>NW_012152729.1:2617276-2708577 GCF_000956105.1 Propithecus coquereli | reverse complement strand
CGAGAGCTCCTTTATGTTGTCTGGTTAAACCTCTGCCAAAGGGGTGATTTTTAAGGGCAGCAGCTGGTAGGAGATGAAATCAGAGAGGTGATGGGGGAGAGAGATCGTGCAGGGCCTTGTAGGCCATGCTGAGGGTTTGGGATTTTATTCTGAGTGAGGTCGGAGCCATTGGAGGATTTTAAATAATGGGGAGGGGCCGGGCATGGTGGCTCACACCCATAATTCTAGCACTCTGGGAGGCTGAGGCGGGAAGATCACTTGAGGCCAGGAGTTCAGGACCAGCCTGAGCAAGAGCAAGACCCGGTCTCTACTAAAAATAGAAAAATTAGCCAAGCATGGTGACACGTGCCTGTAGGCCCAACTATTCAAGAGGTTGAAGCAGGAGGATTGCTTGAGCCCAGGAGTTTGAGGTTGCTGTGAGCTATGATGATGCCACAGCACTCTAGCCAGGACGACAAAGTGAGATTCTGTCCCCTAAAGAGACAAAAAAAAAAATTATCTATATAACCAATAAACATATTATAAGCTTCTCAAACTTATTTTTAAAAAAAGAAAAAGTGTGATGTTAGCTACGGCCGGTGGCAAGCCCAGCTGAACCAGGCACATCATTGTGACTGCAAATTAGTCCATTTCAATATACTTGATATCATAAGCATTTTTTTTACATCTAAAATAGTTTAGGTCATTGCTTTCATTAGTGGTTCTTCACTAGGGAGTACTGGCATGTTATCAGAAATAAAATTCCCAGCCCACCCCATTGCTTATAGAGTTATAAACATCAAAACACATGAAAGATGAAGTTCTGTTATCAGCTGCAGCATTTGTATACATATTCAAGAAGACTTATATGTGCTATGTTAATCTTCTTTTTTTTTGTTTGTTTGTTATTTTTGAATATGTGTCACCTTCAGGACCCTTCGAAAAGTAATACGTGCAAAAGGTTAGTACCCCTTTAACGGACTTCCTTATGCTCAACATAATGTGGCAAGAGGTTCTTCCATAAATATACATGTATAACATAATTTACGAGTACAGTTTGACAGCTAATTCTTTTTCGGCCCAGATCTTTGCAAATTCAGTAGTGCTTTGACTTTAGCAAAGTGAATTTTTATAGTTTCAACCATTTTGAATGATCTGAAGGGTTCATGCCTTGAGTAATTATTAAATCTTGTCGTGACATAAATTGGAATCACACTAAGATTGCTGTCCATTGTGCATGGACAGGTAACTACTATTAAGTCAATCCCCCAGTTTCTGCAGCTTGGCTCAGCTATGTGATTCCACCAAAACTTAATCTCATTTACTCCTCACAGCCACCCTGTAAGGTAGGTGCTATTATTACATTTAACAGAAGAAAAAAGATTATTACAGTCATATTTAGGAATTTGGGTTTTCTCAGAGGTTTCCTTATAGTATATATCCCTTACAGTAATATTAGTAATGCAGTAGTATTAGCTCTGAAAGGTATAAATTACCATCCCTTAAGTGCCTCTACTTGAGATGACTACTGTGGGATCCTTGGCTTGTAAAAAAAAAAATCTCTGTAGAGATTATGTAGAGCCTAGTTCTTGTATCTTTTGGACATCTCGCTTAAAGTATTACCGAGAAAGGGGGAAAATTGTATCTTTTTTTCCAATAAAATGTCAGGTCTTTTATTTGGAGTAATGGAAAAAGTATAAACTATTAGTAAATTCAGTTTCCTTGATATTAAGGAAGCTAAATGCTGCATAAAGAAGTTAAAAATGCAAGCCACAAACTTGCAATAGACTTAATGCATAAAACTGATTAAGATTATTGTGCAGAATACATAAAGAATTCCAACAAATCAATTTCTAAAAAGTAACTCAGTGGAATATAAGAAAAAGATTTAAGCACTTTATAGAAGAGGAAACACAAGTATTATAAAAGCATGTAGAAAAAAGGGTTAATCTCATTCATCATCAGAGAGATATGAATTAAAATCATGGGTATATTTCATACCTATAAGATTGGCAAAAATTAAAATTCTGCAAGTAAGAGTTCATTAGGAAGTGGATCACCAATCCTCTTAAGCACTCCTAAGGTAATGTAAATGGGTATAATCACTTTGGAAAACAATTTGGTATTATCTAGTGAATTTGATAATATGACTAACTTTTGACCCAGCAATTCCATTTCTAGGGATATATTCAATAGAATCTATGCACAAGTATACCAGGAAATACATACAGGAATGTTATGTAGCAGAGTAGCATTATTCAAGGTATTCTAACATTGGAAATAACCCTAATATCTATTCATTAATAAAATGAATTAATAAATTACGGTTTGTTCATACATTGGAATACTACAAATACAATAAAAATAAATGAATCACAAACATGCAGTAACGTGAATGAATCTCCAAGAAGAAAATTCTGTCTTGTGGCATGAAGTTACTGTTGAACCTAAATCTCCTTTGGTGCAGTATAAATGTGTTTGCTCTGGCTCTCTCCTCAGTGGCAGTTAAGTATTAGGAAAGATTATGTGAGGATTAGTGGCCAGCCATTCTCAGTCTTTCGTACTGAAGAATTTTTCTTCTTCAGTGTTTTCTCAAGGATCCACTTTTGGACTCTTTAGTCTTTTGTGGTTGCTCTTCAAGAAGTCTGAATTCATTACTCTTATGGGAAGATTAATTCAAAGTTCCCATGTGCCATCTTGCCTGTTTTTAAAATAAAGCTACCTGGCTGACATTCTAAACTTGTCCAGAGTAGCTTTCTGCCATACTTAAGTGTATAAAGTGCTAGGCATGTTTAGGCAAAGAGAATCATTTTTATTATGGATCTCAGTTGGTTTTATTGGCGTGAAACCTTTTAATGCCAAGACTGCGTATATCTTAAGTAGAACGGCAGCCAGGTCATTTGGATCTTGGAAGAATTATAAAACTAGTGTGCTAATAAGCTGTGTTAAAGAAGAAGAATTTGAGGAGAATGGTTACTTTTCTGAAACTCCTAAGGGGATAGTCTCTAGCAATATTTTTTAAGCCAACTGTCATTTGCTTAACTCTGTTAGAGCTATCTATATGCTGTGTGTGTGTGTGTGTGTGTGTGTGTGTGTGTGTGTGTGTCTTATTAGTGTACAGACTTAACTAGAGATTAAGAGGATGGCTATTTCTTATGTATGAAGATAATATTAGTACCTATTTTATAGCGCTTTTATGAGAATTAAATTTTTAAATGTGAAGCAGCTAGAATATTGCTGATAGTCATATTAGATATTACTGCTTACAAATTTATAATGGGATAAATATATATACCTCCATACATATGTGAAATGGCACTTATATAATGTTAATTATAGAATATGTGAAAAACAAAAGCACAAATAAGAAAATGTGAAACTATCTATAATCCCATAACCCAGAAATAACCACTGTATGTCTTTGTAGAAACACATGGAGGTATGTGTGTATATCTTTTCTGAAATCATACTATTCATTCTGTTTTTAAACTTTGAAAAATACTCCAAGTATTTTTTTTCCAAGTACTGTTAATAGTTTCCAAGTACTGATAAAAGCCGTTAGATTTCCCGAAGTAAATCAAAACTCTTTGCTCATATAAATATTAACATGTGAATGCCGAAAGATAGGGAACATTTGGTATAAAACATTCACAACTTTATTTCTTTTTCCCCTACTTCTAGTTGCTGGGTATATTGGATTTTCCCCATCGTAGGCGCTGTTCTTTTAGGTTTCCTGTATCGCTACTACACGTCGGAAAGCAAATCCTCCTGAGGAAGCCTTGCTGAAGTCTGAAAAACACATCCACTTGGGAATGAAAACCAGAGACTTGCTTGGGGGCTGTAGTGATGCCCTCTCTTTGAATCCTGCCAGTTGTATTCTTCCCCCTTGGAGTCAAGACAGTTGGTTAGACATCCACCTCAGATCTGGGACCAGTGTCCTTCATCTCTCAGAGCCTTACACCCAGAGCACCTGCTCACCAGTCTGTGTCCTTGCCAGTGTTTGCTCCCTTCACTGGTTCCCACTTACATTTCAAAACTTTCTGTTCATAATTGCAATTCATAACTTTGTATTGACATTGCTTTTTGGTAAAAATGCCTGCTTTCCAATACTTTGCTCATTAGACATTCTTAACGGGGCAGCAGTCTAGTGTGGAAGCTTTTTTCATTTTTCTTTTAAGTAAATTTTTTTAAAAATTCTGATTTAACTCCATTGTTTATCATAAGGGGTTTAATTATGAAGTAAAAGTGTGTACTTATTACTTAAAATATAACTGCCAAATGATCTTGTTCCTTGTTTGTATTTGTTAAAACCACAAAGAACTGTGGACTTCTCTTGCCTCCCAAGCCAATGTAGCAGGTAGCTCTTCCCATCCAACTCCAGCCCCTTCACTTCCCAAATGGTGCTGGACAAAACTATGTTTCCCTGTTATTTCTTTGGGGTGGGAAGAGACATGGAAAGGAATGGGGATGAACTGGAGTGTTAGAACCCTGACAAATTCAGAGTAATCTTTCTTTTGAAAAATATTGAAAAATACTATTTTAGGATAGGAGTTTAGAAAAAGCATCAAAGCTTTCACTTTGGTTTGGCACCAGTTTCTAGCCAACTCTTTTTTCCCCCTAGCTATCTTTTATTGGTAAAATATAAATGTATAATTATGTCTGCAGAACTTTACCAAGGATTTTTGCTGCTTTTTAATTTATTGATTAGCAAGTTTTTGATTCTGTATTTTATAAAAGTAAGACTCCAGTTTGACCCTCTGTTTGCCCCAGTAAAATAACTTCCATATAAAATGGCATTTGAAAGTGGAAGATTGTGACAAGAGACTGTTTTCCATTGCATCTGTATTTTACCTCCATGGCTCCAACTTGTGGTTTTGTTCTGTTTTTCTGTTGAGAATAAAAAAAATGTAATTTTTTTTCTTGGATGTGTGTTTCCTTGAGAAGTAGGTTATTATTTGGAATTATGTTACTGTTTCTTATTGGTTTAGGGATTTCTCTGGCCTATTTTTTCCTCCATGGAAACACCTGAGGAGATAATACAATGTTTTCTGGCAGCAACTGTGGTGATTTTTCTCCCCTTCCTTTGAGAATTACCAGTCTGCTTGTGAGCCATCGTCATTTCTAGCAGGGAGCATCTTAGTTCAGGAAGGACCATAGATGCTGCTTAGTATCTCTTCTCTCCTTTCCAGCCTGCCAGAGATTTGCTGAGACAGGAAACTGCCCAGCAAACCAGTGTCTGCCCATGTAAACTATTTAAGAAAAAGTTCAACCCAGGTCTTGCATCCTGTGATTTAGCAGTTGAATGAATTCAGAATTCATCTAAATAATATTAACCTTGTACTTGCACACTTGAATATATTTTGGAGTAATTTTAGGGGATTTCTGGCTGACTTTTATTATCTGGAATATGAGTTTAGTAAAACTTGTATCTTCAGAAAATATTTGTACATGTTAGAAGATGCCACTTGAAGACAATTTATTGAACAAAAGTCTTTGGTTATTATATAATGAAAGTGGTGTGAGTTGATGCTCCTCCATTTAAAGGCTAGAAAGGGTTCCTTGAATAAGGATTGATACAGAATTACTGGAATAATTAAGTTGCATGATTACAGGGAGTACATTGGGGTAGAAGTAAAGAACAAAGGAGCAGTTAGGAGCTGGAAAGGGGACATTCGAGCTAAAACTAAGCCAGAAGATAACTTGAATCAATTGTAAAAGTGTGTTGGCAGTCTCCAAAATTGAATGAAAAACATCTGGCTTATAACAAATGTGAAAGAACTATAGTCTTAAGTAAAATCGGTGTTTTTGATATTTTTAAGGTAAACACCAATGAAAAGGTATGTTTTTCTACTTGGTATTGGTTTTCTTTTCCTGTTTATATGTAGACTTGTTTTTACCGAGAGCCGGAGGGAAAAAATTTTCGGGTTTTGTCACTACCATCCATGAAATCCCTCCAGTACCCAGGGCTGCTTTTGACGCTACTGCTAATGTGATGTCACTTTGTATTAGAAAAACCACTTTTGGGTCCATTTACTATTATTCTGCTGCCTACAAAAACAGCCAGGTAAAAGGTAGATTTTGTGTAAGAGTTTGCAGAATTTTCTCTAAACAATAAAGTAATACAGTACACAAGCCAAATCCATCAAAAAGGAGTTTTGTTTAAGAAGCAGACTTGAATTCTTGAAACAGTCTTGACATTAGTAGGTTGTGAAAACACCTCAGGAGAGCAAGGGAGCCAGTCCCGGTTGGCTGATGGTGCCCCCTGAAGCTGGTCTCCGGGGTGCTGGGTTGTTTATTCCCGAGGAAGACTAGCTTCTGCTGCTCACCATACTGTACACATAAGGGCTGGTGAACACAGAAGGAGCAGATGAGGAAAATCTTGTGCCACCAGAATAGAGGGTGTTAGTGTCCGCTTTCCAAAATTTCCTAGCCCAACTCTTAGGAATTGGTTTTGGTTTCCAAATGACTTCTACGTTTGTAAAGATAACAAAGTAGCATGGTCAAAGTTTACATTGTTTTTCGATCTCCTTGTGACCACTTAAGCAAAAACAAAACTCCATTGGAACCTATAATTTGGGCCTGTAAAGTTCTTTAAGCGGTTATCATAAATGCTTCTGTTGTGAAATAAGAACATTGTTGAGTTTATACTCATTTAGTTCCGACGTGGTGCAATGAAAAATGCTTCGCAGACCAGGTATATCATTACTTATGGTATCTCATGCTTTAAACTCTCAAGTGATATCTATCTGGTTAAATTCCATTTTAGGAGATTGAAATGCAGAACATTAATGTTCATTGCCTCCTACCCCAGGAGAAATGGATTCAGACATGTCTTGTCTCAACAAGAAATCAATTTTTTTTAAACCATCTCATTCTGTTGCCAAATATCACAGAAGTAATGGGGAGTTTAGTCACATTTGGCTGTTGTGCTCTGAAAGAGCCAAGTTTGGAATTTGTGGGGGTGATCTAGGAGGGAGGTTCCAAAGAAGCAGAGAGGTATTTGTCAAGTTACCTACCCTACATCCAGCATCTTACTCATAAGTTTTAGTAGCTGCTCTTTGCCCACGCCTGCGTCGAACATTTGCTATTTGGGCAAAACACTATTTCAAGTATTTAACTTCTGTTCTTTTTACTTCGCCCTCAACTGTGATCGAGTAATATTAACATTCCTTTTGGTATTCAATAATGGAATTTGTTTACCTATTTTATTTCAGCATATTTTGAACAAAGATCTTTGTCTCTTTCTGTTGGAATGTGCACACAATGAATGTTTGTTAGAACTACACACAATAAAGATACTGTTTTCCTTTTCTTGCCCTGACTATGGTGTTTTTTTTGTTTTTTTTTTCAGTGTGCTCTTTTAAGTAGAAGTGTTAGCTCTGTAATCCTCAGGTGTTCTGGAAGAAAAGAATTTGAAAAGCATGAAAGTCACGTGTACCGGTGCTAATATTGTATGTAGTGTTAACTTGATGGGGAGTTCTGTGGTTTTTCAGGGTTCTTGTCACAGCTCTTTGCTTGAAGTGTGTTGCTCATTTTATAATCGTGAGATACAAAAAATCAAGGCTTTTGCCATATTAACGTATGTGAAGTGGGAACCAGCTAGACAGGTTTGGGGATCTGTTTTTGCTGAAGCTATCTGGTAAAGAGAAGCCAATACAAAGTAATAATGTTTTGTTATCTGGAAGGCCAGTCTTCAAATGATTGTTTTTCTTGGAAATACCTAAACTGTTGGGGAAAATTAAACACTGAGATTGAAGTTCTAGTGACTGTGTTAATAAAACAAGGGAAATAAACCATTTTTATAATTACCTTTAAAACATACTGATAGCCTTCTAACATTATATCAGATTACTGTTGAGAGATCGTTCATTAGGGCTTGGTGGTTTCACTGTCACAGGAACTGGGGATTTCTAACAGGAAAAGAAAGCCCCATTCTTGTTACCAGTGTTTGGATCTCATGTTTAATCTTCAGTGCTAATAAGAGTTCATTATCACAGCACTTTCCCTGATCCTGAGTATTTTGGTAGGTGCTTGACAAATCCCAGTTTGATTCATGAAAGCCTGAGGTATAGAAGATTGTGATTCCAGTTATGTAAATTTAAGGTAAGAAATAACCACACAATCTGTTAAACTGCTGGTAATCGATAGCGTACATCTAACATTAATTAGCTACATAGATATCTAGACTATGTATTCCAGTGCCCACTCAGCTTAATCACATGTATACCAGCATTTTACAAACGAAATTCCTTTAGGAAGCATTAAGGAGAGATCAGAGTTGCTTTTCAGATGAACCGTGAGGATGCAGTTGTAGTACCGTCATTCATATGGCACCTACTGTGTGCCATCCGGTGTCTTTGGTAGTTTGCAAGCATTGCTGATCCTTACTCTTGCAGTGTCCTTACAGGGTAGTTGGGGGCATCCAGATTTTACCAGTGGCTCAGACTTGCCTGATGCCACGGAGCCGCTAAGAGGAGAGCCAGGGTTTAAACCTGTCTCAGTAGAGACAACTGGTTTGAAATGAACCTCGAATCCCTTGCAAAACAGTTTCTCGAAGCCGGTTAATGAGACTTTGGATTTGAACTATGTTGCTGCAAACAACCTTTGATAAGAGGCAGCCTACAAAGGGTAGAGAACTGAGGATGACTGATGAAATCCTGAAGCAGCACAGATGGGAAGTCTGTGTGTAACTTCACCAGTCTGAGGTCCCGGATAAGATTTAACCTGGAACAGTATGTGTAAGTATATAGTTTTTAATGAGAAGCAATGTTTGGTTGACTTAACTTTAGCCTCTTCTGAGTGGATCTCTTTGACTCTTGGAAGGATGAGAAATGGAGTCTTATACTTCATGCGTGTAACATAAGATTTGGAAACTGTTGTTTCCAGCTTTTGAAATTGTTATATCATGAAAAGGTGATTCAAGTTCATTGGAGAAAAAAACAACATAATGCAAATACAATGCTGTTTGTAACAAATGTAACAAGCGCTAGTGTTAAGGAAGTTTCATGTTATTTGCTACTGGTCCCAATCTCTGCAATTTAAAGAGTGATGTTAACTTTAGAACCACGTGGACCTGGAAAGAGAAAAAATTTTAAAAAAGAAACAGAACTCCAAGTGGTTTCATTTTCCTTTAAAGATGCTTGCTTTGGAGAGCTTTCTTTCAGTTTCCTTCTTTTTTCCTGTTTTTCAGAAATGGAAGTGGATTATTTTACAGAATAGAACGATGTTCATGGTAAAAACAAATCATCTCACAAACCCGCCCGCTCTGATTTAATTGCCTAAGAAATCTAATCAGGGACAAATAGAGAATTGGGAGAGGCTAAGCCATGGAGAGCACAGGAAAATGAGGTTTCTGAGACTCCCAGTCTGACCCCCTTCTCTCTTTTGTATCTTTTTTTCCTTTTGGATTTTTCCCCACCTCTCATCCTACCTCATCTTGCCCCTCTATCTTTGCCTTATGTTTTACTCTATAAAGGACAAGACGGTGCCTCAGCTGTGCTCGTCTTTTTTTTTTTTTTTTAAAAGAGACCCGATCTCGCTATGATGCCCAGTCTCAAGTGATCCTCCCTCCTCAGCTTCCCAAGTAGTTGGGACTACAGACACACAGCGTTGTGCCCGGCTACCTCTTCATTTTTAAGTGTGGTACAAGAATGTGCCCAATAGTCTGTCCTAGAAAACGTTTGGGAGAAATAACTCGATTTGTTTATAAACTGGATCATCTAAGTAAACTAGTGCATTTCTGTTTGAACATTTCTATTAGCCTTCATTTAAGGCTACATTCTACCTCTGGGCATTTTGTGTGAGTCAATCAATTTGCTTTTGTCTTAAATTTGTTCAAATTCGGTTTCTGAAATGCATGTGACTACTATGGTCTCTACAACTTATATGACCTTAAAATACTTGCCTCGGTAATGTGCTTATAAGGGTTCTGCCTTTCCAAGTATAACTAAACTCCCATAGGGCAGAAACTCGTTTGGTATTCCCTGCCAAGTCTCAGTATCTCTGGGAAGAAGAAATATTCCTCACTTAAAAACATCCACAACTGGCGCCGTGGCTTAGCTGGTTAAAGCGCCTGCCTAGTAAACAGGAGATCCTGGGTTCGAATCCCAGTGGTGCCTTGGGCAATTGAAGGCGGTATATTATTGGCTGGGCGCAGTGGCTCACACCTGTAATCCTAGCACTCTGGGAGGCCGAAGGCAGGGGGTGGATCGTTTGAGCTCAGCAGTTCGAGACCAGAAACAGCAAGACCCCATCTCTACTAAAAATAGAAAGAAATTAGCTGGACAACTAAAAATATATAGAAAAAATTAGCCGGGCATGGTGGCACATGCCTATAGTCCCAGCTACTTGGGAGGCTGAAGCAGGAAGATCGCTTGAGCCCAGGAGTTTGAGGTTGCTGTGAGTTAGGCTGACACCACGGCACTCTAGCCTGGGCAACAGAGCGAGACTCTGTCTCAAAAAAAAAAAAAAGTCCACAGGCTGGGTACGGTAGCTCACTCCTATAATCCCAGCACTTTGGGAGGCTGAGGTGGGAGAATGGCTTGAGGCCAGGAGTTTGAGACCAGCCTGGGCAACATAGGGAGACTTAGTCTCTCTGGGAAAAAAAAGAGCAGGCTTCTGTAGTCCCAGCTACTTGGAGGCTGAGGCAAGAGGGTTGCTTGAGCCCAGGACTGTGAGGTTTCAGTGAGCTATGACGACGCCACTGCACACTAGCCTGGGCAAAACAGCAAGACCCTGCCTCAAAAAAGAAAAAGAAAGAAGAAAAAAAAATGCATAGATTATTATTGTCATAGAGTAAAATTCAGAAACCTATTTAAGCTAACATAGGTAAAGTAGAAATTACTTGTTATGCATCAGTAATGAATGAGTATCTGATGGAACACAAGTGTAGAAAGCACAACTGGCCCTCATGCTACAATTCGTGAGCCAATATTGATACATTGTTATTAAATGCTTATTAATGAAAGCCCCTATTTGATGCATATTTCCTTAGTTCTTAGCAAATGTCTTTTTTCTGTACCAGGATCTCATCTAGGACATCACATTACATTTCGTCATCACGTCTCTCTCAGGTTCCTCTCTGCTGTGACAGTGTCTCAGACTCTCCTTGTTTTTGATGACCTCGACAGTTTTGAGGAGTAGATAAGTAGGATGGTCAGGTAGAATGTCTTGGAATTTGTCTGACGTTTTTCTCATGATTAGACTGAGGTTATGGGTTGGAGAGAGGAACACCACAGAGGGAGACTGCCATTTTCATCATATCATGTCAAGGGTCCACACCATCAATGTGATTTATGACTGTTCATGTTGACTTTGATCACCCGGCTGAGGAAGGGTTTATCAGGCTTATTCACTATACTTTCCATACTGTTCCACACCATGGGAGAAAGTCACTGCACAGCTCACACTTAAGGAGTGGGGAGTTACGCTCCATGAGGATAGAGTATCTATATAAATACGAATTTTCTGGATGGGAGATTGGTTGCACAGAATTTTTTTTTTTTAAGAGTCTGGGTCTCGCTATGTTGCCCAGGCTGGAGGGCAGTGGCTATTCACAGGTGGGGTCATAGTGCACGGCAGCCTTGAACTCCTGGCCTCAAGCGATCTTCCCACCTCAGCCTCCCAAGTAGCTGGGACTACAGATGTGTGCATCACTACGCCCAGCTCTGGTTTCATAGAATTTTACGATTGATTGATATTTAGATTATTCTTTGACCACCCTAAAAAAAATAGTAAGGGGTTTCTGATCGAACACAGTAGTTTGAGCAAACTTGTTTATCTCTGCTCCTTTCCAAAACCCACAGAATGATGACAGTAAGGAATAAAAAAAGATACAAATCTACAAAGACAAAAATGAGAGAGTACCTGGCAGTTGATAAAAGAGCCCAAGAAGATTTTTGGAAGATGGAAGGCCAATAAACTTAGAAGAGTGTAGAAAACAAATTTAAATGCCTATAGGGTTGGGGGTGGGGGTAGAAGCCAACGAGAATGAAATCATACTATACAGCCCTGAAAAACTCATGAATGAGAAGCACCATTTATTTACCTCTGAGAGTAGATGTTATAGAGCAGTTTGAAAACAGTAAGTTAGACTTCTTCCCTCCCCCACAACCACCTCCATCACTAACCCTACCCTGCACGAGTGGGCAACTCCCCCTCTCCCTCTCTGACAAAACTGGAGGTTTAATCCTGGGAAAAATTGAACCCAAGAGGACCTTGGTGTGAGGGCAGTGGTGAGTGTGGAGCTGAAAGTGGGCACCAGGTGGCATTTCATCCTCATTGCAGAGACCTCCCACCCCTTGGCTCCTAGAACTCCAACAGCCAAGGTTATACTCCCCGGGGCAGGTAGTAAGAAGATTCCTCTCTAGAGAAACTGACCAGTTCAAGAAAAAAGATCTACAGATACTGACATCTTGAGGCTTCCACTTGGTCACCCTATAGTGAAATCCTTCAATTTACTAGCTCTGCTGAGGCAAAGCATCTCGAAAGGTTTGTAGTGCCTTGCCTAGTGGTTAACTATGAGTGGACAGCCAAAGACTGTCACCCATTTTGGGAAATCCTTCCCATAAAAGAGACCAAAACAAATAGGAAGAAAAATGTCAGAGGAAGAAACAACGCAAAAGAAAAGGGGAAAAAAACCTGATAACTTTAAGAGAGAGATGATATTGTCTCCACGAATACAATTTTATGTGATTTTAGGAAAGTAACATTCAGAGAATAAGAATTCTAGAAATTACAAATATAAGCCTACCAATGAATGCTAAGATTAGTGTATAGGGATTCTTTAGCAATTTTATTTGGCTTTTAATAATCTATTTGTTATAAGCAGCCTTGCGGAGAAATCTTTGTCAGAAAGCCTTTTCTATGCCGCTTTGCTTTTTTCCTAAGGATAAACTTCTTGCTCTGGAATTACTGGGTCAAAGGATATGCCTATTGTTAAGGCTCTAGACCATTTTCCAAGTCACTCTCTAAGAGAGGCACAATTTACAGTCCTATCGGCAGGATCTAAGGGGGCCTGTTTCACTGCAGAATTGGATATTTTGTTTGCCAATAATCTCTCAGATCCAATGCTGGTGTATCTCTTCTTATGTATCTGGAGAGTAGAAGTCATTTTGGTAGCATAATCCTTTTCCAATGAACTCAATCTGGTGACTTAAGAAATCCCTTGTTCATGAGAATTATCACTCTTAAGTCTATTCAGAGGTTTGGGTTTTTCTTCCAAATGAGATTTGTTTTAAGCCAATGCACCCATATCATTTTCTGTACTTGCTATGTATATTCCTTCCAAGCTCTTCTTTATTAAACACATTCTTTATTCCAGAACTGCTTAGTTTTCAATATGCTCTATGATTTGACTCAATACTACCTATCAGACTTTATTACCTACACAACCTGCTCTCAGCCAGCCACTTCTACTGCCTTCTACTTCCACCTTGCTCCTTCCTACCTCTTGTACTCTGGAAAGTTCTTTTCCATGAGCCGATATCCAACACCCACTCCCACCCCATTCCTACCACCAAATGGGTTTCATCATGAGTCCTGGTTCCAGTAGATTGGTCTGGGTTGCCCAGAGCACTGTGTTGGCTCTCAGCTCAGTAGGAAGTGGAGCCACCTTGGCGTTTATTAGCAACGCCTGCCGTGGGCACGAAGACTGTAGCAGCAGACTGGCAGCACATGTGCCACGTTGGCCTTGCTGAGTCCTACCCAGGCTCCAAAGTCCAGCGCAAGTCTCACTTTCTCCATGAAACCCCAAATCACTCCCATCTGCTTCAACTGAACTCTCCCTTCTCTGAGTGCCTGTCACACTCGTGCCATTTCATTCTTTGGCACCTGAATAGTTTGTGTGTTAGTCTTCCTAACTAGACTGGAGTCTCTCTGAGGGCAGGGATGAGGCAGTATACTTACTTTATGTTCTGTCACCGTACCTAGAGTAAAGCCCTGCACACAGTAGATGCCCAGAATACACTGGATTGCTTGAGTTGGGGTAGTTATAACAAAACAGAAGTGAAAAATGTGCCCTCTGCTGGCAGGGTAGAAAAAGAGCATTCCTCTTAAAATCTCTACAACCTTGATCTGACATTTATAGAGCAAACGAACAGAGGCTTCTTCATAACATTTAGGATCCGCATTAGAAGATCCTTGACCATATTGGGTCTTGACATCATGAAATATTCAACTTCTTTCAAAAAGGCCAAAAAAGCAAAGTGGGGTAGTATTAGGTTTTAAATAAAAGATACATTTGCAGTTGATGTAAGAATGGATAATAAGATGTATATGACGCCTACGTTATTCTTAAGAAAGAACTGGAATCCTAACAAGAATGAAAATGTAAACATCCATAGGATAGTAAATGGCTGTTGGACATTGTAAGAACAACTAAAATGATCGATGATCTCAGGATGTTATATTTTCACTTGGTAAAAAAGAATAAATTTTCTGAAACTTGGGGAGGTTTAGGCCCATTGAGATCAAGGGTGTTATTGATGTACTTTATCATGTTAGAACTGTACATAATAGATATTATCATGTTTATCATATTTGTGCTGATACATTGTCTTAGAAATGTGGTACAATTAAAATATTACAACATTCGTAAGAAAAAAATTCCTTAGGAATGTCAGTTTTGTGGTAAATATTTTTCTCAAGGATATATTGGATTTTTTACTCTTCAGTTGGAATTGTCATTGTATTTATTCTTTCTTTTTGGTGCAGAGAATAGTTATCAGTTGTGTATTACTCCACTGTGAATGATTATTTAAAGACCTATTTTTTAAAAAATATAAAATTATTGGTACGCATGTGCATATATATGTAAAATATTATATACATGTATAGTGTGAGGCCTAATCTATGAAACCTACCTACTATCTGTCCTATCATCCATGGATATACATTTTACCATTTAACACAAAAATAGCACTATTGTATCTATCAATGTTTTGATTGCTTTTCACTAATGATCATAGCTTACCTACCCAGACCTCCTTCAGTGACAGATTCCTCCAACAAATATTCCTCCAGAAGGAGGATATATATTCACAAATATTCTAATATGTGACTAGCACATTGACAAAAGGCACGTAAACATGTTACATTTCCAACTACCTTAAGAAAATGAATATTAATACATAGATCCATATACATGACTCTCATTTATTATATTCTTTAGGAAAAAATTGTGATTTTAACGTGAGAATATTCAAACATCTAGGGGAACTGAGGGGCTATTGACTGCTGTCCAGGTAAGTGAAGGACCCTGGAGTCTTTTGAGGAGCCGTGGCTCACACACCTGGCGGCATTTAAGTGGCATGTCCCCATGCGCGCTGCGTGCTGCCATGTGGTTTGTAAAGAGCTAGGATTTGTCCTAAGTGTGTACTGAAACATTATGCCCTGTGCTTAACATAACTGGTAACAGACACTATCCCAATAACTTTCAAAAATATGTGTATGACTTAGTGCCCAAACTGGCAACTCAGAGAGGAAGGATCGTTGACATTCAGAGGGGGGAGAGAGGAAGGGGGGAAGGGCTGCTGTGTTTATTTTGCCACGGTCAATTTATTCTTTCCTCACAGAGAGTTACTTACTGCCCTCTAACCTTGAGTCTCCGACAGTATGTTCGGCCACACATCTCCACTGTTTATAACCCTCGTTACCGTTTAGCCATATAAAGCATGTTTATAAATAAAATCAGACATTTTCCATTTGATTCCATGGCTTTCTGTGGGGAGCTTTGGAGTGGACCTCTCAACGTCCATCCCACCCCAGATGATAAGTCTAAGTCAACTGGGGTAACCCCAGCCCCCCAGGTTGGACCTGTGATCCAGTTCTTACCAGTGGAATGTGAGCAGCCATCTGCCGAGGGACCTCCGGGAGAAGTTTCCTCTCCAAAGAGAGTCACGAGAAAGAACCGCTGAGGCCATCCTGCGACCAGCCTGAGGATGAAGCAAACATCAAGTAAAGAGCTAGAAAGAACATCAGTCTTTGTTGACTCAAGCTGCAAACCTCCATTAACCCTGAAGCTTGCCCTACGGTAGGACTTCCATTTACATGAAGATCATAAATTTTCTTATTGTTTAAGCAATTTGTGTTGAGGCATCTATTACTTGCAGCTGGAAGCATCCCCTCTGATAAACTATTCTTATGAGGAATGACTCATGGGGAAACAATCCTCCCAGCTTCTGATTACTCAGGCCTCCAGAGATAATTATCTGGGCCATCAGATATATAAAAATATGGAGGTCATAAGATTAAAATTATAGTGGTTGCCTTTAGGGAGAGGGTGGGGATGGTGACTGGGAGGGGGCCTGAAAGGGGCTTCTGGAACGCTAGTAATGTCTTGATCTGGGGGTGGTGACATGAGTGTGTTTACTTTAGGATATGAGCTGTACACTCATGATTTTGTGTACTTTTCTGCACGTAAGTTCTATTTCAATTTTAGAAGCTTATTTTAAAAATATAATATTGTGACCTCCAAACAAACTCGTTATATCTTGACTGGAAGGATATGGGTAGCATATTGGTTATTTATTAGGCAGCCAAACGAAGCTACAGGATATGCTTTCTTTAATAAACTCCCAGCAGCTCATCATAAAACTCTCATGTCACCAGATGTGGCCGACCCATTTTTGTCTCAGCCAAAATATTTCCCCTTTTGGTTTGGATGGAAGGGCCTCAAAACCTTGCAAATGAAGGGCTTCATCATTTTTAGAATCCAGTCATGATTAATATTAATATTAAAAACCAGAATAAAGACTAACAGATTGGAGTCTGTCCATAGAGGAGCAACAGTCTGAGAAGTTGGAACTGGAAGCTCATAAGAAGAATGTGGAAACATAATAATACATTTATCTTCCA
The DNA here is from genome assembly GCF_000956105.1 of Propithecus coquereli. Taxonomy (NCBI): domain Eukaryota; kingdom Metazoa; phylum Chordata; class Mammalia; order Primates; family Indriidae; genus Propithecus; species Propithecus coquereli. Next base: position 2,691,744 of record NW_012152729.1, on the reverse strand, counting down.
CCTAACCATGGTGCTTTCACATTTATATCTTCATTACAATCGTTTGAGGTATGTTAGATATTATCATACAAGAGTCAATGACTAAGAGAACAGGCTTTAGAGTCAGATGACCTGGGATTGAATCCTGGCTTTGACTTACTAGGAGAATGGAATTGCACAATTTACTGAACCTGTTTCAGTAGTTCTCAATCCCAGAGGACATTTGGCAAAGTCTGGAGACACTTTTGATTGTTGCAACTGAAGGGGTGTCATTGGCATCTAGTGGGTAGAGGGCAGGGCTGCTGCTCACCATCCTACAAGGCATGTGACAGCCCCCCACAACAAAGAATTCTTTAGCCCAAAATGTCCATCGTGCCACTGTTGAGCAACCTTGGGCCTCGTCTGATTGTGTCTCTTTATCTGTAAAATGGGGATATGGACATTCTCTCATTGGGTCGTGATAAAGATTAGATCAAATAACAGTTGATAGTGCGTTGCCTGTTGTAGGAACTGTCCTCTTAGACTATACATCTCTACAGAATGAGAGTTCCAGGGTCGAGTATCCACCAACATATACCCCATTGAGTTTCGTGATGTGTGTCCCTAGTACACATTTTGCACGAGGTGACTCTGCCCCTTTGCTGCAGTTCATTGGATCAGAGGTGGACACTCGATCCAAACTAGAGCAGTGAGAATCCCTTCCCCAAGGGATTTGCACTGAGAAACCCCAGGCTCAGTCTAACGGGTGTCTTAAATGCAGAATATATAAACCTGGGAGTGGTGGGTGGTCATTTTCTCGGACGTGGACTGGATGCAAAGACAGCCATCTATAGCAAGAGACGAGAATGCAACAGTTGCAGACAGAAACCCAGCAATAAGAGATGGAGTCCCCAGGGTCTGTGCACTCTGCCCTTAGGTCCTGCAGCCCATTTCTTTCTCCTTGTAATATTTTTTGCTTAAGCTGGCTTCAGTTATGTGTTTCTTGTGCCCAAGAGACATGTGACTAGTGACAGCATATGTAAAAGCACTTCGCATGGTGCCTAGGAATAGTAAGCCTTGAATAAGTGGCAGTTATTATTAATCCCCATTTTATTTTAGTTTTTTAGGCTAGTCAAGTGAAGCAGTGGGAGTGGAGAAGGAACAAAGGAATCTGTAACTGGTTGTGATCCATTAGTTGCAAACACCGCTACACTCGGACCAGCCTAATCCCCATTTTAGAGAGAAGAGAGTTGAGGCAGAGAGATGAAATAACTTGTCTTGTGTCACACAGCTCTTTAGTGATAAACCTGATCTGGGATCCAGGTCTCCTGACACCTAGACCTGGGTTCCGTTCTGCTGATTCTTTGAATTGTGAAATAAAAACTTTCAGAATAGGGTATAAGTAGGTCAGTACCCATATACAGATACAAATAATTCAGAGTAAACGCCAATGTATCCATCACCCAGGACAAGAACTAGAAAATTGGCTACAGCCTAGAAGACCTTCCTGTGCGCCTCCCTGACACGTCTCTCTCTCCCCACCAGAGGTAACCAATATCCTGTTTTTCGTTATAACAACTTTTTAATAGTTTTTCCACCTACATAGGCAACCTTAAGCCATGTGATTTAGTGTTGCTTGTTTTGGAACTTTATATAAATGAAATCACAATGTGTGTATTCTTTTGTGACTTGTTTCTTTCTACCCTATGTTTGTTCTATCCATGCTGTTAGGTGTAACTGTGGTTCATTTATTTTCTTTGATGTACTGTTCACAATGTATTTGTCCAGTCTATTGTTAATGGACGTTGGGTTATTGCCAATTTTTGGCCAGCAATACTACTATGAGCATTCTTGTTTGCATTGCCTGGTGTATACATGCAAGAATATCTCCCGGATGTATATCTCAGAGTGGACCTGCAGTGTTTCTGACTTCCTTTGCTCTATATCCTTGTCAGTTTGGGTTCTTTTCCATGTAGGTGCCAATGCTTGAAACCAAAGGATAAAGTACCGTGTAGTTCTGTGGGAAACACAGGGATTTAAAACACAGTATCCTTCCTCAAAAAGTTAAACGTAGAGTTACCATGTAGCCCAACAAGTCCCCATCTAGGTATGTACCCAAGAGAACTGAAAACGTGTTCACACAAAACCTTGTACACCAATGTTCATAGCAGCATTATTCATAATAGCCAAAAGGTGGAAACAACCCAAATGTCTAACAACTGATGGATGGATAAACCGAATGTGTTGTATCCATATCCTGGAATATTATTGAGTTATAAAAAGGAACAAAGTACTGACCCATGCTACAACACGAATGAGTCTTGAAATCATGATGCTACGTAAAAGAAGCTGGACGCAGAAAACCACATATGATTCCACTTAAATGAAATGTCCAGAAATCAGAGACAGGAAGTAGATGAGAGGTTTCCAGGGACTGGGGGAAGGAAAAAACAGGCAGTTACTGCTAAGGCCTATGGGGTTCCTTTTTGAGGTAATGAAAATGTTCTGGAATCAGATAGTGGTGATGATCTCATGAGTTTGTGAATATACTAAAAAACACTGAACTGTATATTTTAAAAGGGCAAACTTTATGGTACATGAATATCTTTGAAATGCAAACAAAAACACATCCTTATCATTCATTTATTCAAAACACATGTATTAAGTACGTAAGCCATGCCAGGCACTCCCCAGTGCATGGTAGGGGAAGCAGCGCCCAGTGAGTTAGCGGAGGCCCCTGCATTAGTCGGGACCGTCGTCAGGGTCCTGGCAGGTAACAAATGACACATTCACAAGGGGTCACTGAGGGAAGTTTAATGCAGGGACCGTTTGCAGCAGTGTGGGCAGGGCTGAGAGAAACCCTGGATGAGGTATGGTGGTGCATTCCAGGGGTGGTGACACATGACAGCCATGACCCCCCACCCGGGCCTGCAAGGGCAACAGGAGAACGTGGTTAGCAGAGCCCGGCAGGAGCTGTACCAGAGGGCAGGGATAGAGCCACCCTGGCTTTGTTGTCTTCTGCTCTTCAGTCTCCTACTTGTGCCTCCCATTAAAGGACACAACTAGAAGCCAGTGGGGTTGGGAGCTTGGGCGACGGATTCCGTGCCCAGGGGGTGCAAACTGCATGTGGGTGAACCAGGAGCCTGCAGAGACCCCCAGGCAGCCGCCCCTGGCCCAGACAGGAGGGGAGAAGGCTGGAGAGTGAATCCGGACAAGCAAACAGCACATCTAGCTGTCCCGATCCTCCTCGTGGAGTTTACATTTTGAGTGGGGACACAGAAAAATAACATAATCACAGAATGTGATGAATAAACAGGCTGACAAGCAGCAAGGGCATCTTGGTGTGTGGGCGGGTGGCGGAGGCACTTTAGATCTGGTGCCTGGGAGGGTCTTTCCAAGAAGAGGGTGCTGTTCAAGCTGGGACCTGAAGGATGAGCCCCTGGGTGACGAGGAAGCTTGGAGGAGAAACAGATTTTGGGGAGGAAACCAAGAGTCCCCTCTGGGACATATTAAAGGTAGGACATATGCAAACATAGAAAAATAACAACTCAGGGCTGAGTGAGAGCTCCTGGGGCTCACGGCAAGCTTGAGCCAGAGAGGATGGCTGTGGGCTGACACCCAGGGCCTGCCTCCCGGAAGCCAGGACGTGTGTGGACTGCGCCCTCCCTGGAGGTTACACCAAGTGCTGGCGCAGCACACTGGCTCCGGGCCCACTGCTCTTGGGGCTCCTTCCAGCGTTTATTGGGACCTCTGCCATGTCCCGGGTCCTCCTCTTATAAAGGCAAGAAGGGCCAGGGTAAGGGAGTGTTCACTGAACACCAAATGTGACACAGCTTAAATATGTAGGAGCTCTGATCTGGTAGCTGGTGTGGCCCCAGGGAGAAACACAGGCTTGCCAACCACAAAAGGTCCAAACTCTACTTAGTAAAACACAGAGGCCCATGATTAACGCCGTGGTGCCCTGGAGCACCGAGAGAGAAAAGCAGGCCCAACATCCTGGCTGCAGCCAAGTCAAGAACGCAGGAGAGAGCACTGCAATCCGCACATTGTTCCTCCTATGGTGGGTCTTTGTGGCATCTCTGTCCCACTGCCAGAGCCCACCTTCGAGATGCTTCCAGCCTGTATGACTTGGCACATCACCGTATTTTCTCACACCGAGGTCTCTGCCCTCCGGCTCCTTGCCCAGCCAGTTGCCCACAGACTGGAAAACAAAGGCTCACTGCCTTCCCCCGAGACCTGGGCTTAAGGGATGGGCCTTGGGCAGGCTGGGCGGATGCTCTGTTGATTTTTTTTTCCAAGTACAGAGAATGTGACAGCCAATTCCTGTTGGAAGTGCCTTTTGTTTTCTTTGGAGCATGAGACACTTTTCCTTTCTCGTGATTGTTTTAGTTCAGGTCATGTTTAGGATGGGGATGACTCGCTAGCCTATTTGCATGCCTGCCAGGACTGTGGTTTTTAACCTTTTGGGACACAGATCCTATAGCAACCCTGATAAAAACTATGGACTCTCTCTCTAGAATACACACATACACACACATGCAAATACCCCAAACAAAACACTGAATTTCAACCCTAGCAGATTAAGATCCCTTGGGTTAAGGAAGGTGAATCCTTCCTACCCCTCCTCACACCTCCCCCCACCCTTTCCAGCTTTCTTTTCTGTCTGGATCTTAAAATTCCCTTTCTTTAGTGCTTTGCGGGGGCCAGCATTTCTTGCCTGGCTCTTGCCTGAATTAATCCCATGTGTCCAGCCTGCGGGGGAGCAGGGGCCCTTGCTGGTTTCAGGGTGCCCCCAATGGAAGGCTCCAGTCCAGGGGTTCTCCAATTTTTCAGCAGAATATTCCAGTAGGGTTTGTAAAACCTTTGTCTCCTCCTTGTCTCTTTATTCCGTACAGAGGACGGGGCAGCGGGGGTCCCAGCAGACGGAAGAAGAGGTGGCACAGCTTTGGATGAGACTCTAGGGAGACAGGCGTTGTCTGGTTTTGTCAAATTCCAGAAGCAATTTGCTTTGCCAAAAATACCAAAAATAAAAGGACTGTCTAGACACTTACATATTAGAAGCTCTAATATGAAGACAGAACTGATCCTGAAGGTCATTGATTCATGCTTCAATGGCGAGACAGAGGGGTTCGATTATTTTGCAAACACATACTGTGTGCCTGCTGTGTGCCAGGCAGGGTTCTAGGCTCTGGGGGTAGCCGGAGAATAAGACACACAATGCACCAGGTAATTTTAGGTAGTGACAAGTGCAAGGATGAACATAAAATAGGGCGAATCGATCGATGTGATGGTGATAGGGATATGATCAGAGAGATGTCGGTAAGAAGGCAGGGTTGGAGAGCTGTAGGCAGAGGAAACAAAGGTTCTGGGGCTGGGACAAGTTGGCCTGCTTGAAGCACAGATTGGAGATGGGGTAGGAAAGGAGATGGAAGAGGTAGGCGGGGGCTAGGTCACACTGGGCTTTGCTGGCCACGGGAAGGAGTGGGGATTTTATTGCAAGTATAACACGAAGACAATGCAGAATGCAGAACCAGGGACTATATGATATGCATTTTTAGAAGTAGCCTCCATGGACAGAAGTGTATCTGGGGAAAGCGAGAGTGAAAGTGGGGACCCGTGAGAAAGGCTGATGAGTGGTCTAGGTGAGTGGGGTCATGGCGCCTTGGACCTCATTGGTGGCACTACAGATAGAGAGATGGTGGACCATTTTCCAAGCAAACATACCTGGTGCCGACAAATCCCTTTGTAATAAAATATCCTGCAAAGTGCATGGTGGTTAAGACCCCATAGAAACTTTCGCTTAATATATTTTAGAAGGGCCAAAGCTACGGTGCTCTTCAAAGTTTCCTGTTCCTGCCCTTCTGGGAAAACAAAAATAAAAATTCAAATCTCCCTAAAGAGAAAGTTGCTTGGCTGATCTTGTCCCTGCAGAATGTTAATCTCCTGGGCAGGCAGAAGGAGGGCAGGAGGGTTGAGATGTATTGAGTGCCAACTGCATACCATGATCTCATCTAATCCCACAATAACCCTACAAAGCTCAGGTTATTAGCCTCATTTTTTTTTGTTGTTTTGTTTTGTCTTTATTTTTTGAGATGAGGAAACTGGAGTTCAGTGAGGTTAGGTAAATTGCCCCAGGTCACATAGCTAACAAGTGACAGAGCTGGGATCCAAACCCACATCTGTCTGAATCGAGTTCTTTCCACATCGTCCCTGGCTGTGGGACCAGTTCAGCACACTGAGAAGACCTTAATAATCTCAGGGCTCCTGGAATTTAGCTACTCCTTGGACGAAAACTGGTCTCCTTTGGGGCTCCACTGGCTTTTTCAGACCATGGGGGTATGCTGAGTGCAATGACGTTTAAGAGTAGCTTTTTAAGATTTTCCCTAATGGTCAAGATTGAATGATGCCAGAGAACCTAATGGAGAAACAGGCTCATTAACTACCAATAAATCAATTAGGGTGAACCCAGGCTAACTGTCTTGACTGCTTTGAAGTGAAAGACTGATGGTGGCTACCAGTCATATCATGGGGGAGTACTCAGGCACCCAGACCTTTATGACAAAGAAGTGTATACTGTACATCCTGCCCTTGCTGCTCTGCGGGGCTCCGATGGTTCCAGCAAGTTCCCTGGCCCATCCCTCTAGCAGCCGTAGGACTGTGTGTGTCACCCAGAGCAACACAGAAGGGAGAGGTCTCTCTGGTTCAACCTGAACTGACTGCCCAGGACTGTCTCAGAGAAGGGCTGGGGCGGCATTCCCGGTGGTTGCGCGTAGGAAAAGCCAGACCATCGGGTGTTATCAATGGGCTCATCACGCCCAGGGTTACAGAGATGACTGTGCCACTTTGTTCTTTTTGGTGTTTTTAGCTACCTGGTGTGTGTGTATACCTACTACTAGACTGCAGGCTCCTTGGAGGGAGAAATATGTCTCCCTATTATTATTTTTCTCTCTTCTTACTATTATTTTTGCGGTGCTTGAATGAATTAACTCAGATTGACTGACAGATATCGTCTGTGTCCTCCAGGATTTGACATTTGACAAGGGTGTGTTTGTCAAATATCATTGAACTCTGCATTTAAATGGGTGCCTTTTTTGCATATAAATTAGATCTTAATAAATTTGCAACATTCTAATTTTTCATTGAGATACAATTCACATTCCATAAAATCTATCCTTTTTAAGTGTATAGTTCAGTGATTTTTAGCATATTCACAGAGACACCATCTAATTCCACTAATTCCAGAACATTTTTATCACTTCAAAAAGAAACTCCATACCGTACCCATTAACAGTCACTCCTCATGCCCCAACCCCAGTGCCTGGCAGTCACTGATCTCTTTCTGTCTCTATGGATTCGCATGTTCCAGTCCAGTGAGGCCAGGAGAACAGGCTTTGTAGCTAGACCAGTTAGTTACTGGTCCTCTCAGTGAGGGGACATGCCCACCCACCAGCCCAAACAATGGTCTGAACTTGAAGTTTCTCAATTTGGTCCAGGTACTGGGCGGTGAATTCTAAGAGCATCAGATACACCTGAAGGTGACTCACACCCTGTGTCCCTGCCTCCCTCCTTCACGGACTCCAGGCCCAGCCAGTCCTCTGGAAATGCTCCTTGCTCATTTAACTCCCCTGCCCATGGCAGACATGAGCAACGATGCACCCAGTGAAGGAGGGAGGAATGGACTCTCCAAGGTCAATGTCGCAAATCCATCACAGAAATACAAAGAAGTTAAGGAAGATTTAGTAATGCGTCCAGCAAGGTGGGGGCTGGAAATGGGTTTGGAACTGAGGCTGGATGAGAGGAGTAAACAAAAGTGCTGTTACTGGCTGCCTGGAGAAGGAGAGAGGGACCTGCATGTGACACAGGTCCATGTCCCTCGCTCCTACGGCCAGGCTCCACCTAGTACTTTGGAAGAGCTCCTTATTCCCTTCACCTCTACTGTCTTGGAAACTGAGATACCCGAGGAAGGGAGAGGGCCAGAAGGAACTGCCCCTGCCAGGTTGGGGAGGCATGCCCCACCCTCCACACCTCCTCGCTGGCAGCACGGGTGGATCAACCTAGACCCACTGACGCCTGCTCTGCCGTGGTCTGGAAACGGTCTGACGCTGGGGGTTGAAAAGAGAGGTGGAGGTGTTCTCGGGCGAGGCCTACACAGTAAGAGAAAAAAGTTCTGGGGCTTTCGAAGCCTTCTCTGTTCAGCCCATCAACAGGAAGGGAGGTGATGTCTAGACTCTGGTGATGTCTACAGAAAGAACAAATGCACGCTGACATGGCAAAATGTCTACGAGACAGTGTTACTGGAAAAAAGCACAGGTGTCTATGACCCTGTTTCCATAATAAAGATACTTTGTGCGATTATCCGTAGTAGACCCAAGCCTGGAAGGATTCTCGTTAACCTGCCAATAACCTTCCAGGAGAAGAAGTTCACTGTCTACTATTAGATACATTTTTAAAACTACTGTATGCTATTTGTGTAATTAAAAATATAAGATATGTTTTTAAATTTATTTTTTAATCTGATTTTAAATAGGTAGTACATTCACATGGAAAATTTCCCTCCCATTCTTGTCTTCTTCTGCCAAGATACCCACTTTCCATGCCATAGGTAACTAATGTTCCTAATTACTTATGTATCCTTCTAGGATTTCTTTATGCATGTGTAAGTGAATTTGCTTAGAGATCCTTACTACGCCTCTATTGTACTCAAGCTCTAGGAAGGAAATTAGAATTCAAATCCAATAACCAGACATATGGGCTCAGCAGAATTAAACGTATACACAGAAGGCTAGTAGGCGTAAGGTACAAACCTTTTGGGGAGGCTTTTAAACATGATATATATGTAAAACAATAATTGATAAATGCTCATTATAAAGGGGTCAAGAAATGTAATAAAAGAAAGTCACTCCAAATCTCTCCACCCCAAAATAACGATGATTCACATCAGTTGAATATTATTCTGGACCGTGCTGTCTGGTAGAAATTTCTGTGATGGTGGAATTGTTTTCTGTGCTGTCAGTGATGGTAACCACTTGCTATATATGCCTGTTGAGCACTTGAAATGTGGCTAGTAAAGTTGAGAAGCTTAATTTTTTAAAATTAATCTTAACTTAAATACACATAGCCACGTGTGGATAGTGCCCACCGAAATGAACAACACAGCTCTGGGCCTTATTCTGTTTGTATGTGTCAGTAGACAGATGTCTAGAAAGCTGGGGAGAGAAGCCATTGTGGTACTGCCCCATAGTCTCCTAGGTGTGATGACTCATTAACCTAGGAATTTGATTTCTAGGAATTATCCTAAAGAAATGGTTCTGAATTTGCTCAAAATCTAGCTCCGAGAGTGTTTATTAACACAAAAAACTGGAACATTGTAGGGAAATATTTACTGACCTGGGAATATGTTCACAGCTGTCTAATAAGCGAAAGGTAGTTTACAAAGCAAGATGATTTCCCTAAAATGTAAATATAGATAGCCTGGAAAGATATATTTCAAACTGCTCAGGCCATAGTAGGTACTCAATAAATGTCTCTTAAATAAATGAGTGAATGTTAGTAAGAGTTAGCACTGGGTGCTGAAGCTGAGTGATTTTATATTTTCTTCTGTACCCTTATTTATATTTTCTAGCTTTCTATGGTGAACACACGTACCTTTGTAATAAGAAAAAGCATATATTGAAAAAAAGAAGCACGGTTGTTGCGTCATAGCATTTCATGGCTAGCCAGTGGCCGAAGCCCAGAGTTTCTGACTACACACAAACAATTCCCAGAGCCAAAGAGAAAATAGTGCTGGATTGTCTCCTGGTCTGATTATCCCTGGCTGGGATAAACCCTCTCAGTGTGGCAATTCAGGAATGGATTTATGGAGGGAAAAACAAAGGGTATTAATGCCCCTCAACAAGATACAAAACATCATGAAAAATCTCCCCAACAAACCAAGCAAGGGCATTGTAATCTTTGCTTGGGCAGGGCCTCCCTCCCCCACAGTGCCGCCGGCTGTGACACCAGCGGGGACACTCTCCAGGACGCCCTGTCCAGCCAGCGTGTGGGAGAGAAGTCTCTGTCCCTTGCAGGAGGAAGCCTACTGGTTGTCCCCATGCTTTGGCTCTTCTTCAAAGCCTGTCCTTTTTCAAAATTCTTAACTGAATCATTAAGTGTCTACCTCAGATGTCCTTTCTTCTTATTTAGCCTTTGCCGTTCGCCTTCATGCTCAACTTTGGAAGTTGCTGCACTTTATTATATGAAATGATCATTGCCACCTCGCAGCTATTAGTTCTGCAACTCAGTTCGTCTTAAACAGTTTCTGAGTACTGGCGAGGTGCTAAGCATTGGTAGATACAGAAATATATAGAAAGGTATTTAGCCAAGAGAAATGAAAACTTATGTCCACAAAAAGACTTGCAGGAAACATGTGATTTGTTTATATTGCAGCCAGGGTCCTAGCAGGTAATTTGAAGAGAGTTTAACAAAGGGACTGCGCACAAAGGTGTGTTTGGTGTAGAGAAACCACAAAGGCTGCACCTAACGACGTTCTTCCAAATGGGGGGAGTAGAAAGAGTAGCGCAGCCAGGTGATCAAGGTCACCATCAGGAGCCACAGATCATGTTGATAGTATGTACCTTTGATAGGATGTGATGAAAATGGCGATTTACCTCTGTGGTCTTCCTCCCCAAAACCCTCAACCTCGGTGTAATAGTGAGAAAATCATCAGATAAATTCCAACAGAGGGGCATCCTACAATGTCAGGGTCAGTACTTCTCTCGCCTGCCGAGGTTGTGCATCAAAGGACACAATCAACAGTGGGAAAGGCAACCCATGGAATGTGAGAAAATATTTGCAATCATATACAGTCATGTACCATATAAAGACATTTCGGTTAACAACAGACCATAACAGTGGTCCTATAAGATTATAACAAGCATATGTAGAAAGCTGACATATGGCACTTGATATTGGCATTGCCAATCAAGCAGGGGAAATGACTGATGTTCAGTAATGGTGCTGTGATATTTGGTTTTCCATATGAAAATATATATATAAATAAAAATATATATACGATCTAGGCTTGTGTAAGTACACTCTATGGTAGTCACACAACGACAAAATTGCCTACTTCTCAGAATGCATTTCTCACAACATATCCCCATTGTTAAGTGATGCATGACTGTATTTGATATGGCGTGAATATCTAGAATATATAAAGAACATCTACAACTTAACAACAACAAAAAAAACCTGATTTAAAAATGGGCAGAGAACTTGAATAGACATTTTTCCAAAGAAGATATACAAATGGCAAATAAGCACATGCATAAAAAGATGCTTGTCACCCCAGTCACTGGGAAAATGCAAATCAAAACCACAAAATACCACCTCACATCCATTAGGATGGCTACTGTCAAGAAACCAGAAAATTACAAGTCCTGATGAGGATATGGAGAAATTAGAACCTTTGTGCAATGTTGGTGGGAATGTAAAACAGTACAGCCACTGTGGAAAAACAGTATGATGGTTCCTCGAAAAATTAAAAATACAATTTATAATACAATGTGACCCAGCAATCCCACTCCTGGGTGTATACCCCAAAGAATTGAAAGCAGGGTCTCAAAGAGATATTTGTACATCCATGTTCATAGCAGCATTATTCACTAACAAAAAGGCAGAAACAATACAAGTGTCCCTGGACAGATGAATGAATAGACAAAATGTGGTATATACATACAGCCTTTAAAAGGAAGGAAATTCTGATACATTGCACAAGATGGATGAACCTTGAGGACATTATGCTAAGTGAAATAAGCCAGTTACAAAAAGACAAATTCCACTTATATGAGTTATCTAAAGTAGTTAAATTTACTGAAACATAAAGTAGAATGGTGGTTACCAGGGAAGGTGTGGGGGGACATGGAATGGGGAATTGCTGTTTAATGGGTATAGAGTTTCAGTTTTGCAAGATAAAAAAGTTTTGAAGAACTGATTCATAACAATGTGAATATATTATACTTAACACTATTGAACTGTACACTTAAAGATGGTTAAAACAAATTTGTTATGTATATTTTAACACAGTTTAAGACACTATCATCAAAAACAAGGAAAATCTGAGAAATTGTCACTGCCAAAAGGAGCCTAGGGAGATATGACAATTCAAAGTATTAATCATATAGTATCCTGGAAAAAAAAATAATGATATAGTATCCTGGATGGGATACAAAAAGGATATTAGGCAAACTAAGGAAATTTGAATAAATCATGGTTAGTTAATAATGATATATCAATATTGGTGCATCAATTGTAATAAATAGATGATACTAATATAAGATGTTAATAATAATAGAAAGTGGAAATGGAGTATATGGAAACTCCCTGTATTATCTTCATAATTTTTCTGTAAATCTAAAAATGTTCTATCAAAAAAATAATAATTTGGCCAGGCACAGTGGCTCATGCCCGTAATCCTAGCACTTTGGGAGGCTGAGGTGGGAGGATCACTTGAGGTCAGGAGTTCGAGTCTGGAAAACATAGCAAGACCCCATCTCTACAAAAAATAGAAAAATCAGCCCGGTGTGGTGGCACGCACCTGTAGTCCCAGCTACTCAGGAGGCTGAGGTAGGAGGATTGCTTGAACCCAGGAGTTCAAGATTTAACTATGATGATGCCACTGCACCCTAGCCTGGGCAACAGAGCGAGACTCTGTCTCAAAAATTAAAAAAATAATAATTAAGGTCCTCCCCTCAAGGAATGTCGTGGCTGGGGGCATGGACTGGGAGTTGGTCTCCTGGGTTCAAACTCTGGCTCCACCATTACCTGGCTGTAGGCTCTTCAGGGAGTGATGTCACCTCTTCGTAGGTCAGTTTCTTACTGTGTAAAGTGAGGATAATACTAGGACCTACCTCATGGGGGCGCTCTGAGGATTGATTGCAAAGTATTCAGCACCACCCCTAGCCGGTTGTAGATGCTGCTATTCCAATAAGTTAGGAATAAAGGCAATAATATAGTGGTTGAGAGTGTGTATTTTACAGCCAGGCAGTCTGGATTTAAACCCTGATTCCTCCCATGTCTATTTATAAAATTTTGGACAAATCTCTTGGACGGAGCCTCAGTTTACTTAGCTATAAAATGGGATGAACAATGCCTACCCCAAGGGTAGATGGAAGGACTGAACGAGCTCATGCGGCCAAGCCACAGAAGAGCGTATGTACGTGGTAAGCCCTTGCTCAGTGGGAGCTGTACAACAACGGTGCAGGAAGAGTCCAGATAATAGTAGATAAAACGGCCTGGGCTTCTGAGAAGACTTCCCTGAGGAGGCCACAGAAAGAGGCCTGCTATGGCTTCTGGGCTGAGGTCACTGATGGGCCTGCTTTACAGTCCTCCAGGGTCCTGTGTGATGCCCTCCCCCGCCCCTGAGGTCCTCCCAGGTCCCCAGCGTCTGAACAAAGTCTCCGCTTGCTGTTCTCCCACTGTTCTGTCTGAACTCTGATTAGGCGCTTATCTCAGCCGGCTTTGCCCTGCTTGGCTGCCTGTCACATTCAATTCCATTCCAGGGCATTCATCCTACCCCGGTCTGAGTGTCCCTCAGTGTGAGGTTCTGGGACACAGGGCCTGGTCTTGAACGTCCTTGGCTCCCACAATCCTCAGCACCGTGTCTGTAACACAGCAGCACATGATGGTGGAAGAGAATTAATGAGAAACTAGCTCCCTGGCCTTGATGTAGGTGGATTTCAAGGCACTGAGAAACACCCATGCACTTTCCCCTTCAAAAATACCTTCTCTCTGGGCTCTCTCTAGCCCCAGAATCTATGATTAGAGCTTCATTTCTTTGGCTTAAGCCAAATCGGGGCCCTGTATCTGATAAAAATGCAACATTCAGTATCAGTCAGAGTCCTAGCAGGAAACACAAGACATGCTGAAAAACTCAAAAGGGACTAACTGAAAAAATAAAAAAGATTTTTAAAAACGGAAAGTAGTAAAAGGGCCATTTATTCGGTGAACTGGGCAGGATTAAAGGAACCGGCAGACACACTGTGGCACCCCGGGCCTTGTAACAGCAGGAAGCTGTTAGCACCCTAGGGCAGGAGAGTCTGAGGGGGCGCAGAGAGAGCTGAAGTGCGGAAGAGCCACCCTGAACGAGACTGAGGCTGCGGAGATGCAGCCACTGGTCAGGGACGAGAGAATCACCGCCACGATGCTCTCCTCTGCCCTCTGCTCTCCCGGAAGTCCCGCCCATTGGCCAAGCCCAACCGGAAGCCAGACGCTGAGGGGGCCTCGGGCATGCTGTCCCCAGAGGTCAGCCTCCCTGGGGCTGAGAAGAGGAGGAAATAGATTTGGGATGGGGATAAGGGAGCAAACTGAGAATAATAAGCCTTCAGAGGTGACATAGTTTAGTCTTATCAGTTATTTACAATTCAGCGTGAAGACATCAGATCCTTCAAGGAGAGGGAAAGGAGATTAGGGAACTTGGTCCTGAGGAGTTACAAGGAAAAGAGCATCGCCGCCTGGGGAAAGGGTGCCTCCCTCCTCGCCCTCCCCGAAATAAAGACAAACCTTACCTGTTCCCGGTGGTGGCTCTGGAATTTCCGTATGGTAAGGATCTAAGGATGGCAATCTGGATGACGGGGAAGCCACCATTGCGTAGCAAACACGGACTTCGTTTAGATATGAGTCGCTGGGGGTGGGGTGGGTGCTGATGAGGATTATGGGGGCACTAAGTCTCTGCCCCATCTCAGCCATCCTTACCCTCCTCCTCCCACCTGCCCCAGCCCCCAAACGCTTTGTCATTGCAGGACTTCTTGGTGCCCCAAAGAAGCCTTTAGCTTCTTGGAGCTAAAGCGAGCTGTGATTCTGAGTTCTGGGGAATGTCCTTGACAGCAGGAGCCCCCTCACCAGGCCTCCCTTGGGACCAGCGGAGCACACTTTGTGGGAACTGCTGGTGTCAGGTAGGTTGTCTTCAAACCTGGGTCTGGGAAGGAGCAGCAGAAGCGGGAGCAGTGGCTCACTAAGGCTGTGAGCGGCACCAGAAGGCTGACGGGCGGGACAGGGGAAGTCCTAGTTTCCTGGTGTGGAATGAGCCTCTCTTGGGGCTGGCGACGGGTCAGGGGTCATCTAGGGCCTTGCTACTCAAAGTGGGGTCCGGGCACCAGGAGTATCGGGATCACCAGCAAGCTTGTTGGAAATGAGGACTGTCAGGTCCCCACCCCACACCTGCGGAATCAGGATTTGCAGTTTCACAAGCTCCTCCGGTCATTCTTATGCATGTTATAGTTTTATAAGCAGCCGCCTAAGTCAGTCCCCATGCTCAGGTGGCCTGCCTGCTCATTTCCCCTCAGTACACTTGTGCTTCCCCAACCCGCCCCCAGATCCTTTTTTATTCAGAAAGTCATTCAGCAAACACTGGGTCTATGCCTTGCACTGGGGATACAAAAATTAATAACAGACAGAGAAGCACATAGGAAACTTCAGCTCAGCATGGGAAATGCTAAAATGAGGATGCTGTGTGTGGGTTGGATAGGCAGGAAGGAAGAAGGGCCCCCAGCCTGCAGTGAGGCGAGTGGTCAGGGCAGGCTTCCTGGAGCTGTGGCCTTCTCCCCCTCCACTCGCCAAACCTTCCTTTCCTGAGCCCACCCTTCTGCTGACGTCAGCACCACTGGCTGGGCCTGCAGTCCTCCTCTGAGTACTTCACTCTTTGTGTTTCCAGGTTTCATTTCATTAGTTCAACTGTGTTCCTCTCATTTCCCCTCATTCTAACACCTAGTAGGCCCTGAACTCTAACTATGAGAGGTTAAATGACTAAGTGAATGTATGAATGATATGGTATGAATTATCAGTGCACCAGATAGCAGTGAGGCCTGCTCCCTTTTCCTGTCATCTGTCAACCCGGTTTGCAATCTGCTGGATCCATCTCTCCCTGTCTATGTGTGATTTTCAAAATATGAGTATTTATTTCTTTATTTACAGGTTTTTAGAGATGGCATGTAGAGCAAGCTAGGAGGCCTTGCATAAGGAAGTGGTTAAAAGCACAGAATCGGGCCAGATGCCTGGGTTCAAATCCTGGCTTCATTATTTATTTGGTCAGTGACTTTGGACATGTTACTCAACCTCTCTGTGCCTCAGTTTCCACATCTGTTAAATGCTTACAGGGCTCTTGAGGGGATGACATGAGTTGCTTTGGACCGTAGTTGGTAAGCACTAAGAAAATGTTTGCCGTTGAGAACTTGCTGTGCTCTGGGGCCTGTGATTCGTTTGCCTGATCTCACGGAATCAGGAAGGCTGAGAACGTCATTTATGAGTGGTGTACAGCCAGAGGCCACTCACATGAGAGCTGGAGGAGAAAGGTTTTTGTCCCCAGGAGGAGGCTGTCTGGGTTATGGGCTTGCCTGTGGCCATTACAGTCTAGTAACTTCCGTGGGAACTAGAAAGACCTTCTCCTGTTATTCTCATCAGGTGCTCTGTGATGGATTCCCTTGTCAGGCATCTCCCTGATCTCCTCCTCTTTGAAGCCCCTAGAGCTGGTGCCCTTTCTACTTCCTCTCACTACTAATTGGTAGTCAGTAGGTTGGCTCTGGCAGGCAAATGGTGATACCCAGGCTTGGCTAGCATTGCAACTATTTTGTAGAGTTTATTTTGAGTGAGTTCTGAAGGCCAAAGGGCCCATTTGTTAAACTTGGGTGTTCTCTGAGCCTTGATCAGAGGATCTGTTTCTTATGTGAGTGGAGCTCTCTCACCCACCCCTTCCCCATCTGGTGGAATAGGAATCAGGGTGTGTGCCTTGATATCCGAGATTGTGTGGCATCGTGGGGAGGGGTTTTCTTACTATGGATCAGTTCAAAGACTCTGGGTTAACTCCATAGCTCTGAGATGTTCTGGGAAACTTGGGGGATTTTTTCATCATGGCTTTCTGGCCAGGCCACCTCTGATCTGGAGGGAAAGTGAGAAGTTTCTGCCTTCTGGCCCAGGACCCAACTCAGCAGAAGCTGGTACTCAGTCTTGAGGAGCAGGAGGGTGTGTGGGGTCACTGCCCAGCCTAGGACCTCCTGGAGGAGCCACTGAGATGTCAGATCAGAGGTTGGGATGGAACAAGTGGAGACCACTGCTGTCAGGGGCTGACTATGGGGTCACAAGGACAGTGCAAAGTTTTGGTAATGCTGGGTTTCCTAACAGCTGCCAGGAGATGTTATCAACTCAGACAGTTGTCACCTCCAGCACCCTAGACACAGTGGCAGCTTGGTCGTGTGGATTGTGGGCAGCTATCTGATCTCTACCTCTTCTATGAAGGAGCAATGACACCACACTTGACAAAAGACCCTCAGGAGTTTTCTTTTTAAAAATTTTTTATTTTGAAGGAATTTCAGATTTACAGAAAAGCAGCAAACATATTACTATAAGGAATTCCCATATACGTTTCACCCAGATTAATTAATTAACATTTTGCTGCATTTGTTCTCACTCTCTCTCCCTTCCCCAACACACGGGTGTGTGTGTGTATATATAGACTTTTTTCCTAAACAACTTGAAGGTTAAGTTGTAGACCCACTTACCCTCATTACTTTAGTGTGTATTTCCTAAGAACAAATATGTTTTATTTTATTATATAACCACAATATAACTATAAAATTTCAGAAAGTCAACATTGATCCAATACTATGATCTAATCTACAGTTCAGATTCCAGTTTCACCAATTTCCAATCATGTGTTTTACAGCTATATTTTCCTAGTCCAGGATCTAATCCAGAATAAGCATTATATCCTATTGTCAGGTGCCTTTGCTCTTCTTTAATCTAGAATTGTTTCTCAATCTCTCTTTGTTTTTTGTGTCCTTGGGAGTTTTCTAAATGAAAATAAACCTGAAAGCATTCTTGTGGCTGTGAATTCTCTAAATGTTAACTCAAAAAAGAAAGAAAGAAAGAAAGAGAAAGAAAGAAAGAGAGAGAGAGAGAGAGAAAGAAGAAAGAAAAAAAGGAAAAGAAAAGAAAAGGAAAGAAAGAAAGAAAGTCCTTTTCAGTTCCTTGTCTTTGAAGCCTCAGGACAGATGGGTTTGACAACAATCTATTTTGGTCATGCCTGAGCATTTTTGGCTTATCTATCTACACTAGGCTCAAATGATCCTGGGATTTGCTCTTGGGTACACAGTAGATGCTTAATAAGTAACTTGCTGATTTGCCAGGAGAGAAAGTGGGTTTGACTACTGGGTTAAACAACCCAAATGACATTCCAGGAAGGTTTTTGCTCATGTGAATAGACAAAGGGGTGGCTCTTCCAGGGTGTGTTTATACAAGAGCAGCATGTAGCCTTGGAGTTTTTAAAATCTTGTTTGTACTATGTAGTGCACTACGGTTTTCTTTCTCCTCAAATTCCCCAGCAGAAAAGTTAGGAAGCTCCACTGCAGGTTGTTAAATTCACCAAGAAGAGGAAGCAAACCACAGTGCTATCAGGATCTGACCAACTTTTTTTTTTTTTTTGAGACAGAGTCTCACTGTGTTGCCCTGGCTAGAGTGAGTGCCATGGCGTCAGCCTAGCTCACAGCAACCTCAAACTCCTGGGCTCAAGCAATCCTACCGCCTCAGCCTCCCAAGTAGCTGGGACTACAGGCATGCACCACCATGCCCGGCTAATTTTTTCTATATATTTTTAGCTGTCCAATTAATTTCTTTCTATTTTTGGTAGAGATGGGGTCTCACTCTTGCCCAGGCTGGTCTCGAACTCCTGAGCTCAAACAATCCGCTTGCCTCGGCCTCCCAGAGTGCTAGGATTACAGGCGTGAGCCACCGCGCCCGGCCAGGATCTGACCAACTTTGACACGTATATTTTGACCTCCTGCCTGAGGTCTATAAATTTGGATTATCTCTTCAGGAACAACAGAATAGAGCTTTGAAGTCAACCTATTTGTGGTAGCCAGCCTCCCCCAGTGTCACTCCTTCCTGTAGTCCCCTCCCATGTGAATCAGGGCTGGCCTATGTGAACAATGCAATATGGTGACAGTGACAAGATGTGACTTCTGAGGTTTAGTCATAAAAGATAACGCAGCTTCCTCTTTGGTCTCTTGGCTAGCTTGTTTCGGAGGAAACCAGGTACTTTGGACACACTCAGGCCTCCCTGGAGAGAGGAACTGAGGCCCCCAACTGATAACCAGAACTATCTAGTCAGCCATGTGAGTGAGTCACCTTTGAAATGGATCTTCCAGCTCTGGCTATCTCATCAGATCATGGCCACCCTGACCAGCATCTGACTACACCTTCCCGAGAGACCTGGAGGTGCTCACAAATACCTGACCCCCAGAAACCGTGAGAGGTAAGATGTATTGTTATCTTAAGCCATGAAGTTTTGAGATAATTTTCTACACAGCAATAGGTAATGAACACATTATCCTGTTAAAAAGTGTAAGGAGGCATATGACCCAGCAATTCCACTCCTGGGTGTATATACCCAAGAAGGATGAAAACATATGTCCACATCAAAACTTATACCCAGCTGTTCTTAGCAACATCATTCACAATGGCCAAAAAGTGAAAACAACCCAAATATCTATCAGCTGGTGAATGGATAAAGGAAATGTGGTATATCCGTACAATGGAATACTATTCAGTCATAAATAGGAATTTGGTCGTGATACATGTTACAACATGGATGAACCTTGAAAACATTATGCCAAGTGATAGAAGCCAATCACAAAAGACCACATAATGCATGGCTCCACTTATGTGAAAAGTCTGGAATAGGCAAATCTATAGAGATAGAAAGTAGATTTGTGGTTGCCTAGGGCTGGGGGTGGGCATAGGGGAATGAGGGGTGACTACTAAAGGGTACAGGGTTTCTTTATGAAGTGGTGATAAAAATGTTCTAAAATTGATTGTAGTGGTGGTGGCCTGACTCTGAAAATAGACTAAGAGCCATTGAATTGTACACTTTAAATGGGCAAATTGTATGGTATATAAAGTACATATCAATAAAATTGTTTAAAAATTAAAAAGAGACAAACTATCTTGGGGACCTCTTAGGGGCTTAGTTCCTGTTCTTTTTGATTAAGATATTAATATCTCTTTTGCCGGTATGCTTGGAGAAGGTCCTAAGAGACTTACCTGGCTACACGGTAGAAAGGAACTGCTAGAATTGAAAGTGAGGAGCAAAAGGAAATGATATGCGAAAATAATGAAAGAATAATTCCAACCTATCAAATGCTGTACAATCATAATGACAAATCATAATCCCAAGATTTCCTTCTCTTTAGGTAGGAAATTAATAATGTAGGCTGGATTCCTAATTAAGTCCTGGTGAGAGTATGATGCCTCTGTCCTCTAAGAATGACAGCCATTGTCAAGAGCAGTCTTGGCCTACTGAAGCTTTAGCCCAGATGTTAAACCCAGATTTTTTTTTTTAATCAACCAAGATCATTGATGCTTTAGCCTAGAGTGTTTATTTTGAACTCTCTGGAGTTATAGATTAGAAATGGTCACTGTCTCCCATCTGGCATATGCATATCAACATGTGGGCCTCCAAAAGATTTTGTAATTGTTATTTAAAAAATAAAATCCTCTTCTACTTATTCCTGTCTTCTCTTTCAAAATGTTCTTTAGAAATTATTCTTTATTTTTCAGAATTAACTTTTATAATTTTAGAGCCCATGGGTAATCAGATGGCCTGGAATTATTTAGCATAAATAAAGGAGGGGGAAATTAAGGTTTTTGTTTTTTGTTTTTTTTTTAAATTCCATGGTACATTGTAGTCCCATTTTACAGATGAGGAAAGTGAGTCCCAAGGATATTTAGTGACTTGCTCAAATTGATATGGGTAATATATGTTATAACTGAGATTTTCAATCTAGAGTTCTCACTGTGGTTCCATGTTGCCTCTGCTGACACAGAGTGGGACCAAATAAAAAGGATGAAATATCACATGAACGGTACCCGTGCTGGCCATCATCCGTCACGAAGTATCAGATCTGAGATTTAATTATCCATCCACTTGCAGCCTTAAATACATAGCAAATACCTTAATGTGCATTATAACAAACAACAAAATATACTCAAATTTCTTGCATTTCTCAACCTCATTCTTAGTCTCTTATGTTGAAATGAGGAAATTTAGGATTGTTTCAATTGATTAATTTTTACTCTGGGATCCAGAAATCTGTTAGAATTCCTAGTTACAAAACTGTTAAGCGAACTATGCCAGGAACTCACCCAAATCCCTCACTCGGTTGTTATTAGTATTACCAATGAGCTTGTTATTTTTACATATGAAAAAATGCCTTGCTATCATCAAACTATGCCAGGGGGATTTCTTTTGGTGGGCATGTAGGTATGGCAGGGAAGATTATTATTATTTTTTTTTTCTTTTCTGAGACAGGGTCTCACTCATAGCTCAGGCTAGAGTGCAGTGGCCTGATCATAGCTCACTGCTGCCTCCAACTCCTGTGCTTGAGTGATCCTGCTGCTTCAGCCTCCTGAGTAACTAGGACTACAGGTACTCACCACCATGCTGGCTAATTTTTCTAATTTCTGTAGAGACAGGGTTTCACTCTTGCTCAGGCTAGTCTCAAACGATCCTGCCACCTTGGCCTCCCAAAGTGCTAAGATTACAGGTGAGAGCCACCACACCCACCTGCAGGGAAGATTTTAAAGAGGTCCATACTGATGTTCCAGGCTGGGACTAGGGTGAAGCAAGTGTAAATTTAAGGTGTGCCCAAAACCTCAGCAATGAAGATAAGTACCATTTTTATGCAATATTTTTAAAAATCAAAATCAATGCAAAAAAATCCACAATGAATAAAACATCAACTTTTTAAGTAAAGGCAAGATCCAACAGGGCTAGGATTAGGGGGAGGCAAGTGATGTGAGTTGTGAGAATACAGAGTCAGTCTGTCTTGTTTAAAAGTTCAATATTTTGTTCATCAAAGATTTTTTTTGCATTAACTTTGTTTTTTAAAAAATATTGCATTAAAATACTATTTACCTTGATTGTTGAGTTTTTTTGGCATCCCCTTAAATTTTGCACTTGACTTACTCTAGTTCTGGCCTACAGATCTGCATGACTCCTTCCTAGGGAAATCTAGAAGCACCTCCCATACCACCTGCCCCAAACGTGCCTGGCTCTGGTGACCTGAGCAACATGTGTCTCAGGAAAAGTTGTCTTTCCCTGGTATCAGATGGTGAGAGGAAGCTTTTTTCAACTCTCTCTGTTTTGAAATGTTTACCTGTTCATAGGGGCACATCTGGCAGCATCTGGCTGGTAAGCAACTTTTCCAGGTGCTATCACAGAGTCAGCAGACCCCATAGACCCAATGATGGTGGTGGGGTCTTCCTGTAGGGTCCTCCCATTCTTTGGTTGAAAGGAAGATGTCTGAAAGTACACATTAAGCACTTAATAATACTTGCCAAATTGAACTAAACTTCTTCTCATGCTCATTATTGCTGAGGTTACAATCAACAAGTAAGCGGCTTCAGCCTCATCCCATAAACCTTAAGATAATTTGCATTATCTCTATCTTCTTCTGCTTTCATTTTAAAAATGATAAACTGATTTTAAAATTTATTTGGAGGACCTAGAATATAGAAAGCAACATGGAAAGAAAAAAATTAGAAGGACTTATACTATCTGACTTCAGGACTTACTGTAAAGCTACAGTAATCAAGAAAATGTGATTCTGTCATAAAGACTGACAAATAGGTTAATGGAAATAGTGTAGAATTCACTTATGTGGTCATTTAATTTTTGACCGAAGTGCCAAATACAAAAATGAAAATCTTTTGAACAAATAAATGATGCTGGAACAACTGGATGTCTATATTAAAAAAAAAAAAAACCCTTAACTTTACCTTATACTATACACAAAAACACAGCCAGGTGTGATGGCTCACACCTGTAATGCTAGCACTTTGAGAGGCCAAGGCAGGAGGATTGCTTGAGGCCAGGAGTTTGAGACCAGTCTTGACAACCTTGTCTCTAAAAGAAATATAGAAAACTTAGCCAGATATAGTGGCACACATCTGTAGTCCTACCTACTTGGGAGACTGAGGAATTCAAGGCTGCAATGAGCTATGATTGCACCACTGCATTCCAGTCTGGGTGACAGAGTGAGACACTGTCTCTAAAACAAACAAACAATGCACAAAAATTAATTTGAGATGGATCATAGACCTAAATGTAAAAGCTAAAACTATAAAGCTTCTGTAAGAAAACCTAGTAGAATATTCATCACTTGGTAATAAGCAGATTTTTTTTTAGACATTCAAGAAAATGAATAAGCAAGCCATAGACTGGGAGACATTATTTGTAAAGAAAGCATTTATCTGTCAAAGGATTGGTATTTGGGACTTAGAACTCCTGTAACTCAATGGCAAAAAGACAAGCAACCTAATAAGAAATGGCAAGAATTCAGACAGACACTTCACAAAGGAAGATATATGAATGGTCAGTAAGCACTTAAAAAAGTGCTTGACATCATTAGTTATCAGATGAAACCACAATGGGGAACCACTACACACCCACGAGAATAGCTTAAATTAAAAAGACTGATAACACCAAATGTTGGCAAGGATGTTAAACTATAATAACTTTTCTGTATTGTTGGTGGGAGTGTAAAAATCACACAACCACTCTGAAATAAATGTCTTGAAGTTTCATGTAAAACTAAACATACACTTATGACAGCAATTTCAGCCCCAGGTATTTACCCCAGAGAAATGAAAGCATGTGTCCACAAAAAAGCTAGTATAAAAATGTTAATAACATTTTTCTTCATAAGGCCCGAAACTGGAAACATCCCAGATGTCAGTCAACAGGATGATGGATAAACAAATTATGATATATTCACACAAGGGAATACTACTCAGCAATAAAAAGGGACAAACTAGTTATTCATGCAACACCATACATGAATTTCAAAAACATGCTGAGTGAGAAAGGCATTTGACAAGAGACTACATCTTGCATTCATATCAGGTTCTAAATTTGGCCAAATTGATCCATGGTGAACAAAATGAGAACACAGTGGTTGTGGGGAAATTGGGTAGGTGCGTGAAGGAACTCTCTGGATGATAATATTTTATATTTTGATAGGCGTATAGATTACCTAGGTGCATGCAATTCTCAAATTCATTGAATGGTACAGTTAACATACATGAATTTCACTTTGTATAAATTTTCCCTGTATACAATTTACTTTGAAATGCATGAAAAAAGAAAGATTGATGAATGGGTACAGGATAGATAAGTGATAAAGCAAATATAATAAAATTTTAATTTAGAATATGAGTGGTTCATAGATAGATGTTCACTGTACAGTTATTTCAACTTTTCTATATGTTTGAAAAATTTCAAAATGAACTCTTGGGGGGAGGAATTGAATGTGTTAGACAGTCTAAATATGCTCATAGCAGACCATATGTAATAGTCCCCAAATGGAAACAACTTATATGTCCATCAACAATAGAAGGGCTACATTGTGTTATAATCATATAATGGAAGAGTGTACAACATTGAGAATGAAAGATCTATGACTGTCTGCAACAGCGTGGGTGAATCTCCCAAATGTAATGTTGAGTGAAAGAAGCCAGACGCTAAAAGGCAAGACTCATCTGTATAAGGTATAAAAACAGGCAAAACTAGTCCATGCTGTTCAAAGTCAGGATAGTGACTGCCCTTGGGCAGAGTCGTGACTGGAAGAGAACATCAGGGCTCCTTGGGTGCTGGTGATGTCGTCTTGCTTGACTTAAGTGCTGGTCACATGGATGTGCGCAGTTTGTGCAAATTCATCAAGTGGTGCACATTTCTGTATTATCTATTATATACTTCAATATATAAAAAAATAATGTTAGCCCTCACTTCTCTTAAAACAGGTTCCTCAGCCCAGCCCCACCCCTGGCAATTTTTTGCCAGCCATCTTTCTCCCATCTCTCTTCTCCCAGTTCCCAGGCTCTGACACGCCTGTCTCCCTCATCTGCCAAGGAAAGAAAGACTCAGTGCAGAGGAGTTTAGTTTTCAACCTCTACCCTAGTCTAGGCTGCAGGATGGATCCAACTAGAAAATGCTCATCAGTGACCTAAACCAAGGAACCATGTAGCCCCAAGATAAATTCCTTTGCTTCTTTAGAACAACAACAACAAATTGCCACAGGCATTTTTTAAAAGCAAAATTTGTCTTCCCTTTACATAGGTGGCCACATCTTCCCCTTCTACCACCCCCAGTTTATCCCTTCCATCCTCTTTGCTTTAAAGGGGTGGTGGCAGCTTATTCCCTTTGCCAAATCTGGGAAGCAACGACTCGCCTAAGACATTGTTCTGGTGCTGCAGCTCAGGCTCAAGCGTCCCTTGGTTGGTAAGTCAACCCTCAGACCTCCTCAGCTAAGCCAGAGTGGAGGTGTCTGGGGGTTGGGGTAGGGGATGAGGGTGTAGGGGAGAAGGGAAGAGAGGCATGGTGGTGTGAGGGGAGTAGGGGACAGAACTCTGGGACAAAATTCCTGCCCTTCCCAGGCTTGTAATTAGTTGAGAAGTCTAGATGAACACATCTAAACTAAGCAAGAGAACTATTTTATTAAGCATTTCTTATTTTTATGTGATGGGTTTAGTTTCAGTCCTCTTGTTCCTTGACCAATCAGAAGGATTTGACACAACTGATCTTTCCTTCTTCCTTGAAACATTCTTCCAGATTTCTTCTTACCTCTCTGTTTTTTCTTGGTCTTCTCCTGCTGGTTCCTCCTCTTCTCTTTGGCCACTCATTGTCAGAGTGCCCCAGGGCATGGTCCTTAGATTTCTCTTCTTAAACTGCTTTCACTCCCTTGATGATTTCATACAATTTTGTGGCTTAAAAAAAATACCATCTTTATGCTAATGACTTCCACATTTGTGTTTCCTGCCAGATTCTCCCTTGAACTCCAGAACGGTTTATTGGGCACCTACTCATCTCCATCTAGGTCTCCAGTAGGCATCTCAGATGCACCACGTCCAACAGTGAGCTCCTGATAACTGTCCTCCAAACCTGTTCCCTCCCACGGTTATCTCAGTAAATGGCAACTCCATTCTTCTAGACACTCAGGCCAAAAACCTGAGTATCGTTCCCAGCTTCTCCCTTTCTCTCACCTCCCACCTCCAAACTGTCAGGAAATCCTGTTGACTTAACTTCAAAATACTGAAATCTGAATACTCTCACCACCTTCGCTCCCTCCGTCCAAGCCACCATCATTTCTCACTTGTGTTATCAACAGCCTCCCAACTTTGCCCTCCTCAGCCTGTTATCACCACGACAGAGTGATACTGTTAAAATGCAAATATTGGGGCTCAGAAAAGGATACCCCAAAGCATGGTGCTTTGGGATGCCGAGTAGTTTGAATGACAGGAGATTGGAAGCCTTCAGAAGCAGCCTCAGAATCAAAGTCTCTCTCTGACTTTCTCTTGCTCCCTATCTCCTGCCCCTCTTTCTCCACTCAAGTGTGCCGTAAAAACTAGAATTCCTCTTTCCCCAAGGCAGGTCATAAAACTAGAACCCCTCTCCCCCAAAGCAAGCCATAAAACCTAGAAATATTACTCTAACCTTCCCCTGCCTTTCTGTGCAGGAGCTGGCCATAAAGAAATTCTGACCTGCCTTGTCTGATAGTAGGTCATAAGACCCACGTTCCAGAGGGGTCCTGCCCTGTACCCAGAGGAAGGAATGCTGTACAGAGAGGCCAAGAGGAATCTTAACAGATGGGCCTGGCTGGGTTTCCCTTTCAGTCTATTACCATCAGATCATAGTCCTTTTTTCCAATCGAGTTTCCACACGGCTGTCCATTCTTCACTGGATGCAAGTATAAAAATGGACAGTTTTTCCCTGGATGTTTGGGTCTTCATTTCTGAAGTTTCCTGTCTCATGTCAAACTTTACTTAAATAGATTTGTTATGCTTTTCCCTTGTTAACCTGTGTTTCCTTCTAGGAGCGTCAGCTGGTTGAGGATGATGGGTGAAGAAAGGCATCACACCTTTCTGCCCCTACAAAAGTCTGCTCACAATCCTCTAACGGATGCCTCTTCCACGCAGAATAAATACCAACACAGTCTATTTGGCTGGGCCCACAGGGCTCCACAGAGTCTGGCCTCCTCTCTTCACCTCTCTCACCCTATTCTGGACTATTCTTGCCCTCGCTTGTTCAACTCCAGCCACACTGGCCTCCTTGCCATTTCTAGAACACACCAGGCATGCTTCTGCCTCCGTGCCTTTGCAATTGCTGTTCCCTCAATTTCAAATGCCCTTCCCCCTCCATGGCTCACTCTCACCTCCCTCTGCTCTTAATTCTGGTATCACCTTCTCGGTAAGGCCTGCCCTGGCCACCCTGTCTAAAATTGTGCCTTTTTTCACACATTCCCTATCTCCTTTCTCTGCCTTATTTCTTAATTTAGCACTTACTGTCATCTGATACATATAAATTTTTATGTGTTTATGTTCTTCAGTGTCCATATCCCTCCACTAGGATGCAAAGTCCATGAGGGAAAGGATTTTTGTCTGTTTTGTTCACAGCTGAGTCTCCCAGAACAGTACCTGGCATACCTAGGTGCTCAATATTTATTGCATGAAGGAATGATTATTTCAGATTGGCTCAGAAGGTGCTAATAGGCAAGGAGAAGTAAGTCTGATAAGGGAGGGCTCCGAGTGGGCTGCAGAAATATGGAAGGGGTGAAATTTTCTTCAGTCTTTAGAGAATGGGGAGTCCTTGGAAAGGTGAGAAGAAAGAGAGACCCCTTAGCACAGTGATTAAGAGTGTGGGCTCACGCCTGTAATCCTAGCACACTGGGAGGCCCAGGTGGGAGGATCCTTTGAGCTCAGGAGTTCCAGACCAGCCTGAGCAAGAGTGAGACCCTGTATCTTCTAAAAACAGAAAAATTAGCCGGGCATGGTGGCATACGCCTGTAGTCGCAGCTACTTGGGAGGCTGAGGCAGGAGGATTGCTAGAGCCCAGGAGTTTGAGGTTGCAGTGAGCTACAGTGATGCCACTACACTCAACCCGGGGTGACAGAGTGAGACCCAGTCTCAAAAAAAAAACAAAAAAAAATTGTGAGCTTTGGAGTCAGCTGGCTTAGGGCCGAGTCCTAGCTTAGGCACTTACCGGCTATGGACAAGCCACCTAACTTTTTTGGGCCTCAGTTTCCATATCTACAAAATGGAGATAATCATAGCACTTACCTCATAGGGTTCTGTTTGTGTGTGTGTGTGTGTGTGTGTATTTTAAGAATCCAGTGAAATACCATATAAATAACATCCAGGCAAGGGCAGGGTACTCAGGAAGACTTTGCTCAAAAAGTGGTCATTGTTATCACCATGTAGAACTTAGGATACCTATGAGCTAAGGCTTCATGTCAAAGGCATTATAGAAACTCTGAAGCAGGGGACAGAGATACAGAGCTGGTTTAGACTTAAGAGGCACAGCCCCTAATGGGTATACAGCAGCTTCTGCCTCAGAACTATTAGTTCTTGGACTCAGCCACCTGGGTTGAACACAATTCCCATCTTGCATTAGTTGAGATGGCCCCGCTTACAAGAAAAAAAGGGAATCAGACTTAGTCACAAACACAGGATGAGGCCTCTTCTGGGGGCCAAGTTGCTCCCAGCTGCCTGTCGCTGATGCAATCAGAGCAAAGAGAAATGATTCACTTCGATCCTGCCATCAACCTCAGGATTTTGGCCAAGTGCAGGTTTGGGGTTGGTTGGTGGATTATTTTTTCCCTTCCTGAGTTGAAAGAGCAACTTTGTGTTTCAAAAAGGCACTTTCTTTATGCAGAGGAATTCTGCGGTGAGGTTTTGCTGGGCTCAGTCTGGGATGAACCACCTTTGCTTATGTCTGGGGAGAGAATGCAATCTAGTGCCCCTATTTTTTCTTTCCCTCCCACCCAGTAAAGATGCAGGGAGCTGAAAGGTGTCTTTCAGAAGTGCTGGAGACAAGGGAGTTGACTGCTAAGGTAAAGGACGCTGTACAAGAGGCTGCCAGAGAAATAGCTTCTTGTTTGTTAGCGTGGGTTTGTGGTGAGGAGGTCCGTCAAGCCCTCCCCCAGAGCACCCGGCATGAAACAGAACAAATAAAACTTGTATTTGTTCATCTCTACCCTAGATTTAGATGCTGCTTTATAGCCAGGGTTATTGGGATCAGCTGAAACCCAGGCTGATGTTTATTCCTGGGATTGCAAAGAAAGACAAATACCTCTCTGTCCTTCCATTTTCCAGGCCAGGAGGGCAGGAGACACTTTCAATCAAGCAAGAAGGCAGTGAAGAGTTATTTTTTAGGTGCCCACTGGGTCCCCAGTGCTGAGCCACATAAATATAAATAGAAAAAGTATGAAACTTAGGCTCCAGCCCTCAAGACACATAAAATCCAGTTGCAGGAGGAGGCTTGGTGGGCAAAACAAGCTAAAGAGAAACTGTTAACAAACAGTATTAACAAACTCTGTTAACAACAGTCTTACACAGTAAGAGAGGAAGAAGATGAGTGGGAGATGGGAGTGATTGTTGGAGAAGGCTTCGTGGGGAAGGTTTTTAAGACAATAAGCAACATGGACACAGAAAGCTCATCTCTTTTGTTCTGAACGGCCTGGCATTTAGCATAATGACCCACCCATAGTGGGCATTCAGTAAATATTTAAGGATGAACAAAGAAAGGGGGCTGGTATTAAAAGGATAAATAGGTGAAGAAGAGGAAGGAGGGCATTCCAGCATGGGGCCCAGAGAGGTGACCCGGATGCCTTGGTGAGACCGGTCTAACCACAGTGGAGGGTGTGTAGTGAGGAATAGTGGGTAATGAGGTTAGATACAGGGCCAGTTGGGGGAAGACTGCAAAGCCATGCAGAGAAATTTAGAGGAGATGAACATTCCTTCATTCTTTCATCAAGCGCAGCCCAGGAGCTGGGCAGAGAGGCAAGGGAAAGTAGTGGATAGTTGTGGATATCTCACATAGAAAAATGAATTAAAAGACATCCTGGTCCATTGGAGATTGGCAGAATATCTGTCCTTTATTGTAATAACTGTGATAATGGTGGTATGGACAAAATATTTTGGTGTTCTAGTCAGTTTGGTTGCAAAAAACTAAAGCCATATCAAACTTGCCCAAATGATGGGAGTTTGTTGAAAGGTACACCAGACATCCAAGGCTAAGAAGTGGCATTCAAAAGGAACACAATGGGGCTCAACCAGGGAAATCAGGCATCGCCCCTCCTCCCTTCCTTCCTCTTTCATAGTAGCGCCTCCTGGATAGTCTCTTATTTCCGCTCCTTTCTCTATGTAGGCTTCATTCTTCGGCTTCTCTCTCTCTCATTAGGATTTTACCTGGTGCAGGCTTGGCGCTGTAATACCACATTACCCTCCTACTCCAGGGCCAGCCATCCTCATGGACTCTCTGAGC
Source organism: Propithecus coquereli (assembly GCF_000956105.1). Taxonomy (NCBI): domain Eukaryota; kingdom Metazoa; phylum Chordata; class Mammalia; order Primates; family Indriidae; genus Propithecus; species Propithecus coquereli. The sequence goes on along the minus strand of NW_012152729.1, from coordinate 2,661,443 downwards.
TCTTTTTTTTTTTTTTGTTTGAGACAGAATCTCAACTGTGTTGCCCGGGCTAGAGTGCCATGGCGTCATCCTAGCTCACAGCAACCTCAAACTCCTGGGCTCAAGCGATCCTCCTGCCTCAGCCTCCCGAGTAGCTGGGACTACAGGCATGTGACACCATGCCCAGCTAATTTTTTCTATGTATTTTTAGTTGTCCAATTAATTTCTTTCTATTTTTAGTAGAGACGGGATCTCGCTCTTGCTCAGGCTGGTTTCGAACTCCTGAGCTCAAACAATCCGCCCGCCTCGGCATCCCAGAGTGCTAGGATTACAGGCGTGAGCCACCGTGCCCGGCCTCTTTGAACTCTTAAAGTCAGAATCTCAAAGACTAAGCTGATTGGCTCAGTTCAGCCTGTGGATGGACACTCTCAGGTCAGGTGATCACTCAGAACTAATCAGCTGTGGCCAGGAGGCAAATCAGGTGATTAAAACATGGCTGCTTAAACCTGCCAAAAACTGTGGCTACAGGACATTTCCAAAGAAGGCATGTGGACTGGGAGACAATAATAGACAAGATTAATTCCTACAGGCTAATAATGTAGGGAGCAAATCAACTCACCTGCTTGGAGGTGGTGAAAGGAGAAGGCTTCATTGGGCCTGAATTAAAGGTCTGATTTAGTCCTAGGGGAAAAAAAGACATTCCAGCTGTCGATGAAAGCTGCATTCTAAAGCAGTTAGACCAGCAGCAGCCCTTAGGAGGAATCGGAAAAGCCGAGAAACTGAAGGGACCCAGAACATCAGGAAGGCTTTTGCCTACTCCAGAATGGAGCAGTTTAGAGACAAGTACTTTAAAAAAAAAAATGTAGCCTAAATTTTTTAGGGCAGAGTCTGTTTTTCATTTATTGCTATAACCCCCGGCCACATAGTCAGGCTCAGAGTAGAAACTCAATACACATTTGTTCAATTGAATCAAAGTCCCCTGAAGTCCAGACAATCAACGAACATGCTGCTATTTGTATTCTGTTAGGAACAGTCTGGACCAGGAACACAAAACAAAAAAATCAAGACATGATTTTTATGATTAGTAATGCAGAGCTCGGGTCACTGGATGCAGATTTGGTGAGAAGCAAAAACACAGCAACAGGAGAGTCTGAGCCAAGGTGCCTGGTGGAGGCTAGATAAACAGATAGCACTGTGGCGGGTGGCTCCAGGGGCCGATCAAAGCCGGCTTCCCCAGCATGGGCAGCAAGCATGGCAGGAATCTGGGGGACCTCTCACCCAGTCCCCCACCCACACTCACAGATGGAAAGCCACACCATTAGTGGTCACACCTCTGAACACTGCCAGCAAGCAGGTATTTATGACAAATCTTTTATAATCTAGTATATAGCTCTGTCAGATAGGCAGCTGTGATATGACTGGGCTGTATGATTTGTGGCCAGACTACCTGGGTTCACAGCCCAGGTCTGCCACTTGGGCAAGTGTCTCAACTACTTTACTTTGTGGTTTGCTTTCCCAATTTGTAAAACAGGGATAATAAACTCCCTTAGGGGGTCATTGAGGAGATTAAATGAGACAATGTGCATTTATGCATATGCATTTAATATGCAAAGCAATTAAAATCATATCTGGCACGTAATAAGCAAGTATGATTACTATAATTAGTACCAAAAAACTAGACCGCAGAGAGGAGCTTCCAACCTGGAGGACATGAGAAATCACTAAAACCCACAATCACGACCTGTTGGTGGTTATGATTTGGGTTTCCCTAACCCTCATCCCTCCTTTCTTCTGGGAACAGACCCCTGTTTGGCCTGAAAACAGGAATAGAAACTAAGCCAGAAATTCTTCCCTAGGATTTTTCCAAATGACAGAAAAGAGAATATTCCCTTTCCCCAAGATTGTTTCCCCCTCTTTTGGGTTTCGTATAGTAAGGAGGTGAGCTCAGAGCTGCCTTTGCTCATTTCCCCCTCCCTGTGGGGAAGCTGGCCAGAGAGCGGGGAGCAGATTTGCAGAAAGAAGCTGGAACACAGTTCTGGCTCAAGCAGAGCACAGAATCTCTGAATCCATTTGACCCTGGATCCAGATATCCACTCCCTCTGGTCTGTAATTTGATTACAGAAGTCATTAAATCAATTTCTCTCTTTCTCCTTAAACTACTTTGGATTCAGTTTCTGTCACTTGCAACTAGAATTTGTGCTTGAGGGTCAATTCAGGAGGAAACCACCTGAGTTTGATTTTTCTTTTCCATTAAACAATGACAATCCTTTAAGTTTTATGGCAAACAATGTAGATTCTTACTGTTTACCCTCCTTTGTTTTTTAATAAACACTAGAAGGAAAATTGATGGTGTTTTGTAGCCACTAAAATGGTCCTATCTTGGACCATTTGAAAAGGAACAACCTAGGGGCAGCTTTTAAAAGTTTCATCTCTTAAATTTTTAAGCTCTTCAAAGGTTAGAGTGCATTTACATCAAGGGTTGCAAACTCCAATACTACAGGGGCCAGGCAGGCAATATCAAGGATTGAAGTGAATGGGTGGGTGTAAGACAAGATGGAGGAGTGGGGACTGCGGCAAAGTGGCGAGTGCTTGATCCATCTGTGAGAAGCTGCTCCCACTCAGCCCCGGCACATTGTTTCTGTGTGCAAATGTGGGCACAGAGTTGCCAGGTCCTCCAGTTTTTAAGACATTCTGAACATCTGGAATATTTAATGTGAAATCTTCCAAATTGTGAACATTGGGTATGAATTCAACTTTCAAACATGACCTAGTAGGTAGGGCGACCAAACCATCCCAGTTTGCTCAGGACTAAGCGGTTTCCTGGGATGCGGAACTTTCACTGCCAATCAGGACAAGTTGGTTACCCTATGTGTAGGCCAAATGGAATTTATGGGAGACCTCTGGCTCACACACATGGTCTCATTTCATCCCACTGAGGTATCTATGCCCTCCAGGTCCCCATCCCCACAAGCTGAGGCAGGTGTATTTGTTATTTCCACTTTATAGAGACTCATAAACTCCTACAGGTGTGAGGCAGAGAATCTACTTATTCTATGACCCAGTGAAACACTCCCTCACCTCCCTTTGCAGGTCTGGCCTTGTGTGATCAATAAGATTCAGGCCTCTTCCAGCTGCTTCTGATAACTTCCACATAGTTATAAAATTTCATCTCTGTTTGGGGAGAGCAGGGCCCTCTGGGTATCCAGGAGATTATGGAGTTTTTCCTTTAATCCCTCCTCTTTCAGCTGAAAGAAAATCTACATTTATAATTACATTCCATATAGTGAACTTGGACTTGCTGCACTTTATGAATGTGGAAACCTAAAGCATGAAGTGGGGAGATGGGTCACTTGAAGTACGCAGCACATTGGTGGTGGAGTCTAACCTACAGGGTCTTGTTTCCCAGCAATGCTACTTGACTCCTCTATTAGGGAAAGGGAAGGGGACCAACATTTGCTGCCTGTCTCCGGGGTGCCAGGCCCCACACTGGGCACTCATACAGCCCTCCTAATTCCCCACAAACACCAAAGGGAAGGACTGGTGTCCCAAGCCTGTGCCCTTTCCAGGCCACCACCCTGCCAATCCAGGCGTGCCAGGAGGGTGTATGGAATTTCCAGGTTGTCATTGCACAAGGGGAAGAGTGCGTAGCTCGGAACTCGGTGAAAGAATAAGGGTCACAAATAGAGTTTTTTTTGCATGCAGCTCACCAGATGTCGGTGGTTCTGTGGGTGGGTTGCAGGGAGAGACAGGTCCACCTCCTGTGTGAAGTTGTTCTTTGATGAGATGATGCATGTTAAATGAACTAAAAACTTTTAAGAGCACATTCCATACCCACTCATAAACATTAAGAATCATTCCTTTTTGGAAAGCTGCTAGGCTCAAGGCAGCAGAGCGTGCCACCAGCCTAGAGGGGCCCCTCGCTAGTATTTCCTCCACCACAGGTCTAAATTCTTGTAAGGGAGCCAAAATTAGAAATTGAGGTTTGTGTTTTATTAATACCTTTAGCCCTTACACTTAGGTTCTTTGACACCTTGGAACAGAGTGGCAGGATGACAGTATCATGTTGCAGTTCTCAGCAGGAGATTTTTTCTGTTGGCTCTGAGTTCAAATCCCATCTCTGCCATTTATCTGCTGAGTGATGTGGGGAGGCAGACCACGGAACCTCTCTTGCCCTCGGACTTCCTCTCTGGGGATAAGGTTCACAAGACCAGGTCACGGGGTTATTGTGAAGATTAAAAATGAGCCGGGCGCGGTGGCTCACACCTGTAATCCTAGCACTCTGGGAGGCCCAGGTGGGCGGATTGTTTGAGCTCAGGAGTTCGAAACCAGCCTGAGCAAGAGCGAGACCCCGTCTCTACTAAAAAATAGAAAGAAATGATCTGGACAACTAAAAATATACATATAGAAAAAATTAGCCGGGCATGGTGGCACATGCCTGTAGTCCCAGCTACTCGGGAGGCTGAGGCAGAAGGATTGCTTGAGCCCAGGAGTTTGAGGTTGCTGTAAGCTAGGCTGATGCCACGGCACTCACTGTAGCCCAGGCAACAAAGCGAGACTCTGTCTCAAAAAAAAAAAAAAAGATTAAAAATGAAATGAGGCCAGGTGTGGTGGCTCATGACTGTAATCCTAGCACTTTGGGAAGCCTTGGCGGGAGGATCTCTTGAGGCCAGGAGTTTGAGAACAGCCTGAGCAAGAATGAGACCCCATCTCTATACAAATTGGCCGGGTGTAGTGGTGCATGCCTGTAGTCCCAGCTACTCAGAGGTAGGAGGATTGCTTGGGCCCAAGAATTTGAGGTTGCTCTGAGCTATGATGACACCACTGCACTCTAGCCCAGGAGACAGAGCAAGACCCTGTTTCAAACACACACACAAAAAAAAAAAAAGAAAGAAAGAAAGAAAAATGAAATGGAGCTGATACCCTCCGTACGACCTAGCAGTCCCACTCCTATATATTCACCCTAAAGAAATGAAAATGTCTGTTCCCACAAAAACTTGTATGTGAATGTTTATAGCCCCATACTGCAAACAACTCAAAGGTCCTTCAACTGATGTACAGATAAACAGACTATGGTACATCCATACAATGGAATACAAATCACCACTAATGAGAAACAGGCTATTGGTACATGCAGCATGCACAACAACAGGGATGAATCTCAAATGCACTGCTCTGAGTGAAAAAAGCCAGACACTAAAGGTTGCACATTTTTGTGGAATCATGTATGATTCCGTTTACAAAAGACATCCTAGAAAACGCAAAGCTGTAAGGACAGAAAACATACCAGTGATTGCTAGGGACTGGGGGTGGCATGAAAGAATTTAGTGGGGAGGGGATACAACTGTTCTGTATCTGGATTGTGATAGTGGCTACGTGACTAGATGCATTTGTCAAAACTTGCAGTAAAAAGGGTGAATTTTACTGTATGTAAGTTATGCCTCATTAAACCTGACTTAGAAAATGCAAAAACAAAGGACAAGGGCCAAGCTAGCGCCCCCCAGGAAGGAAATACCTATAGACTCCTTTCCACCGAAGTGTTAGTAGCAACGTGTTCTCCCGTCCAGCATTTTTCCTTTTGTAAAAAGAGTGTGAAACTTTCTTATTAATATAAAAACAAGGGTGGCAGTGTGGCGTGTGCATGTGTGTGTGTGTTTGTATATTTATAAAGAAACTCTGAAAAATACGCAAGAAACTAATAACATCAGAGACTGTGGGAGTGAGGTAGGATGCGGGGGAAAAGGGGACCCGGCAGGAAAAAGACTTTTCAATATAGATTGTGTGTGTGTGTATAATGTATATAATTTTTGAACCCTGTGAATATATTACCCATAAAAACATTAAATTACGAAAATATCAAAAAGGTTGAAAAGAAAGGGAGATGCTTAATTCCTTGCATAACTCTCCGCTGGTGGCATCTGTGAGGGGGTGGCATTCTTGTGACAGCCATATCACATGAGCATCTGCTTACTGGGCCTTGGCCCCACCCACCCTTCTAATAAACCGAAGGCAAGACTGGGCTCCTGAGTAGATGGCCGGGTGGCTTGTGGTCTGGTTCAAGAGGGAGCAGAACTGAGAGCACTGTCTTTCTCTCCCATGTGTCTTCCAATGGCAGAAATCCCTTTTAGTCTTTCACCCCACAATTGGAATAGGACTTCGCCTGCAGGTCCTCCCTGAAGGAGTAATCATGGGCCTACATTCATACTTTCATGTAAATGTCTGATGTCAGACTCTTAGACACTCTCCCAGAGACATATTTTGTAAGAGAGCAACCAGACCCTGGGCACCTGAAATCTAGGGCAATGGAAACATGGAAGACACAAGTTAATTACTTCCCAGTCTTGTATGGGGCAGACATAGATGAAAGCTCTAGGATACATGTTTTAGAGTACACAGGCTTTGGAGTCATCCTGAATTTGAATCTCACCTCCACCTGTTCCTAGCTGTGAACCCTTGGCTAAGTACTTAACCTCTCCCTGTCTCAGTTTCCTCATCTGTAAAATGGGAATCCTAATAACACCTATGTTGAATGGGTTGACATGAGGGTGAGAGGAGACCATGTGGGTGACCACAGGCAGCACTATCGATGACCCACTTTAAGTGTTCAGTACCTGGGAGCCTTTCTCAATTAGATCTGCCTGGGCCGCCTCAAGGCCACACATGTGATGTGGGGTTGTGGGGGGAGGATGGTGACAGAGAGGAGCAGCGACATGGAACAATACCAAGAATGAAAGCAGGGCGGCGGGGCTGACTCACTGGATGACTCACTTCCTTGCCCAGGGATGTTCTGAGCATCCACGGAGCTGCTTCTCATACTCCTCACACCCTCGGTTCCCTTTTCGTGGGGAGGCCCGAGGAAGATGCCATCGTGCCCCCTCCACCACCCCCAGACAGCAGGGAGCAGAATGTTGGACCTTCCCTTCATACCCAGGACCAAAGGAGAGTTCAGCCAGCTAGCACACCATTTCTTTAATTCACAAAATAACAGTCCCCATAAGATGCAATCTTTTTAAGACAGAGCAGTTTTTGCCCAGGAGTACAGGAGAGATTCTAGACTCCTGTTGCCCTTTTCTAGATTATCACAGAGATATCTGCACCTCATAGAACATTTGAAACAACAGAAAAGCGTAAAGAAGCTGAAAAAGTCATCTGTAATCCTATCATTTAGACTTAATCACAGTGATGAGTTTGGTAGTTTTCCACTGTGTTTTTTTCTCTTCATTTTTTTTATTTTACAGTCAAGTTTATCATGTTTATATCAGTACTATTCAAAAGAAATATGCAAACCACAGATGTGAGCCACATATGTAATTTAAAATGTTTTGGTAGCCACGTTAAAGAAAAATAAAAACAAACAGGTGAAATTAACTTTAATAATATATTTTATTTAGCCCAACATGTCCAAAATATTATCATTTTATCATATAATCAATGTAAAAATTACTAATGAGATATTATTTTACATACTTGCACATCTCAATTCAGACTCTCCACGGAGCACATTTCAAGTGCTTCATAGCCACATGGGATTGGGGGCTACTGTATCGAACAGTGCAGGTATGTACAATTTCTATCTTGATTTTGTCTTTGCTTAAATTGAATCCTGAGTATTTTCTCATATCACAAAATATCTTTTGAGGCCGGGCACGGAGGCTCACGCCTGTAATCCTAGCTCTCTGGGAGGCTGAGGTGGGTGAATTGTTTGAGCTCAGGAGTTCGAAATCAGCCTGAGCAAGAGCAAGACCCCATCTCTACTAAAAAATAGAAAGAAATTAATCGGACAACTAAAAATACATAGAAAAAATTAGCCGGGCATGGCGGCGCATGCCTGTAGTCCCAGCTACTCGGGAGGCTGAGGCAGAAGGAGCGCTTGAGCCCAGGAGTTTGAGGTTGCTGTGAGCTAGGATGACGCCACGGCATTCTAGCCCGGGCAACGCAGTGAGACTTTGTCTCAAAAAAAAAAAAAATATCTTTTGAAAAAGATAAGTTTTAAGAGTTTCAATGATATGTATTTACTATGTAATACCAAAGGTTTTTGCTTTGGTTTGATTTTTGTTTCTCTCCACTCCAGGACAATTTGTGTTAGTCATCTGATGTAAATACTTTTAGACTATTTTCCCAGCAGATATTTATACTGAACACAAATTGGATGCATACAATATGTACTGCTTTATAACCACTGTTTTAACTTAATGATACATTGTCAACACACAAACAGTAATAAATGTCACAGTCAGTTTTGAGCCTCTACAGAGAGCCAAGCACGTTCAAACACCTGTTCCCTTCTCAGTGGTGGGAGGGGTAGCATTTCCATCCCTGCTTCTCAAAAGTGGAAACTGAGGCTTAGAAAAGTAAAGTGATTTTCATTATTACAAAGTTGGGATTCAACCCAGATCTTCTGATTTTATCTCCAGAGCATTTCGTTTTCACCATATGGTCTCCTTCTGGAGGGAGGCAGGGAGGGGATCCAAAATATGCCAAAGAAGCAATTTACAAATTAACTTTTGAAGTAGGATTGTCAGGGAATTGGGACTGTCTCTACCCATAGTTTTGTCTAACAACCTCCATAATCACCCAGGTAAATCCTTTTTCCTCCTGTACCCACATGGCCCCAGGGCTGCCATCTTCTCCTTATGGAACATCCCTCTCCCCACCCCCCAAGATTTCCCCTTCTGTGTAACTTCCAAGAAAAAATCCTGATAATCTAAGTCAGGATTTCTAAATCTCAGCACTGTTAATATTTGAGCCAGGTCATTCTTTGTCGTGGGGGTGTTCTGTACATTGTAGGGTGTGTAGTATCCCTGACTTCTACCCACTAGATGCCTGTAGCACTTCTCCCCATCCCCCAGATGTGACGTTCAAAAATGTCTGCAGACATTGCCAAATGTCTCCTGGGGGAACATGGCTTCCCCACCCTATGACAACTACTGTTCTTAGTAGTATTAGATGGACGAGCCCTTCCTAAATCAGTCATTTGATGCTACCCAGAAACTAGGTAGGACAATTACTTCTTGTACAGACTGCATTGCTCACAAAGACAGGAACATTTTCTCTCTACCATTGAGTCTCCTGTGTCTGCATATAGTAAGCACCCAATAAATGCATGCACAATGAACGACGCTGGTGATTTTTTATTCATATCATATATTAGGCTTTTCAAGACTGAGCTAAATGCATACAAGACATGTTCCAAATGATGGTGCTTTTTAAAGATCATATCCTTTTCTCCTGGAGTTCTATGTCTTTCAGATTCTGATATTCAATCTATCATTTTCTTACACCAAAGAGAATGATATGAAGCCTTCTCAGTTACTTCCCTGAATATCATATTACATTTGGATCGTGCAAATATGCCATATGCTAGATTGACAAATATTTCTATGAGGCAAAGGAAAGATAATTTTTAACATTTGTAACATATGCCATCTTGTGAACATACCATAATCAACTTTTTCTATAATAATTTGGGGCATTTAGATTGTTTCCAATTTTTCCATTTTAAGTAACACTACAATGAACATCTTTGTGCATATATCTCTGCTGTACACTTTTTTTTAATAAAGAAAACCAATACCCCATCTGTGGAATCCAAAAGAACAAATCCCTTCCTGCTCAGCATGTAGACTTTTTTTTTTTTCCCTGTGAATTTTGTAGAGAAGTAGCACATAGACTCTTTTGCTGAATTTTACACCTGGAAACTCTCTAATACGAAAAATAAATCTCCAACATTGTCTGAACTAATCAAATTCCACTAAATTCAGCTCAAGTTGGCCTCCATCTTTGTGAATATAGCTAGAATAGTGATTTTACAAACAGTGGCTTTGTAGACTCTTGTCTGTTCCTCCAAGTCTTTAAATTTCAACTTCCTCATCCGTTAAATGGGAGTAATAATAATACCAGCTTCAAAGAGGTTTATTTATCATCTAATCTAATCTTTTATTTTTTTTATTTCAGCATATTACGGGGGTTCAAATGTTTAGGTTACATATATTGCCTTTGCCCCACCCGAGTCAGAGCTTCAAGCATGTCCATCCCCCCAAAGAGTTTTTTTCAAGGATTAAGTGAGATAATCATGCAATGTTCCTGGCACATATTAAAAAGAATAAAAAAACTTTTTAAGTATGTAAAATGTTAATGGTGGAATCTAGACTGTGGGTATATGAGTGTTGTCTATACAATTCCTTCAATTTGTCTATATGTTTGAAATTTTTCATAATAAAATGTTGGGAAAGAAAACTTAATGAATGTTACATTAGTTGATACCATGATTCTTTACTGTAGAGTGGGAGGGGCAAATATTAGAGAAAGTCAGGTACCAGGTACACACATTATACCTAGCTTGAAACATGGAATCCGTATCTTGGATATCACAATGAATTTATTTAGATCTTCCTTGAGTGTAGAAAAGTGTGATCAGAACTTTTATGAGTGCTAGAAAGGACTGTTGGTTTTTGTTTCACCATCTATCCTCAGAATATAAACCACAGTATGGTGATAGCATATGCTGTAGAAGCCATTTTGTTTTTTTCTGTTGTTTTTAATTTAGGAAATTAAAATACATAGTTTGTTTGCAAATTTACTTTGGAACATTTAGAACAAACATCTGCTTTGGAGTCGAAGGCAAAGGATTTGGCGTGGAATCCTTTCTTAGCTGGTTATGGAATGTGACGTTTGGGCAAGACACCACTCTTCTTTGAGCTCAGTTTCCTCATCTGTAAAATGGGGATGATAATATGTAGTATATTCCTCACAGAGTGGTGTGAGGCTTAAGTGAGGGGACAGAAAAGTGTTTAATGCAGGGCTTGGCACAGAGTGAAGACTAATAAGATAGAGTGTAGTTTCCTCCTTTCTAAGGGGCAAAACTTCCAGTGCGTTTCGCCAGGGCATTATTCAGAATGCCGCTTGTGCTAATGTATCCAGAGGTGATTTCTCTGTTGGGAAGGTCATCCAGGGCTCAGTATCCTTGAACTGCCCACAGGCCAGTGGTGAAAAACTCAGCATATTGTTGTCCTGATTTCCTCCTATTCAGAGCCCCTGCAAGTGGTGACTGGCTTCGTGATTCACTGAGATCCCTCCCAGAAATTTCACTTTGACCTTAAATGTGTGAAAATTCCATTCCTAGCAAGTGGAGCACATTGCTTTGAGAAAGATAGCTGAATACATTTTGTGCTTTGAATCTTCTGCTATTGGTTAACATCAGAGGACCCAAAGTGTGCACCCGTCATCTGCAGAATATGGGCTTGCTAAAATATACTATGCAATTTTCATACGCCTGTGTTTCCTGATATTTACGGAATATACCTCCCTTCATCTCCTTCACCACTGGCAATATGAAATGCATCCCAAATCACACTGGTTATTTTCTACAATAATCATGGCCATGGCCAGCATCATCTTCCCCTTGGCATAAGATAGAGGCAAGGAAGAGGGCTGGCGCTAGTCCCTAGGGAGCCTTCATGCCAAGTAAAGAAGGACCCTACTTCTCTTTGCAGGTGTAGCCCTTGCCTGAGTGTGTGCCTTGGGGAACACAAAGCAGGCTCCCACTCATCCACCCCCTGAGCTAAACGCCCTTGTGCAGGGTACAGCCTGGTGGACCCTGACAACAGCATGACCTTTGCAGTTAGGTAGAGTCTGCTTTGAATATAGTCCCTGACATTTACTATTTTACTAGCTGTGCCTATGGGCCAGTTACTTAACCTCTCTGAGCCTCAGTTTCCTCATTTGATTGCCATGCCCATTTAATATAATTGTTTGAGGGCTTAAATGAGATAGAATATTTTAAAACTTAGGGGAGTGTGTGTCTGAATAAACATAAAAGAATATACCTGGAAAGAGACACACTGGGCTATTAAAAGTGGTTAGAATTTAGGGGCAGAATTACAAGGCAGAAAGGAAGAACTTTAATTCTTTTTGTTATTGTTTCTTTAAACTCTGTTTTGTTTGAACTTGTTCTAATGTACCTTTATTACTTCTTTTTTAAATAATCTTTTTAGTTTGAAATAGATTTATTTATTTCTTTATTTTTTTGGAGACAGAGTCTTGCTCTGTCGCCCCAGGTAGAATGCAGTGGTGTCATCATAGCTCGCTGCAACCTCAAACTCCTAGGCTCAAGTGATCCTCCTGCTTCAGCCTCCCAAGGAGCTGGGACTACAGGCGCGCACCACAATACCCAGCTAATTTTTCTATTTTTAGTAGAGATGAGGTCTCGCTCTTGCTCAGGCTGGTCTTGAACTCCTGAGCTCAAGCATTCCTCCTGCCCTGGCCTCCCGGAGTGCTAGGATTATGGGCATGTGCCACCACACCCAGCCATGGAATAGTTTTAGATTGATAGAAGAGATGCAAAAATAGTATACATACTCCATCTATCCCTTACCTAGTTTCCACTACTGTTATCATCTTCCATAACCATGGAACATTTGTGAAAACTAAGAAACCAATATTCGTACCTTACTACTAATTAAACTCCAGACTTTATTAGGATTTCACTGGTTTTTCCACTAATGTCCTTCTTCTGTCCCAAGATCCTCATATTGCATATATAGATATATATATACACACACATATGTAAAATATATAATTAATGTATATTATATAGTCTTTTGTTGTTCCCAGATGTAGGGGAAAGAGATCAAGAAGTTTGAGAATGACTCTGCCACAGATAGCTGTGCAACTTTAAGCCAGATACTTCCTCTCTATGGACTTCAGTCTCCTTATCTATAAAATAAGTGGTAGGATAGGAGAACGCTAAGCTAACCTCCCTCACAGTTCGGCTCCCTCTTTTTTAGAGAAAAGAAAATGAGGAAGTCATAGTAGGATGCAAAGATACTTTTAAAACCCAATTTTCAAAATAGATGCCATAGCTCCAAGGAGTCCCTTTTGGCCTCATTAAGGAACAGTTAAAGATCTGATCACATCTTCCAACTGGGGACTCCTGACTACCATGGCCCCTGGGGATGGAGGCATTTGGTGATCTAACAGGTCTTTTCCAGTTCTCTCTACTAGGATTTATTTTTGTGGTAAAGGCTTGGAGTGAGGCAGAGGGAGATTTTGCCGACATCCTCTGAGAAACGAGAAATGTGGTAAATCCTGATTCTCATTTTGCTCTGTTATTTATGCCCTCCAGATTTCCGGCGAGGAAGACAGGAGACCTGCAGCTGGTCTTCATTTTTTACTAGCTGGTTTAGTCTCAAGTTCATGGCAGCCTGCCCAAGCAGTGCCAGTTGAGTGAGCTCCAGATAGCAGGATCTGAAATGGATAATTATGCATCAAAACCCAGCCTACATTACCTCTCCTAAAGGAATCTGACATCTGACTTCCTTTCTCCTGCACCATCGGCTCTGACTTGTTTGTTCAGAATTGTGTCCATGGCAGGCAAGTTCTGTCCACGTTTGGCAAAAAGGAGAGGCAACATTGACTCATCCTCAGGGAAGCTTTCCACATTTACCCCTTAAAGATTAGGGCAGGCCCCTGGTAAATGCTTTCAAAGCAACCGACACACCCCCATCACAATAGTCAGCATACTTGTCATCATTTAAATAATTTGGTATAATTTGATTAATGTCTGTCTTTCCCTATGGTTCTCAATGGGACAGTTTTGTCCCCAAGGGGACATTTGGCAATGTCCAAAGACATTTTTGTTTGTCACAACTTGGAGAGGAGTGTTTTTGGCATCTAGTGGGTAGAGACCAGGGATGCTGTTAAACATCCTAAAGTGCACAGGAGAGCACCCAGAAGAAAGAATGAGTCATCCAAAATGTCCACAATGTTGAGAAACCCTGCTGTGGATTGTGAGATCCACAAGGACAGGGACTATGTCTGTTTTGTTCACTACTGACCCTGGGCCTTGCACAGAGTCTGCCCTGGAAAAGGCATTCAGCACATAGTTGATGACTGACATCTGCTTAATCTGTTCTCTGGGGCTGGGCTGGGATCAGATTGAATTTTGTTTCCCAAGGACTGAACCCAGGGCTTAACATGTAGAAAGTAAATGATTCCAAATGAATGAAGAGTTTATAAATGAATGAATGAATCCATCCGTCCATCCGTCCATCCATCCACGCATGACCCAAAGGAGGCTTCATGCCAAAAACACTTCCGTAGTGATCTTCTGACACCAGTTTTGGTTTCACCACTACCCAGTTAAGTGATTTTATGAATTTGGTGCGTATTTTTCTAGAGCAATATTGTCCAATAGAACTTCCTGCAAGTAGAGAAATCTTGTATATCTATGTAGCTCAAAACAGTAGCTAGTAAGCATGTGAGGCTGTTGAACCCTTGATATGTAGTTAGTGTGACTTTTTTCTTTTTTTTCTGTTTTTAGTAGAGATGGGGGTCTCAACTTTTGCCCAGACTGGTCTTGAACTCCTGAGCTCAAGCAATCCTCCCACCTCAGTCTCCCAGAGTGCTAGGTTTCCAGGAGCGAGCCACCATGCCTGGCCTACTATGACTATTTTGATTAATTTAAATTTAAATAGCCACATGTGACTAATAGCTACTGTATTAGACAGCACAGTTCTAGATCTTTTAGGAGATTTTTACATTCAGGATCATATCACATACCACATATATTGTACCAATGTAAAAATAGTTTGTTGCGTGAGTTTTTATATAAATATATTTTTCACAGGTTCTGCAACTTGGCTCTTTTACTGTGTTTTTAACATCTGTCCCCTTAGATCTAGCTCATTCCTTCTATCTACTGCATAGTGCTTTGTAGTATGACCATTTTATGTTTTATTAACCATTCTCCTACTGACGGATGTTTTGGTAGTTTCAATTTTTTGTCCTGTTACAAACAACGCTGCTATGAACATCTTTGTATGTCTCCTTAGATGTGTTAGTCCATTTTCTGTTGCTATAAGAGAATACCACAGACTGGATTATTTATGAAGACAAATGTTTATCTAGCTCACAGTTCTGGAGACTGGGAAATCCAAGAGCATGGTGCTGGCATTTGATGAAGGCTTTTTTTGCTTTGTCATAACACGGCAAAGGGTGTCACATGGCAAGAGGGCAAGAGTATGTGTGCATGCTCAGGTTTCTTTTCCTCTTCTTATAAAGCCACCTATCTCATCATGGGGCCCCCACCCTGATGACCTTATCAAATCCTAATTACCTCCCAAAGGCCCTAATCGACCTATGAATTTGGGGGTTAAGTTTCTAACACATGAAACTTGGGGGACATATTTAAACCATATCATTAAGCTTTTCCTGGCTAGCTCTCCAGAATACAATTACTTTATTGTGTATGCGTAAGTTTAATTTCATTATTTCTGCCAAAATTGTGCCCTAATTTGTAAAATGAGAGGGATTCAGTGATTCCTAAGGTTCTTCCTCTAGCATGAAACCCAGTTCTTCTGGAACAATAGAGGTGACAGGCAGACTTTAAACTTTTGGCAATGATTAGTCTATACTGTGCTCAGTCAGATACAGCGGAAACAGATAACATCCAGGGTCATGTGTTCCCAGTTGTTCTTTCTCTGGGTCCCTGGGAAGAGAAAACTCTATAAAACATCAGATCAAATTTTCTTTTAATCCTCTAAGTAATAAAGTGGGTAAAAGTTTCTGGCAGTGGAAAACTCCAATTATTCAATTACATTAAAATAAATCTGTCACTAGACTTGGAAACCCAAGCATTGCTTGCTCAGATAGCTACAAAAGTAAAAAGGTTTCCATGCTATGCACAATTTTTCTAACTTCCCCCATGTGATTTAGAGTCATTTTACCCACTCACACCTGCTGTTACCCAACTGTTAATATCAATGCAATGAATGACAAAACAGATTGTAAGAGGAACCCTAGCTCATTCCAGTAAATACCTCATTTCTACTAAATTTCAATGTATCAGTTGTCTTTGGGCAGTAACCACAATTCAGTATTTCAGAATATGCACATGTGCAGGCAAATATATATTCTATTTCTTAGAAATTAAAGACACAATAGACGTTGACATTTTGTCCATGACTCATGTCCACATGATTCTAAGCTTAGGAGAGGGTTTTAACCCATTTTTCTGGGTGGGGGAATATTGTTAGAAAAATATGGGCTTTTCCACCATCAATTTAATTGTAGATACCTGGTACGGGGTGTTGATTCTATACTGAAATTAACTACCTCCAGATATTAGGATTTAATTTGCTAAAAGCTAAAGTTTGGAGCAAAACAAAATGATTTGGTGGTTTCCCTCCCATTATAGATTTTCTTATTATAAAACTTTGGACATTTTAGAAAAGCAAAAGGAAGATTGAATGGATGGTCACTATTGCTATTCTGGTATAGTTCCTTCCCATTTTTTTCTTTAGAAATTCTTTTATATTTTGAGAAATTTAAAAAATACAGAAAAGAACAAAGAATTTTAAAAAGCCCATATTCTTACTATAAGTAATCATTAACATTTTGTCATATTTGCTACCAGTCTTTGTTTTGTTTCTTCCTTTCTAAAAAAAACTCAAAACATTGCAGATAAAGTGAAAGATGAATTTAATCACCATCATCTATCATGAGTTTGGAATTTTTCCTTCCATTTCATTAAAAAAAAATACATATACACCCACACACAGAGATACATATAGTTTACATAAAAGAATGTATAATATTCTTTTTAGTGGGTTTTTAAAAAGTTTAGTATTATTTATAGCTATTGTTTTGATATATGATAGTGTGGAGATGTATAGCATATTGATATTATACCCATTGTTGGGTTTTTTTGCTGTTATTTTGATATATACTGATAGTGTTTAGATGTATAGTATACTGATATTATACCCAGTTTTTTTGTTTGTTTGTTTGTTTTGTTTTTTGAGACAGAGTCTCGCTCTGTCACCCAGGCTAGAGTGCAGTGTTGTCATCATAGCTCACTGCAACCTCAAACTCCTGGGTTCCAGCGATCCTCCTGCCTCAGCCTACCGAATAGCTGGGACTATAGTCACATGCCACCATGCCCAGCTAATTTTTCTGTTTTTTTGTAGAGATGAAGTCTCAAGTCTTGCTCATGCTGGTCTCACACTCCTTAGCTCAAGCAATCCTCCCACCTCAACCTCCCAGAGTGCTAGCATTACAGGTGTGAGCCACCACGCCCGGCCTTATTTTGCATCTTAACATCCCTCTTAAGCAAGGGGAATCCTGAGCTGGGTTGGAAAATAAAACCTCAGTTTCCCCCATGTATAAAATGGGAACAGTAATAGTACTGTGATATTGTGAAGTATATGTTTGGTCTTCGTCCAGTTTCCTGGCATGCAACTCCTAAAATCCTTGGAATCTTCAAAGTGATGTGTCTTTGTATCTACCCTGTAGGTAGCTTCAGAGTGGGGCTGGTCACAGAAAAGACCAAGGGAGGATTAAAGGGTTGGGACTTTCCCCCTAATCCCACCCCTACAACCTCCGGGGAGGAGAGAGGAGCTGAAGGTCAAGTTGATCCCCAATGGCCAATTATTTAATCAATCGTGCCTATGTAATGAAGCCTCCATAACAACCCAAAGGACTGGGTTCAGAGAGCTTCCTGATAGCTGAACACGTGGAGGGAGGTTCCTAGAGGGTGGTATGCCAGGAAGGGCATGGGAACTCTGCACACCATGCCTTGCGCTGTGCGCCTCTTCATCTGTATCCTTTGTACTCTCCTTTATAAGAAACTGATAAATATAAGTGTTTCCCTGAGTTCTGGGAGCTGCTCTAGCAAATTAATCAAATCTGAGGAGGGGGTCGTTGGAACCCTGATTTACAGCTGGTTGGACAGAATCGCAGGTGAAACACCTGGAGCTTGTGATTGGCATTGGAAAATAGTGAGCAATCTTGTGAGCCCTCAACCTGTGGGATGTGACAATATCTCCAGGGGGATAGTGTTGGAATCGAATTAAGTTATAGGACACCCAGCTGGCATCCACTGAAGACTCCTCTAGAGAATTGGTTGCTGGTGGGGAGAAATTCACACATATATTTGGTGAACTGAGGTCACAGAAGTGATTTCTTGAGAGAATAGAAAAATGGAGTCTATTTTTTTCTACAAGTACCTGACAGTCATTATTATTATTATTATTATTATTGCTTCCCTCTCCCTTGCTCCTTAACTTGATCCTGCTCAAAAGATCTTAATGGCTGAAAATGGATTCACGGAAAAAATGTCAGTAGTCAAATGACAGTTTGGGAAACCCTATCTATAGTAGCTAGCCCTTGGTTTACAGTGCATAGCAAAATATCCAAAGGAAAAAAGTCCAAGGTAAAAAGAGTTTTAACTTAACATTTCTCAAACATATTTGATCACAAAATCCTTTTCTTCTGCTAACATCTATAAATGTTCCAAAGAAGGAATGTTCTGTGTGGAATGCACTTTGGGTATTAATTTAAGGCATGATTCCCTGAGATTGCATGCATGCAACTGAATTCATCCATACAAGAAAGCTTAGCTGGCTACTCAAACATCTCCAACGTGAGAATACTAGCATAAATTACAATATGTTTTCACAACCATGTACTAATTCTCAGATTCTTAGGCAGTCCTGAGCACCCTGGAGATTCTTCGTCCTGTAACAAAAGAGCTTTCTTCAGTTATTTGAGAGGCAGTTGTCCATTCCTGTGTTAGACAAAGCTTTGTGCTGTTGGAGCATCTCTCTTAAAGCCCTCATTTGACTCTATAATTTGGGATAAGACTCTCCTTACCCACACAATTGGGCATCAATCTCTGAGGTCTTTCAAATGTCCTTGGGAGTTCAGTATAACAGAAGATACCATAAACCAAGGGAAAACAAGCCATGGATAGGGAGGAGGTATTTGCAACACGTATAACCAACAATGGATTTGTATCCAAAACATATAAAAAACTAACAAATCAGCGAAAAAAAAGACAACGCAAATGAAAAAATGAGCAAAGAAAATAAGCAGAAGAGGAAACTTAATGAGCAATAAATATCTGAAAAGATGTCTAAACCTCTCTAGTAATAGAAAAATGCAAATTCAAAAAATCAGACATATACCTGTGTAGCAAAAGTACAGAAACAAGCCAGGTGATGGCACATACCAAGTTCAGAAAAGTGATTACTATGAGGAGGAAGAAAGAAAAAAAGCATAGGTAATGGGACTTTAGTATTATGTATACTGTTTTATTTCTTTCTGAAAAATATGAAAATAAATGAAATATAAGAAATGTTGACATCTGTTAAATCTGGATGGTGGATATATGACCTCCATTTTCTGTATATTTGAAATGTTTCCTATTTTAAATTAAACAAAAGAAAAAAATTTCACCTTGAGCTGATTTATATGAATATAAAGTTTTATAAGATATTATTTATAAAATATTTTCTTCTATTTTAAGTATTATATTTATTTCTTTTATTTATTGATTTTGTGCTTTGATCAATGAAATTATCTGGAATAGTTTGTACATTGTAAACATCAGAGATGTTGGTTGTTGTGGTTTAATTTAGCCTCTAGGGCCTACAGTAGAGGCATTTAGGCTTTGCTTGATAGTTGTTGCCTTTTTCCTGTTTTTAAAAACTGGGCATGGGCCGGGTGCGGTGGCTCACGCCTGTAATCCTAGCACTCTGGGAAGCCGAGGCGGGTGGATCACTAAAGGTCAGGAGTTTGAGACCAGTTATGAAGCCCTAGATTTTTAACTGGTCAGATAGCTGTCTGAAATGCATATTATTTTTCTTAGCCCGCCTTACAGTTAGTAGATGTGGTTATATCTCTAAGCTCTGGCTAGCAAGATACAATTAGAAGTGGTGCTTGTCCTCAAAGGGAAGGCAAGCTCTTCTCTTTTCTTTCCCTCCTCCTTTCTGTTGGCTAGTATATGTCTTGATAGCTGAGGTAGAATAGCTATCTTCACCCACAAGATGGAATGATTGCAGGAAATCAAAATAGGAGTTGGGTTTTCATGATCTTGGAGCTGCCATACTAGCCAGAGATTGCCTATATTCACAAGAGTTATAAATTTGAGCCACTGGATTTTTTATTTGTTTGTGTTTTTTTGGTCATTTGCAGCTAACCTTATCTTAATTAAGCCTTTATTAGTTAAAGAAATTCTCTTTTATTCCTAGTTGCTTTGCTTAGCATTTAAAAAATTTTAAATCATGACAATGCTTTTTTTCTGCATTGATTGAGATGATCATACATTTTGTCTTCTTTTACAGTGTTTTTTCTACCCCGCCTATGACATTTGTTTACCTTGTGTTTCTAATCAGGATAGGCTGCATAGGAAGATTGGTTTTATTTTCCTAAAACATAGATTAGAATGATATGTTTTCTGTCTAATTAGAAATATTTTGAAAGTTGAGTGGAAATAAGCTGATTAAAGGACACAGAACTCTAAGTACTCTCAAGTTGGGATGAATTTCTTTAAATTGATTTGCCCATGTAATTATAAACTTTAAATACATAGAAAAAAATAAGACAGAAGAATTTATTTATTCTTTATATATTTAAAATTTTGATATAATGTATTCTGACTCATAATAGAAATCCTAAAAAACTATAAAGCTACAAAATATAAAAAAGTATTTTTATGTTTGGTTGCTTTTGTCCTTGTTCATGAACTTGTTTGCAGTAATGATCATAGTGTATATATACTTTTTGTATTTTGCAAAATCACTTATTTTTAAGGTTCAGGTCACTATAATTCTTCACATAAGAAAAACTACTGAACATCAACAATAAAGTGCACAGAATAAGAGTCTTCTCCCATCTGAGTCCTAGAATAAAAGAACTTTTAAAACTGGAGGGAATATTTTAATCCCACCTTTTGAAGACTGATTTAAGCATATATTTCTAGAAGATCAGTATTTGATGTTAGGTTTGGTAGAGTGCTCTCGAATCATTAAATTCTTTTATTTGGGATTGGATTTATGCTGTCAGATCTTTGTGACAAACTCAGTTCTGGTAAAGCCTGAATTTTTCAACACTTCATCAACTATAATAAAAACACTGGTAACATTCATGTGATAGTATTATACTTTACAAAGCATTTTCTCATAATTTAGCTCATTTTCTCCCTATGATAAAGGTAATTATTAAACCCATTTTGCAGAGCGACAGACTGAGGTTTCAGAGTGATTAAGAGATTGATGTATTTAATAAGTGGCAGAGTGGAGACTCAAAATGAAATATTCTGCCTTTTCCCACCCGCACTAGGGGTTTTTGAGCTCCATCAAATCAGATCGTGTCATCCTTTTTCCAGTTTGGAGTAGAAAAATAATTCATTAATGGGCCATACTTTCTCAATTATAGATTTTTCTCTGATGTATTTTTCTTAAATGGATACCTCATGCTTGGCTATACTAGATGCTGTGATAGCTGCATCTGATTTAGCATGTAGTTATATGTTTTGTGATTTTAAGTTTCCCTATCAGCATTTCTGCAGTGTTCTGCAGGAAGCTCAAATTTCCAGGTGTGGTGCCACAAAAATATATTTTAAAACCATTGCATTAGGTTATGCTGAGTAAGCCCCGAAACCTGCAAGCCGAACACGATTTAGATCCCAAAACAATGGTAAAGAGCTACTGTGGGCTTGCTTTACTTTCTCCCATTTCACAGGAAATGTGTATTGTTTCTACTTACTGGTCATCAAAGTAAATCTTATTGAGGAGTGTATCCAAAGGGAATAATTAAGAAAAGGCCATAAGCACAGATTTAGCTACAAGGATGTTCATCTCAGTGGTATTTACAAAGGTTTTCAAAAAAGGAAATAAACTAAATGTCAAAAGTAGGGGATTGGCTAAATAAATTAAGGTATTTCCTATAATGAAATACTTTTCTGCCATCACACATTATTAAGAATATTTATCGATGTGGACTGATGCTCACAGTTATGTCAAAAAACCAGGATAATGGTATAAATAATATAAGCAATTTTGGTAATATGTAATGCAAAATATGCATGGAGAAATTCCAGAAAGATATATACTAAAGGAATATTCTCTATATGGTAGTTTATGAGTTTTTGATTAATTATTACTTATTAACTTCTTATTTTTATTTTCAGCTATTATTTTTCAATTTTGCAATAAATACATATTGTTTTTGCAGTATCAAACCCCAACATAACTGATTTTTTATTTTAAAAACTCAATCAGGCCTTTCTAAAGCCTTGGTAAATGTGTTACCTGCTGAGTTCTGTCAGCTTAGCAAAAGAGGAGGAAATGGCTACATATAAAATTTAATTTCGACATAAGAAGAATTTCCTGAAGGTAAGACCTTTAATCTGTTAAAATGGGCAGGGGCCCAGGTGAAACATTTAGGCAAAGGGAGGTGGTCAGGACAGACTCATAGGACCGGGCTGAATATATTAATATAATCGTGGAGAAGATTTGAGGGTAGAAAGTGAAGGGCTTTCTAAAGCCGGCTGCCTAGGATACAAATTGCCTTGGTAATGACTCTGAGAGGCGTCAGTTAACTAGCATGTATCGAGGGCAGTGTTCTGGGGAGAGAAAAGAGATAGAAACTCAGATTTCTGTTATTCATTCATTCATTGCTCAAACATTATTGATTGATCACTACAAATCCGACATTGTGCTAAGTGTTGGGCTCTGCTCTTGACAAGCGTACAGTTTAGTTGGAAAGATGAAACATAAGGATACGAAATCATTTGAGAGGGACTGGAAATGAGAAGGAAAAACCAGGTAACTTAGTTCAACCAAAGAAGATGCCAGAATAGCTGCAATTAGTGAGAGGAAGCTTCCTGAAGTTTGGAATTTAAAAGTTTAAGAAAGTTTCAGGAAAACGATAATAAATGTGGAGAGTTTTTGACTATAATCTGATATCTCACGTGTGCTTATTATCATTTCATGTATGAGATGTACCTCTACGTCCCCAAAGCTTTAGATTTTTCAAATGTGCTCCCTTTCCATAAAGGATTTAACTCTTTTTCATTAAGAAATGATTAGGTGGGCCGGGCGCGGTGGCTCACGCCTGTAATCCTAGCTTTCTGGGAGGCCGAGGCGGGCAGATTGTTTGAGCTCAGAAGTTCGAAACCAGCCTGAGCAAGAGCAAGACCCCATCTCTACTAAAAATAGAAAGAAAGTAATTGGACAACTAAAAATATATAGAAAAAATTAGCCGGGCGTGGTGGCGCATGCCTGTAGTCCCAGCTACTCTGGAGGCTGAGGCAGTAGGATTGCTTGAGCCCAGGAGTTTGAGGTTGCTGTGAGCGAGGATGACGCCACGGCACTCTAGCCTGGGCAACACAGTGAGACTCTGTCTCAAAAAAAAAAAAAAGAAATGATTAGGTGAAACAAAATGGAAAGAACACAAGAATGACAGAATTTCAGAAGGAAGTTACCTTTGCTATTATGTATTCTGTGACAGATACTGAAATTGTCTCCCCAACATCTATTCTCCCCACCTTCCTTGCCAACTAACCCCCAATTTTGTGCAAAGCATCATTATACCCATCTATGCATTTTTCAGCTTTCCTTTCAGATGGTGACCATGTGACACAGTCCTGTCCAATGAGATGTAAGTTAAAGCCACTGTGTGTGTCTTCTAGGGAACAGAGTTGTCCCATTTGCCCTTTACCCTTCCTTCCTCCTCTTGCCTAGGATGCAGACATGAATCCTAGAGGTGACAGCCATCTTCTAAGTGTGAGAACAAGGGCCACTTCTAAAGCTGGCAGAGGGGAACAGCTGTGTGCCTGATGACACTGTGGGGCTGCGAGACTAGCCTTGGATTGCCTAACTCCAGACTTCTTGCATGAGAAAAATAAAACCTCTAAGCCATGGGTGTTTGTTATTAGCAGCCAAACACAATCCCTGCCTGATAAATGATCTCACCCACCTATTTCACAGAAAGGAGATGGAGGCCAAGGAAGTTCCATAAACCTGGGCAGATTATGTCAAGTTAAGACTTTCTTTCTCACTTTAAAGTGACAGAAAACCCAATTCCAAACAACCTCTTGAGCAAAAAAAAAGAAAAAGGAATAAGGACTCTATCAACTCAGATAATTGAAGTCAGGCATGGCTTCCTCCAGAGACTCCAGTGATCTTTTCAGGTTCGGGTTTTTCTCTCTCCCCATCTCTTGGCTGTGCTTCCTCATGATTAGTCCACTTCAGGCTCTTTCCTCTTTGGGGCAAGGTGGTGCTAGCAGCTCCAGCCTTCCCCCATGCAGGATGAAGTCCAGAGGAAAGGTAAAAACTCCTCTCTGGAGGAAAGTCACACTAAGGAGAAGCATGAATGCCCACTGGCCATTCCAAAAGTGGTCAGCCTCTGCTCAGGAGGTGCCAAAATAGAACTAGAACTTAGAACTCAGGGTTCTGAGTCAGTTCACTTTCTGCTTTATCAAATAATCTCCAATAAATGTCATGTAAATAGGTTCAGGTAGCATCCATGAGAAATAGCAGATATTTCCTTGATCCCATGAATGATCACATATTCCTTTGGAAGCTTTTGACCACTGAGGTGTGTGAGTACAATAAAGAAAACACCGGCCGGGCGCGGTGGCTCACGCCTGTAATCCTAGCTCTCTGGGAGGCCAAGGCGGGCGAATTGTTTGAGCTCAGGAGTTCGAAACCAGCCTGAGCAAGAGCGAGACCCCGTCTCTACTAAAAATAGAAAGAAATTAATTGTACAACTAAAAATACATAGAAAAAATTAGCCGGGCATGGTGGCGCATGCCCGTAGTCCCAGCTACTCAGGAGGCTGAGGCAGGAGGATCGCTTGAGCCCAGGAGTTTGAGGTTGCTGTGAGCTAGGATGACGCCACGGCACTCTAGCCCGGGCAACACAGTGAGACTCTGTCTCAAAAAAAAAAAAAAAAAAAAGAAAGAAAAGAAAACACCAAGTCTATCTAGAAGAAATTAGAACTCACTGGGCAACATATCTACAGATGGCCCCAATAGTGAAGACCAATGTGATCTGGGGTTCAGGGTCAACCTGCTCATAAACAGTAACACAGATGACATCCTCCTCT
Organism: Propithecus coquereli; assembly: GCF_000956105.1. Classification (NCBI taxonomy): domain Eukaryota; kingdom Metazoa; phylum Chordata; class Mammalia; order Primates; family Indriidae; genus Propithecus; species Propithecus coquereli. The sequence goes on along the minus strand of NW_012152729.1, from coordinate 2,636,576 downwards.
TTGCATCTGGAGGGAAACCTACTGGAACAACTCTCCCTAGGCTTTTTCTCTCATGTTATTCTCTTACTGAATGTTTCTTTTGAATTTCCCTCTTTTTCATATTCCTCTTGCACTCAAAAAAGGTATTCATCTAATATCTATGAAGGGCAAATGATCTACTTGTTCCTTATGACTTCAGTTCCGGCTGTCAGGGCTGAATTCAGAGTTCCCTCAGCCTGTTTTGAACCTGGGTTTTTAAATGCTTTGGTCCTTGGTCCAAGCTTTACAGAGTAAACCTTAGGTCCATTATTACCCAAGTCTTCCATGAATGGAAGGTTTGCAAATTGATCTTCTTTAAAGATACTATGCCTGCTTTTTTTTCTACAAGTGTTTTTCAGAAGAATCTTTGGCCTTTAGAATTCTTGAACTTCTTCCACATTTAGTTATTGTGAAGGTGAATATATAAAGGCTTAAATAATGCTCAGGTATATTTGGAGTGAAAATTGGGAATGCATGCTCATATGTTTCTTATCAATTTACTCTTTCACTGAGTTTCAGCAAGTTATGTTCACTTAGATTTCCTACTAAGTCTAGGATCATTTCCTTTCTGATTAGAGTCTTTGCTATTCCAGTTAACAAAGTATAAATCTCTTGGGTGATTCATGTTTAGAGATGTTTTCTTCTCCCATAAGGACTGTTTGGTGGGTTAAGCTATTAGACTCCAACGATGAAGAACCTGTCCGTAGATGTTTCAAACCTCTCTGGTCCCAACATCTCCTTTCTCAGACTTTTCTCTCTTCCTCACTCTCAACATTTGAGCAATTTCTGAGTTCTTTTGATTCTACTTCCACAAAGTCTCTTGCATATACAATTCCTTCTTTCCATTTTTTCCCTGCTCTACTCTTTAGGGCCTCATTGTCTCTTGGCTGGTCTCTTTTTCCAGGCTCTCAGCTGCCAGTTTACTCTCCACATTGCGGTCTCTGTTACTTTCTTAAAATATAGCTCTGGTCAGGTCATTTCCTTCTTGAAAAATCTCCAATGGCTTCCCAGTGCCCATAGGATAAAGAACAAAATCCTTGGCATCATGTTCAAGACCTTTCATATCTGCTCTTTTCTTACCTTTCCAGTTTCTTCTTTCATTCTATTAATCTCTGTATCTAATATCAAATTCTTATTAAAATGTCAACAGATGGCTATTACAGAGTTTGTTTCTTTCTGTCTGGGTGCTAAAGCTATGTGGTCACAATCAGTTATAAGCTATTTAAGGCAAGGATTGTGTTTTATTCGTTTTCATTTTCTTGGATACTGTACAACCAAGTGTTCACAATATGTCAGAGAGAGACCTATAAACTGTAATTCACTGTGATGATTGCTACCCCACCACACTGAACAAAATGCTATGGGGACCTAGAGGAGAGAACAATTAATATTGCTTGGAAAGGTTCAGGATGAATTCACAGAGGAAGGGATGTCTGAGCTGGACTTTGAAAGTAAAGTGAGATTTCTGCAGGTGGAGAAATGGAATAAATAAATAAATATTCTCTCTAAATCTCATATTTTATAATTAGATTCTAACACCTGTGGACAGATCCCTTGTATGTCTCTTCCTGTGTTTGGGGCAGTCCACATTTCCTTATTCAGGTGAAGTAAATGCCTCTTGGGTATAATATGTTATTTCTAAAGTCAGTCTAGTTTATCCAATAACTTCAACTCAGCCCTTCAGTTCTGGGGCTTAGTTGTGGCTGACCGATTCAACTATTTTATCATTGCATCCTTAACCCAAGTATTGAGCCATAATCCTCTGCAAAGCTGAAAAAAGACAGTCAGTGTTTCTTTGACCATCCGCTGACAAAGTCCAATGACGCCCAGGTATTTCTTGGAATCTTTGCATCAACACGTAGTAGCTGTGATGCGTCACACTGTAAACATCTGTATGTCAGGACTTTGCCCTGTAACTGTCTAGCCCCTTTTAATCCCTGTAGAAAACTGCATTTGAAGTGAAGAGGTATCAGCTGTGGGGGGATAGTGGGAGGAGAAAAAAGAGTATGGTGTGTGAGACAACATTCCTTCTCTTCCCCTCTCTGGGCTCACTGAGAAAGCGAAAGGATAATTTATTTCTAGATACCTGTATAGATTTCTAGCATAGCACCTATCACAATGCATGTGTTTGTTTGCAGGACATCTCCCTGGTCAGGCTGAGCTTACTTCTTATATTTATCTTTGTAAAATCATTGTATCTCCTACACCTGACATAGTTCCTGGCACCCATTCATGGAATGAGAGAAGAATGAATTTTAGCTTCATGTAGAGGGATGGTTTTGCATCTTTTATGGTTTATGGAGCTTTCTTTAAGAAAGCTTATGAAAGTTAAAATTTTAACCTTTGGGCCGGGCGCGGTGGCTCATGCCTGTAATCCTAGCACTCTGGGAGGCCGAGGCGGGTGGATCACTCAAGGTCAGGAGTTCGAGAACAGCCTGAGCAAGAGTGAGACCCCGACTTTACTAAAAATAGAAAGAAATTATCTGGACAACTAAAAATATATAGAAAAAATTAGCCGGACATGGTTGCGCATGCCTGTAGTCCCAGCTACTCGGGAGGCTGAGGCAGGAGGATCACTTGAGCCCAGGAGTTTGAGGTTGCTGTGAGCTAGGCTGAAGCCACAGCACTCTAGCCCAGGCAACACAGTGAGACTCCGTCTCAAAAAAAAAAAATTTTAACCTTTGTCCCAAGGAAAGAAATGCATATAGGTACAAGCTTGTAAGAATTTTTGTATAAGTTTAGGGAGATTACAGATGCCTTGAAGCAAACCAATGGACCTTGGGTTAAAACTCCCTGAGTTTAAGAGAGAGGGTAATAGGAAATTGTAAAACCTTTACTAATTCATACTGTTGGTCAAACTAATATTAGAGAACTGAGGTGGGGCTACTAGACTCAATAAATACTATGATTAGATGTAGAAAGAACATCGTAGCAAATGCAATGTGGTGGTATCAAGGCCAGTGTGAATAAAAGGACTTGCTTGCAGTTTGCATATGCCTAACCTGCCTAGCATTGGAATGATTTAGAGACATTATCTTCCTTCCTTTCTTGGTTTCATGGGCTTGGGGTTTCTATTTTCCCATGAAAATTTCTCCTCCTTAATCCAGCCTTTGAATTCCTCTGGCATTTATTTCCTTTCTCCCTGCTCACTCAATCTTCCAGATTCAAGCCGATTGCACTGAATCTCAGGACTTGCAATTACTCCAAATCTTGAGAAATGTAATGGTCTCTATAGGACTTCAGATATAAACTCCAACTCAGACCAACTCATAAAATACAGAAGTCCTTCATCAAAGTGCACTAAATGCTTGATTATAAGATTAAGGTACTCTCTGGAAGATGCAAAGAGTGAGAATGTTCTATATCTGACTGTAAATAGTATAGAAACTAATTTTGCCTCCAGAAATATTTGTTACAACATGTTCTAAGGGTGAAAATTGACACATAAACGTAATCAAATAAGAATTTGATTACAAGTTCAGTGCAAATGCAGTCACTGCTATTTCCCACCACTATCAATTCTCTGTTGTTATTCAGGACTGTTCCCTTAATAGGCAGGGCTAAAATATTTGCGGTCTAAACTTTTTTTGTTCTATTATTTGAATTGCTCTGGAAATTTTCCTTGCAGATTTTGTTTGTTTAGCAGGTTCCTTACAATATGTGTGTGACTAAAATTATTTTAACAGCTTTAATTGTATTATAATGACAAAGATTCTGTAGATCTTGTGACAACACGTTCCTGTGTTCTGTATGAGTTTATTTAATTCCTTTTCAGTGGTTGATATTTGAACCTCTTTCTTTTAGAGTTGATCCAGCTACACAATTCACAAAGTGCCAAAACAGGTCCAGGAGGGGGTTAAAGAACACACCACCAGTATAAAAACTGCCATTCTATTGCATAATCTATTCAGTCTTTTAGTTGAATCTGGGTTCTTGTGAAATTTTAATAAAGTGACGAGGGAATGGGATATATGGTTGGGAAGTAACATAAAGGAATTCTTCAAACTACTAAATCTGCTTTATGTTTTGTTTCACGATCCTATTGTAATTTTCAATGAGAGGAAATTCCCACATTTTATTTAATACATGCTTAAAGTTTTACTTTTTTATTGTGCTCAGAGGAAATTTTATAAAGGAGTGTGTATAGATGATTGTTTAAAAAATATATCATTAGCTTATTTTAAATATCAAATAAAAGGGGACACAACTGAGATATAAATGACCATAGAGGGAAATATCATTGGAACTAGGGGTAGCATATAATTTGCTAAAGATACAATGATCAGAGAGTTATTTTTGATGACCTTAAATATTATACAGGTCACAATGTATTTTTCGATCCGAGTAGAACAAACACTGTTTACTAATGAATTAATTTGTGTTTTTAGTCACTAAAATTTGAAGGGCAAAATGAAAATCTGTTTCTATGTTGTCGCAAAGCATGGCCATGAGAACTATCCATCTAAGCAGTTTTTCAAAGAATGTGTCTCTGTAAAAGGACAAGGAGGGGGCATTGAATTTTCAAGTATTTATCGGGATGTAATCAGTGCTTAAAGAAGGAACTGATGGGGTGGGGCCTGAGCCCATAGAATTCCAGTCTAAGGGAATTCACAATTTAGGGAAGTCACACTTTGGTGGACCCCTCTTCACTTTGCTCTTACCTAAGCAGGAGAAATCTGATTAACATACACAACAAAACCTCAATGGAAAAAAAAGGCACAAAAGGACAGAGAAGTACTGAGTGAAAGAGGAAGAGGCCTTGCCAATTCTTGCCTTGTTAATTAGGGTCAGAACAGTACTGGGGATTTCCTATACCTTAAATCTGTTGAATGATCACATAGGTCTGGGGGAAAGGGATATGCTCAGACTGATTCACTCAACTTTCTTAGTACTGGGGCTCTGCCTGGTGCTGTGCACTTTCCTCTCCATTACACCATGTCGTGACTAATGAATGGGGGAGGTCTCCAACAGGTGTTTACTCCAATTCAGAAGCTATAGCATTTCAGTAGGCCTTGGCCTGTTGGGCAATGTAAGGTTTGAATCTTCCTCTATCAAATGAGTGGGGCTCTTGCCAGTTATGAAGGGACTTCCCTTGGGACTTGTTACAACAGCATACAGTGGCGATGGAAATTTGAGGGTAATTTCCTGTTCTGCTTTGCCATCTTGGGGTGACTCTGAAAAGCTTTCCTAACCTCTGGCAGGAGGAAAATGTTCACAGGGTTGATTAATTACTACACAGAATTCAGTGAAGATAATTGGGCAACATGAATCAGATGTCCCAATGGGAAGATAGGTAGGCTCTGATGACACAAGTTTAAATTCTAGGTCTGCAGGTGGAGCTCTGGAAAGGGCCCCACCCCAAAGACACCTGCACTAGGGCCTCCTTTCCTGAGAGCTTCTTCCCTGAATCTCAGCACTCCAAGTCCAGATGAATTGCTCAAATTCATGGGGAAAAGGATCTATAAATTATATATATATATATATATATATGAAAAATACAGACTGATTTTTATGATTTGTAACTATCTTTGTAGATAAAATAAAAAACTAAACCAACTCGAATAGCTTAAAAACCTTGCCTGTGTGGCTGCTGGCATCAATATTCCACACAAGATTAAAATTATTTCCCAAGATGCACACCCTGCACTCCAATTGATATTTTAATAACTCGATTAAAAATTTCTCAGAAGTCTATTAAGAGAATCAGGAAACGGTCTGCGGTGTAGGTGAGGATTTTAAGTTTTTGCAACGGAAACTTTTGGCCCCAGGAACAGAATAGCAAAAACTTAATTATGTTTTTCCTCCATCCCTGCCTAGTACAAAAGTAAAAAATGAAAAACTGGAAGAGTAGCGTTAGGGTTTTTTTTTTTTTTCCCCTTTAGAACAGCCAGGTGGATCAACATGATCCAATTTTTAAATTGTCTTCTATCTCCCATCCGAATAAATCTGGACGCCCCAGCACAATCACAGAGATCGTTTTTAAAAAAAACGTCCAGCCTCCAAAGGTCGGGGTAGGGGAGAAAATCATTAAAAACGATAACTCGAGGAAAAATTTTAAGATACGGTCTGCCATTTCCTAATTGAGTCGGGCAGTCCTCTGGCCAACTCAATGTGGACATTGCTATGAAAACTCCAAAGGGCTGGTGGCTGTCCAAGCGATGAAGCTCCATTCCCCTGCGAGACCCCAAGCCAGCCCAGCCTGGCCGCCGCCCGTTTCTGGGGTCCTTCCCCTCCTCGCGCAGACACCTCGGTTCCCCCGGGTCTGTCTCCTGCCCTCAGCTCGGCGCGAGGCCCGCCGCCTCAAGCTCGCCGCCACCAGGCCGGTGCAAATACCTTTTCCCTCCCCGGGGCCCCAGCGTGCGGACACCTCCCTGCCTCCCTCCCTCCCTGCCGGCGGGGCCCTTTCCCGGCTCGGGAAAGCAGCCGGGCGGCGGCGGCAGGAAGCGAAGCCCTTGTTGATGCTGTTCCAGGGAGCGCCTCCCCGCCCTCCGGCGGCCGCCGGGCTCTTCCTCGCTCCCGTGCGCCCCCCTCCGCGCCTGCGCAGTGCTCCGCGGGGGGGCGGGGCTCAGATTCCTGTCAGCGGCCGCGGCGGCGGTGGCGGCGTCCGTCAGTTTTCGCTGAGGAGAAGCACGAAAAGGACCCGCTGGCTTTCCCCCCCTCCCCTTCCCCGCCCTGAACCCCTCTCCTGGCTCGCCGGGAATCAGTCCTTGTGGAGTTTCCCCTCCAACCCGCCGCCGTTTCCTCGGTCCTCGGCCCGGTGGAAGTCACTGCCCTCGAGGAGGAGGCAGCGGCAGCCGCCCTCGCCTCGCCGCCCCCGGTTCGGTGCCCGCGGTCCCGGAGAGGAGGTGCCGCCGCCACCGCCGCTCCCCCCCTCCCGCTGCCCTCGGGCCGGGCTGGGTCGAGTTGCGATGCCCTCGGACTTCATCTCATTGCTCAGCGCGGACCTAGACCTGGAATCGCCCAAGTCCCTGTACTCGCGAGGTGAGTCAGGCTGGGGGGTGGGGCGTGGGGGCGGGGAGACCGGGCCCGAGGGAGGCAGGGGGTCCCCGTCGGGGCGGGGGTCGGCTCGGCCCCGACCCCAGTGGCCTCTCTTGATGGGGTGGGGAGAGGCCGATGCGGTCGGGGTCTGGTGGAGGGGGCAAGCCGAGGAGTCGCCTTCCCCGCGGAGCCGCCGGCCGCTCGGGGCCCAGATTCTGTTGGCCCCCGGGTCTCTGCGGTACCGATCGCTCAGAGCCGGTCCAGCCCCGCCACACTCCGCGAGCGGCTGGCCCCAGCCTCCCCCGCTTGGGGATCACCCCAGACTGGGCCCCTAGCTGGGGCCGCCGCGATCGGCGCGCAGCGGCTGCTCTTACCAGGACCCTCCTCCCCAGCAAAGTTGCCCCCGAGCGGGCGGCGTGGCCTGGAGCGGGTTCTAGGTGCAGGATCACCATTTTTCTCCCCCTCCAGCTTGTTTGTGCGCCGTCGTTCTACCCCCGTCTCCCTCCGGCCTAGTCCCCTCCCTCCCCGTGTTGGGACAGCCCCCCTTGAACAGGCGTTCTTCCTTTCCTCGTCATCTTATTGCTAGAAAGGGCCCGAATTTTCTTCTTTCTCTTCCCACCTCCGTGACATTCTAATTACTTACTGCTCCCTCTCTTTTACAAAGCTAGGGGTACTCTCTCTGGGTTGGTTTTATTCCTCACCTCTCCCAGGAGTACCAGCTCAGGCACAGACGCTGTCCTTTGAGAATTTTCTCTTTTTTGCTTTTCAAAGGCTCTTTGCAGGGAGGGGGCACTGGACAGAGATACTCATTTAAAAACTCTTTTGGCTAAGGGATGCAGGGGATTCCCAGCGTCTGAAATATTAACACTTGAGCTGATCTCTACTCAGGTTAAATTCCTATACTGGACACCACGAGAATGTGTCAGAACAGGTTCCCTGTGCAAGGGGCATCAAACTCAAAATACTCCCTCTGCACCCTTCACCACTTTTTAAACCACGGGAAGGGCAAAATACATAACTGAGTTGTTAACTATTCATTTCAGCATATTAAAAAAATGTGCCATTGTGAACCCCCTTCCTGAGAAATTCAGCGTTTCCTTCTGCTTTTGGTTTGATGTATCCATTTGCTGATTCCACCTCTTCCAAAAAAAAAAAAAAAGCGGGGGGGTACTTCAGCTTCACACATTAGTGTATTTAAATTGTTTAAGTGAATCAAAGTGAGATGGTTTAACTCTGGAAGGTACTGGACTTTGTAGACTGACTATTGAGTTTGTACACAGAGTCCTACTTAGTAACTGTAGCCATTGTTGCTCCGGTGACTTTAGTTGGCAGTCACTATCCTGCAGGATGTTTTTTGGGCAGCGTTACCTGAATTAGTTTAGAAATATTATAATTTTGAGTGTCAGAAGAAAGAGACAATATCAAGAGATGATTCTTAGAGCAGGGCTAATAATGTGTTACAAATGGGTGCTAAAAATAGTCAAGACATTAACACCATTTGGGCAGTAATCATCAGATAATTTTCCATGAAACAAATACTTAATGAAAATCTAAGTTTAGCTTAGGGACCAATGTAGAGACAATTCAACCTTCCTTTTGCAGGGAATATATTCACAAATATGGGCTTTAGCTCCTTAAAATACATGGCAGTTATATAAGAGATGTTTGCTATCCTTGGCATTTTTTTCCTCATTCAGCATAAAAAGTACCTAATGCTTTTTGTGTTTTTCAGATTCTCTGAAGTTACACCCATCACAGAATTTTCATAGAGCTGGACTATTGGAAGGTCAGCAAAGTGCCATTTTAAAGCATATTGTGTTAGTATGCAAAGTCTTTCTCTGAAATGGAGTTTAAATGGGAAAGCGTGAAACTTTGCAAACTCACACAATGTTGTTTTCTTCTGAAGAGCCTGATCCTTCTTTTAGAGCAGCTAAATGTTTCAGTGGATTTTGTTGCTCCGTTTGATGTGCTTGTTGGCTGTTGTATCTTCTTTGAGAAGCCTTGAAAAATCATTTTAAATTATGTGTTGGGTGTTCTACTTTAGAATTTGGATCTTAATTCTAGCTTTTTACACGCAAACTGAATGTGAAAAGGCCCAAACATTTAAGATGATGAATATAACTAAAAGAGTGACACCAAACACATATTTAGTTTGAAAATTCAGAATTTAGAACTTTTATATGCTGAACATTTCAAAATGATATGTTAATTATTTATTACAAAAGCATTGATGCTATTACTATTACATTATGTTTAAGGATAAGGAAAGCCAAGTAATAGAGATGATGATTGAGCTATGCTTAGAAAAAAAGGGTTTTAGAAAATTCTGGCAATGTTAATAGAGTCTGCACAATAGTTTAAACAGCTGACAGTTGCTTTAGAAAACTTTGTATTTTTTTAGCATTTTAAGATAAAATACTCTGTGTTGTTTTTGTAGATTTTGAAGAGATTTCACATATGTCATCTTTGAGTCCTTGTAATTCTGGAATTTGACAGCAAAGATATTAATTTCCCCCACATAAAATTGAGAAACTGAGGCCAAAATTAAGAGACTTAAAAAAAAGAAACAGTACTTTCGGTGTTTTAGTTAGTGCTCTGTACCCAAAGCCAAGCTGCCACTATGAAATACCTATGTAACCAGTAACTTAAACATTTTATGGCCCACTTAAAAAAGACCCTAAATATTTAAGTTTGACTTGAATATAGATTTTTGCGTCCCTTACTGGTAGTGTGATACAGTGGGAGAAAAATGGGTTTTGTAGTTGAGCTTAAGTTTGAATACCAATTTAGCTACTTATTAGCTCTGTGACCTTGGGCATGTGATTTTACTTCTCTAAACTTTAATATTCTTTGTATAAAAATGTAGTTATCTCTTAAGTTTAGTGAACTAATGTGTATAAAGTGCCCAGTATAGGGTGGCTTAATAAATGTTAGTTTTTTCCTTAAGTATCAGCTTAACAGTACATATAAAGATTCTCTTATGCTTTATATGCTTAACAGAGCATATAAAAAGTTCTCTAATTAATTATTGGTTATATTTGTACATATACGAAGCCCATATACATGTATTAATGTGAAAGAAAGATATTTTTACAACTACAATTTGAAGTGAGAAATTTTTAGAAGTGTTTCTTAGTGAAGCAGATTTCTGGTTTTTAATCATATTGTTCAATTTGTGACCATGTTGTGGAATGATATTTGTCTGTACAAACCCATCCATTTCCTGGGCAATAAACCGGAGAGTGTCATAGAGATTATCAGGCAGGAGAAAGAAATATTTTCAATTCTTTTCTTGACTTTTTAGAGTATGGAACCGCAGACAACCACTTACTATGTATATTCACGTTTGTGCCAAAATACTTCTGTTAATATTTCATTTTGGTTGAGAAGATATTCAACTATTTAAAGTAAGACCACCCTTTTATAGATTATATATAAAATGTAAAATGTGTAAATATCAAGTATATCATGTCCTTTTTACATTTTTGATACAGCATGTCATAAAAAGTTGTTTGCTTGTGTATTGAAGTATTAACTATGCCACCCTATTGCTATTTTTTAACCTTTTGTTATGGAGATTTTAAGAATACATAAAAGTAGAGAGAATAAAATAATGAACCCCTATATACTCATTACCAAACTTTAACAATTATCAATCTAATTTTGTTTCTTTTCTTTCCTTCTCTCCCCCAAGCTGGATTATTTTAAAACAAATTTCAGACATACTACTTCATAAATAAATATTTCTATGTTATAATGACTTATTTCTTACATTAATTTTTAAAATACTCTATTTTATTCCAAGGAATACATATTCTAGTTTATTTCAGCAAAGTCTCTTGTGGCTTTTCTGCTCTCTTTTCAAGTTATAGTATACTAGGAGGCTACTGCTTCTAGTATATAGTGTATCCTATGATCTATGTTAAAATCGTAGGCCATGCTATGAGACTTGGATTCAAATCCTTGTTCTGATATTTACTTGTGTGGCCTTGGCCTAATTATTTAATCTTTTTGTGCTTCACTTTTCTCATCTTTAAATGAGAGCAATAATATTATCTTTACCCTATGTCGTTGTGAAGATTATTTGAGGCAAATTTATGTAAAGCATTTAACCTAGCACATAGCAAGTGCTCAATAAGTGTTAGTTAAATTAAAAAGTTTTAAACAACAAACATTTGAAGAGTGCTTACCGTGTGCCAAGAACTTTACAAATATGAACTCTCTGACTTCTCCTAACAACCCTTTGAGATGGTTGTTACTATCCTGCTTTAGAGATGAGGAAATAAAGGCATAAGGAGGTATAGTAACTTACCCAGAGTCACATAGCTAGTAAGCTTCAGCCTTACTAAGTTGAAGATTCTAACAGGTAGTCTCACTTTAGAGTCTGTGCTCTTAACTACTATGCTGTACTGACTTCTTATGGTACATAATATAAAGTAGTGTCTAGTAATATTTATGTATGCATGCTTTACATCAATAGTCTAGATTTCCATCTAATAATTAAAAACTCAGCATAGAGTGAGGGGAATTTAAGTAATTGGTATAATACAATTTGTTAATTTTTTAATATTAATAAAACATACATTTCCCAAATTTAAGTTCTTTCAGGAAAACAAAGTTGGAAAACCTGCAATTGAGTATCATTAAGCTTTAGAAATAGATTCAAAATATCTTTACTGTTCAGTTGAGTTTGCATTTAACCTACCTGTCAAATAACATTGGTCCTTCCTGCTACCACCTTTTTTATTCAGTGTCATTGCCCGATAGTAGAAAAGGGATCTAGCTAATTAATAAATAATACTACATAACCATTAAAATGATGTTCCTGATGACCCCATAATTAACATGTGGGTCTTATTAAAATAAGTAAAAAATGATGCTGTTGTAGTTACATTGAAAATAACTTGTATAGAAAAAATCATGGACAAAAGTAAACACTATAGATTTTCACTTTTGGCTTCTGTTTTCCCTGTCATTTTTAAAGAACATGGTTTGTCTATATTTAAAAAATAAAATGGTTTGCAGTTAGGAGGTTCAAATTCAAAGGCTAGGGTTCTTCTTTGAAGTACCAGGGAAAAAAGTTCAACAACAGGGAAAAAGGCACTATTTCTTATACTTTCTGTACTGAAAAATATTTATTTTGGCATACATTGTTTGCCATACGAAAAACTAAGAAATGAAAGTAGACAAATCAATTAAGTAAGAGGTAATTTTATTTTATTTTATTTTATTTTATTTTATTTTTACCATGCATACTTATAGCTCACAAATGAAAATCCTAAAAATAGTATGAATGTTTTATTGACTTTATGGAATATTTCTGAATTGCCATTAAACCCAATTTATTTCTCTTCCTGGGGTCCATGTTAGTGTGGTAGTTAGACCATAAATGCCTCTGAGATGATATGTACGAAGCTATATTTTTGGACGGGATTTTTTGAAAATATATGACATTAAAAATAATCTATTGAATTATTTGATTGTTTAGTGTCTATTAATTTATGGATCCATACCTAGTAAAGTAAAAATATTGTGGAAATAATGAAGTTCAAACATGTCAAAAGTTATACGCAATTCATCCCTGTTCTTGCCTTTAGATCCATCTCTCTCTTTGATTTCCTACCGTTTGTCTTCATGTCTCTTCCCAAACTCTGTTTTAATTATTTTCATTCAGTACTAGAATTCTACTGCTTATTACAGGAAAAGGATAGAAATTCATATTCTAATCAGGTGATTCTTAGCCTAATCTTAATTAACTCTTGACTCCACTGTAATTATTCCAGTAGTCCTCTAAAACTTGCAAGTGGTAGTACAGAAAAGCATTTCCTATTGTGAACAGTATTATATATAAAAAATAGCCACTTTTTATATGAAAAGATTGACTCATCAAGTTGTATTTTCTGTTAAGAATAACAACAGGTAATTAGAAAAAATGAAAGATTAATCTGAGAGATCAATTGGGCCTCATTATTTAGTGACACAGGATAGTATTGTTAACTTTAAAGAGGTAAAAGACATTCTTCAATAGAGATGTTGCTTATTAACTTATGTTAATTTCTTGCTATTGCTAAGATTTTATTTCAAGTTATATAAAAGAGATTCATGCGTCATCTATTTCCTGTTAATAAAAATCAAGGATAAAAAACTGATAAAATATAAGATTAATTAATTATAATTATGGACTTGAGAGAAAAAGATACAAATTTTCTAAATGGATTAACTACAGATAATGGGTTCATCTTTCAAATATAAATAAAACCTGATGTTATAAAAGATCTACATTTTTGATGATTTGAACTAAAGATGTGTTACATGAGATTTCAGTTACTTTCATTTATTCTTAATTTTTTAAAAATAGATATTTTTCTCTTCTATCTTTAATATTTATTTGATAAGTAGGTAGTGATCCTTATTACTTGCCAGCCATGAATGTTTATCACTTCTTTCTCATTCAGAAAACATTATGATTAGTTCTTTATTAAATTTGGTATTTAGTTTTGAAGATGAGACAAGAACAGAAAAATTGCTAATAGCTAAGTGGTTGATTATGCTTTTCTTTATAAAATTAGTTTTACTTTTTAAAAATCTACTTACAGAAGTGTTTGTAGGACATTTATCAAAAGAAATATTGTTAGTAGTTAAAGAGAAGAAAGACTAATAAATTTAGTATTAGTAATAATTGAAAACCTTTTTTGCCAATTTATGTGTCAAGCAATTTATGTGTACCAGCATTCTAAAGATACTCTTCACATTTAATTGTCTGAAAAATTCTGTGATGTGGTACCAGTATCCCTATTTCATAAATGAGCATACAGAGGGATTCATTAATTTTCCCAAGGTCACTTATTTAGTGGATGAGGCTGGAATTTGAACTTCAACCATTTTACACCAGGGTTGTGAGCTTATACTGACTCTTTATGGTAAAAACATTTGATAATTGGCATTTATGCTCTGAGCCCTAATGGGGCTATGCCACTGTTCAGATGGTATAAAAAGAGTACTTTGTATTGGATTCTTTAGCTAAGCCCCTTCCATAAAATAATGAGAGAAATTCTGTGTGCCACACATATCAGTAAAGAGTGTGGGTATGACCCTTTGGGGGAAGATTTTAACACTCACAATTAGCAAATCATTGCCTGGCTTTGGAGTATCTTTAAGATTTAGCTGAAACAGATGGCTGGTCTAAACACCTCTGTTTTGGCTGATGATGAGACTCAGAAGTGAAGAGTAGGAAGAGCAGAAGACACCACCTAAGGAGAATTACTTTAGAAATGGAGGTGCCATGGCCTCTTGATTTCTTTGGCAGTAGATTTATGGAAGTATAAAAGTCATTGCTCCCTATTTCTGTTGGTATGTTTCACAGACAAAGTAAACTTGAGAAGAGATGAGCAACAAACAAAACAGTACTAATAGGAGTAATAGCCTCGGGGTTAGTTCTGTTTCTTCGGGTGGTTGGTCTTTGTTTCCTTGACTTCCTGAAAGTTCTGTTAGGAATATAGAAGATCTGGGTTCTAATTCTAGTTTGGCCCTGAGACCCTGTGGGAAATTGCAAAAGCACTCCTTTTCTTCAGCGGAGCCATTATCATCAGCGCTTACTTAAGAGTTTTGAGGAAAGCAACTGAAATATGTTGGAGGACTTTGGAAATTATAAATGCCATATGAATAGTGATATTTTGCATAGAGCTGTATTCATTTATTTTGGTTCTCCTTTCTGCTTTCTTTTTTATTTACCCCTTCCACCTATGATATTCTCTACATTTGTTGGTTCTGTTATTACTTCTTATATTCTTTCTCTATTTCACCTCTTTTTAAAGACAGACCTTCTTTATAGAGGTATAGAAGTGCACCCGTTTTAAATGTTCCGTGATTTTTTTTTTTTTTTTAAGTGTAATCACCACAATCAAGATGTAGAGCATTTCAATCATTCAGTAAAACTACTTCTTGCTCCTTTGTAGTTACTCCTGCCCACTCCAGCCCTGGGTATCTACTAATCTGCTTTTCATTACCATAGATTAGTTTTGCCTTTTAAGAATTTCATATAAATGAATTTATACAGTATGTACTCTTTTCTCTTTACCTTTTGATGTTCAACCACCATAACCTTCTAAAAGGGAACAAAGTATTTTAAAAAATGAATATAAAGGTGATAAATTTTTTTCTTTCGTATATTCTTATTCTATAACACAGCCAAATGTAGATTTTACAGGGATTGATTTTTGATGTTTATGTGCAAGTAGAAGTGACTTAGCCATAATACTGTTACTTATTCATTCACTAAAGATGAATTTTCATGGCTGGTCCGAAGGTAGTGAGTTATCTCACTTGATTGTTCACAGTCAGTTACAGATTGAACTCCTTGTTCTACTACTTAACCCCCCTCCTCACTACTGCACTTGACTAGTCTTAAAAAAAAAAAATTTTAAAAAAAATTAAAAAAAAAAAGATGAATTTTCACATAGATCCTGGCTCACATTGCTTATAGTTTATTAGAAGAGACTATATGAATAAACAGTGATAACACAGAGTTTTAAAGAGTTTAGTAATTCAATTTAGATTAGAGAATGAAGTTAGGATAGTAATATGGTTGACTTTTATTTGTTAATAGGGAAATAACTTACATGCACAATATACTAGAGCATATAATTTGAACCTGTACTTGATAATTGTAAATTCTAGTTTAGAAGTTTAAAATTTCTTTGTAAAATAGTTTACATTTTAAAAAGTCGAAGAGCGTAGAGGTTGCACACTTATTACAGTTAGCCCTCCAGTTCCGAGGGTTTTGCATCCTTGGATTCAATTCAACCAACTGCAGATTGAAAATATTTTTTAAGAAGTTCGCAACTGTGCTGAACATGTACAGACTTTTTTTTCTTGTCATTATTCCCTAAACAATAAACAACTATTTACATAGCATTTATATTTTATTAGGTATAAGTAACCCAGAGATGATTTAAAGTATACAGGAGGATGTGTATGGGTTATATGCAAACACTATTACACCGTTTTATATCAGGGACTTGAGCATCTGCAGATTTTGGTATCTGCAGAAGGTCCTGGAACCAATCTTCCTTGATACTGAGGGATGACTATACTCTGATAAATAGTTTCTATAGTCAAGCATAAAGGTAAAAACAGAATATTACCTTTTGATCCCTTATAAATGAGTACTGTCTTATGTTTAACTATGTGTTGTAAATACAAGTTTTGAATAAAGTTCAAATTTGCCCAATAATCATATATACTATATTCTATGTGGCTAGTTCGGATATTAGACATTAAAGTGCTTTTATTAGCAATATAATAGAACACTTAAATGTTTTTTTTTTTTTTTTTTTGAGACAGAGTCTCACTCTCTTGCCTGGGGCGAGTGCCGTGGCGTCAGCCTAGCTCACAGCAACCTCAAACTCCTGGGCTCAAGCAATCCTCCTGCCTCAGCCTCCTGAGTAGCTGGGACCACAGGCACGCGCCACCATGCCCGGCTAATTTTTTCTACCTATATTTTTAGCTGTCCAATTAATTTCTTTCCATCTTTTGGTAGAGACGGGGTCTCGCTCTTGCTCAGGCTGGTCTCGAACTCCTGAGCTCAGAACAATCCGCCCGCCTCGGCCTCCCAGAGTGCTAGGATTACAGGCGTGAGCCACCGCGCCCGGCCCACTTAAATGTTTTTGATGGAGGCCTGATTACACATATACTCTAATTATTTGTTTGAATTAAAGTTTTCATTACAATCATATGGGTAAGTCAGTAAAACAATCGTGTTTAAGTGTGTGTTATGGCAATGACCATAAGCCAAACTTAGGCATAAGCTAACAAGTAGCTATCCTTCACAGTGGAGTTGTAATTGGAAGTCTTAGAGAATTGGTTAATGTTTCTCTTCTTTCCAGTTTTTAAGTAGCTACTTACTTGTTGGGTTTCATTGTGAAACAAAGATTTTACTTGGAAAAATATGACTATAAAGTGGAATTAATGATAAATTAATGTTCTCAAATATAAATACTCAACTTATAAATGCCTAGATAATAGACAGTTATAAGAACTTTAGAAACACTATAAAAATTTCCCTTGAGGCTGCACACAGTGGCTTACACCTGTAATCCTAGCACTTTGGAGGTCGAAGTGGGAGGATTGTTTGAGGCCAGAAGTTCGAGACCAGCCTGAGCAAGAGTGAGACCCCATCTGCACAAAAAATAGAAAATTAACTGGGCGTGGTGGCACACACCTGTAGTCCCAGCTACTTGGGAGGCTGAGACAGGGGGATTGCTTGAGCCCAGGAGTTGGAGATTGCAGTGAGCTATTATGATGCCACTGTACTCTAGCCCATGAGACAGCAAGACCCTGTCTCAAAAAAAATTTTTTTCACTTGAATAAGTTTTTGTAAAATTATATTGTGAACTCCAAGACTTTTTTCTATATTATTTATTGTTTTGTTATTAAATCATTCTCTAGAATAGTGGTCCCCAACCTTTTTGGCACCAGGGACCTGTTTCATGGAAGATAATTTTTCCATGGACTGGGGTAGGGGTTGGTTTCAGGATGGTTCAAGTGCATTTCATTTATTGTGCAGTCAAACCTCTCTGCTAATGATAATCTGTATTTGTAGCCACTCCCCAGCACTAGCATCACCGCCTCAGCTCCACCTCAGATCATCAGGCATTAGATTCTCATAAGGAACATGCAACCTAGATCCCTTGTGTGCACACTTTATGGTAGGGTTCAAGTTCCTATGAGAATCTAATGCCACTGCTGATTTGGCAGAAGGTGGAGCTCAGGCGGTGATGTTAGCCATGGGGAGTGGCTGTAAATATTAATACAGATGAAGCTTTACTCGCTCACCACCACTCACTTTCTGCTGTGTGGCCTGGTTCCTAACAGGCTATGGACTTGTACTGGTCCATGGCCCAGGGATTGGAGACCACAGCTCTCGAATATTAGTGAATGAATGGAAAATATAAACATAGATTCAATTCTATAATTATTTTTAAATAACTTTTCTTAATTTATATTTGCCTATAATATTGAGTATAGGATGAAGATTTATGTACACTATTTGAATTATAGATGCTTTGGATAAAATGATTCCTTCCTTCCTTCCTCCCTCCCTCCCTCTCTCCCTCCCTCCCTCTCTCCCTTCCCTTCCCTCCCCTCCCCTTCCTTCCCTTTTTTTCCTTTCTTTTCTTTCTTTCAAGAGAGTCTTGCTCTGTCACCCTGGGTAGAGTGCAGTGGCATCATTGTAGCTGACTGCAACCTCAGACTGCTGGGCTTGAGTGATCCTCTTGCCTCAACCTCCCAAGTGTCTGGGAATATCGCTGCCTGCCACGTTGCCCAGCTAATCTTTCTATTTTTAGTACAAACCTGTCTCGCTCTTGCTCAGGCTGGTCTTAGAAGTCCTGAGCTCAAGTGATCCTCCCGCCTCAGCCTCCCAGAGTGCTAGTGATTACTTAATTTCTTAAAAAAGCTCATTACTTTAGAAAAAACTGGGTAATGAAGTAGTTGAAGTATAGAATGTTATTAGTTAACTAAATTACTGCCCTATTACAGTAAATACAAATAAAACATTCACTATGTAAAGTACCATAAATAAAAGCTTTCTCGAAAGTGCTTGTTACCCAAACTTCACAAGAGTGGATAGCATAAACACTAAATTCTGCACAGAAAAAAATTTAATGCACACTAAATTGAATTGAAAAAGAAAGTGCTTTTTTTAGAATTAAAAATGGTAAAGATGGTTGATAATAGGCAGATCCAAAGTCCCACATATTTATCAGGCTTGTGAATAAAAACTCATTTCAAAAACAAATATTACTAACTTGCTGTGTGATTTTAGGCAAGTTACTTAACCTTTCTGTGACTCAATTCTTCTGTAAAATGAAGATAATAGACTTATAGACCTGTTATGAGGATTAGATGAGTTAATATTTCTAAAGCGCTTGGAATAGTTCTTGACACATAGTAAGCACTATATAAGTGCTTGTTAAGCAGATAAAATAAAAATACTTATCCAGAGGAAAATTACTTAGCAAACATACTTAGAATGTAACAAGAAACTAGGATTTTATTAGCATACGCTTCTGAACACCTAAATCAGATTTTGCTAAATTTATGTATTAAAGTTTAGGCATTCATAGCACCATGTTTTGCAGACTTTATCTTTCTAAAATCCAAATCCAAATCTGTCACTTGCTTAAAAATTCTTTAATGGTATCCATGGGCTTTAGGCTGAACTCCAAATTCTTAAAACCTGGTTCCTGATAGTCTTTTTCAAAAACTGAGAAAAAATTCATATAAAGTTCATTATTTTAACTAT
>NW_012152729.1:2611698-2615731 GCF_000956105.1 Propithecus coquereli | reverse complement strand
TAGTGCGCATTTCCCTCCTTGTGTATACAAATACCCCTCCCCTCCTCCCTCTTCCCCCCTCCACCCACCACCCTCCCCCTTCAGATTTAAAATTTTTTTAAAATGACAAATAAAAATCTTAATCTATTTCTCTTGTACAACATGATGTTTTGAAGTATCTATACATTGTGGAATGGCTTACTTGAGCTAATTAACATATGCATTAACTCACATTTATTTTTTGTGGTGAGAACACTTACAATCTGTTCTCTTAGTAATTTTCAAGAATATAATACATGGTTGTTAATTTTGCCCATTTTTTAATTGAGTTGTGGGTTTTTTTGTTTGTTTTTTGTTTTGAGACAAGGCCTTGACTCTGTCTCCGGAACTAGAGAGTAGTGGTATCAACATATCTCACTGCAGCCTCATACTCCTGAGCTCAAGCAGTCCTCCTGCCTCAGCCTTCTGAGTAGCTAGGACTGCAGGTAGTGTGCCACCATGCCCAGCTAACTTTTTTTTTGTGTGTGGAGATGGGTCTCCCTCTTACTCAGGCTGGTCTTGAACTCCTGGTCTTGAGCAATCCTCCTACCTTGGCCTTCTGAAGTGCTAGGATTATAGGTGTGAGCCACTATGCTTGGCTGAGTTGTCTTTTTATTGTCGAGTCATAGGAGTTTTTTATATATATTCTGTATATAGGTCACTTATCACATACATGATTTGCAAAAATTTTCTCCCATTCTGTGAGTTGTCTTTTCACTTTCTTGGTAGTGTCCTTTGATGCACAAATGTTTTTAATTTTGATAAAGTACAGTTTATCTGTTTTTTCTTTTGTTGCTCATGCTTTTGTGCCGTATTTAAGAAACTGTTGCCTAATCCAGGGACAAAAAGATTTATATGTATGCTTTCTTCTAAGAGTTTTATAGGATTAACAATTACATTTAGGTCATTGATTCATTTTGAGTTAATTTTTGTGTATGGTGTGAGGTAGGAGTCTGACAACTTCATTGTTTGCATGTGGATATCCAGTTACCCTAGCACTATTCGTTGAAAAGACTATTGTTTTCCCATTGAATGGTCTCTGCACTCTTGTCAAAAATCAGGTGAGCGTAGATATGTGGGTTTTTTCCTGGACTCTCAATTCTGTTCTATTCATCTATAAGTCTATCCTGTGCCAGTACCATGCTGTCTTGATTACTGTAGCTTTGTGGTAAGTTTTGAAATCTGGAAGTGTAAGTCCTCCAACTTTTTTTTTTTTTTTATAGGATTGTTTTGGCTATTTAGTGTCCTTTGAACTTCTGTGTAAATTTAAGGAACAACTTCTTAATTTCTGCCAAGAAACAAGCTGTGATTTTAATAGGAATTGTGTTGCATCTATAGGCCAATTTGAGGATTATTGACATCTTAATATTAAATTTTTCTAACCATGAACATGAGATGTCTTTCTGTTTTTTAGGTCTTCTTTAATTTCTTTCAACAATATCTTGTAGTTTTCAGAGTGTAAATTATGTACTTTAAAAGCATTTATGTCTTTCATTCTTTTTCAGTCTTTCGTTTGTTTGTTTTTGTTTTTTTGAGACAGGATCTTCATAGCTCACTGCAACCTTAAACTCTTGGGCTCAAGCAATCCTTCTGCCTCAGCCTTCTGAGTAGCTGGGACTATTGGTGTGTGCCACCATGTCTAGCCAATTTTTATTTTTTTTGTAGTGAAGGAATCTTACCATGTTGCTCAGGCTGGTTGCAAACTTCTGGCCTCAAGCAATCCTCCTGCATCGGCCTCCCAAAGTGCTAAGATTATAGGCGTGAGACACTGTGCCTAGCCTCAATCATTGTTTTTATTCACAGAAATAATTTGAGGAAAAGTCTATCAAAATTTAATAGAGCTTTGGTATTTTTTTTTTAAGGATTGAATTGGATTTAATAGATAAGATCTACAAGGCATCCAGATTAAAAAATCGTCTTGGTGGTTCTCTAGGATTCTCGATGGAGATAATATCTGGGGTTTACAAAGTTAAAAATTAACACCTTTGAAATGGATTAGATCACTCAGAGGTTTTTTTTTTAATTTTTTTTTTTTAAAGAAAGACAAAAAAAGAAAGAAATAGGAAGGAAGCAGAGAAGAAAGAGAGCTTTAATATTTACATACTAGATTATACATGTGTTCAGGGAAAGAAACGGAGGTCATAATACGATCTGTAAAGAACAAAAGTCCAGTTTTGTTTATAAAGTTGTACTGGATGGTACGCTTCCTAAGGACAGTGACTATAGTTTGCGTCATAATACCTGGCACAAGTGCTTTGCATCTGAAAGGATCTCGATATTTATTGAGTGAATGAATAAATGAATGAAAGGAAGGAAGAAAAGGTATTGGAAGCTTGAGAGGATTGTACTCCAGTTATATGCAAACAGGTAGCAAGCTTTAGTTGGAATGATAATTGCATTAAAATTACCGTTAATACAAACAAACCAGGCACAGTGTCTTACCTGCAATCCTCGCACTTTGGGAGACTTAGGTGGGAGGATCACTCGAGCCCAGCAGTTGGAGGCCAGCCTAAGCAAGAGTGAGAGGCTGTCTCTACAAAAAATAGAAAAATTAGCTGGACGTGGTGACATGTACCTGTAATCCCAGCTACTTGGGAGCCTGAGGCAGGAGGATCGCTATAGTCCAGGAGTTTGAGGTTGCATTGAGCTATGATGACACCACTGCCCTCTAGTCAGACAGCAGGGTGAAACCCTGTCTCTAAAAAATAAAAAAAGAAAAAGAAAAAAAACACTACAAATGGAGAATTAGGCTTTTGGCCTTTAAAGAATTAGAACTGTTTAATCTGTAAAGACAAGAACTTAGATAAATAAGATGAAAATTGGGGTGGATTTGTTTACTAAATCCAGAATACTGGAATCCAAAAGTTCTCTTGAAGCTTGAAAGAGGCAGCTTTAGGGAAAAATGTACAACTGTGTAATGTAGTGAGCAGAAGTTCTCTTAGGGGAATTTGTTTCTCCAACATGTTACAGACTGAAAAAAAAAATAGACTCTGTATGGTTAGTTAAATTAATAGATAGTAGGACTATCATGGATAGTTGAGAAAGGTACAAAATATGACCTTACTTTGATGGCATAAAAGATGTCTGGTACCTTTGTTGACAAATATAATTTTTCCCAGCAGGATTTTTTCCCCTCTATGTTTGGGAGGATTATTTTTTGGATGGGACTTAATGAAAAAGAGTTTTAAAAGTCTATGCCGCACAGAACAGAATGTAAGCAGTTAATGTGAGGTAATTGTAGAACTAGAACTAGAGCTTTTTATCCAAACTCAGCTCTACATAATAACCTAGCTTTATCAAGTCTTTTACTTGGCATGCTTTCCCTGAAACTTTAGTAGAGTGAAGTGGGGTGGGTGTTCGTGAAGATCATACCTGTCAACTTCCCCCCTAACAACTATTAAATAAATCTTGTAGTTTTTAACTGTGTCATATTGCAGGAGTGAACGTCACCTTTTAAATATGTCAGTGGGAAGTAGGACTTAGCAATATTATTTATAGATTGATTTTTTTAAAAAAAGTGCATATCTTTAATGTGCAGAAACACTGCATAGAAATTACTTTAGCCTTTAATTTCTTCAGAGTTCCAGGAGCATAGTAGCATCTAAAATACTGATTCAGGACTACTGTACATACTTGTATTATTGATTTCATTAGTAAAATACCACTGCTTTTGAATAACTTTGTTAAAAGTTAAGGATACTTTTAAAACTTTCTTTTTCTGTTACGAATTTAATTATGTCTTTTTATCATGAGATTCTTAAGTCCAGAAGAGATTTCTTGGGTCATTTTAGTCCTATGATTGATATTCTTGAGCACAGGAACTGATCGTTTTTAAATAAAAATATATCATTTAAATGAGAGAAGCATTTAGATGACTAAACACAGTATGAATATATCTGACTACTACATTTTATTAATTAAAACAACTGTTTTTATATATTTAAGGGCAGCAACATACTACTTTTTCTGTTAAACATATTTGTTTAACTTAAATTTAAAAACATGTTGACTTCAA
>NW_012152729.1:2610295-2611648 GCF_000956105.1 Propithecus coquereli | reverse complement strand
GGGGTCTCGCTCTTGCTCAGGCTGGTTTCGAACTTCTGAGCTCAAACAATCCTCCCGCCTCGGCCTCCCAGAGAGCTAGGAGGATTACAGGCGTGAGCCACCGCGCCCGGCCTCTATAACATTTTTATCATCTCAAAAAGAAACCCCTTACCCATTAAGCAGTCATTATCCGTTCTCTTCTTCCCTCAGACCCTGGCAACCACTGTTTAACTTTCTGTCTCTACATATTTGCCTGTTCTAGACATTTCATATACAAGGAATCATATAATACATGGTTTTTTGTTACTGGCTTGTTTCACTTAGCATGTTTTCGGGATTCATCCATGTTGTAGTCTATCTCAGTAATTTATTCCTTTTTTAAAAAAAATCAGTTCAATCTCTAATTCATTCCTTTTTATATTCCTTATAATGGCTGAATAATATTTCATTATGTGGCTATACCACATTTTATTTATCCATTGATTAATTGATATTTGAGTTGTTGCCACATTTTAACTGTTATCAACGATGCTGCTGTGAACATTCACATACACGTTTTTTGTAGACAGATGTTTTCATTTCTCTTGCGCATATATATATATGTATATATATACCTAGAATTGCTGGGTTGTATGGTAACCCTATATCTAACTTTTGGAGGAACTGCTGCCAAACTGCTTTCATGGTGGCTGCACCATTTTTTCACTTTCATCAGTAATACGTAAGGGTTCTGATTTTTCCACATCTTTGACGATACTCGTTATTGTCTGTCTTTTTTGACAGTAGCCATCTTAGTGGATATGAAGTGGTATCTCTTGTGGTTTTAAGTTAATTTCTCTAATGATTAATGATGTTGAACATCTTTTCATGCTGATTATTGGCCATTAGTATATCTTCTTTGGAAAAATGTCTATTCAAGGCTTTTGCCCATTTTTCATGTGATTTAAAATTTTTTTTTTGTGTGTGTGTGTTTTCTTTTTTTTTTTTATTTTTTTTTTTATTTCAGCAAATTATGGGAGTACATACGTTTAGGTTACGTGTGTTGCCCTTGGTTCCCCCCCCACCGAAGTCCGTGTTTCAAATATGTCCATCCTTCGGGTAGTGCGCATTTCCCTCCTTGTGTATACAAATACCCCTCCCCTCCTCCCTCTTCCCCCCTCCTCCCACCGCCCTTCCCCTTCCCCAGCATCCACTATTTTGGGGAATCAAACATCCTTTCGTGTTTACTTCATCTTCCACAGCTTCTGGAAAAGTATTTGAACTCTAGCACCTAATATCCTTGGGTCATTGAACTATAGGCATTTTCTGTTTTAATATTTTTCTCAGTGTTACATTTTTCTTTAGTATTACTTTTATAACCAGAGGTGAAAGTAA
>NW_012152729.1:2587318-2606150 GCF_000956105.1 Propithecus coquereli | reverse complement strand
GGCTAATTTTTTTCTATATATTTTTAGCTGTCCAATTAATTTCTTTCTATTTTTGGTAGAGACGGGGTCTCGCTCTTGCTCAGGCTGATCTCGAACTCCTGAGCTCAAACAATCCGCCCGCCTCAGCCTCCCAGAGTGCTAGGATTACAGGCGTGAGCCACCGCGCCCGGCCTTAAACATATAAATGTTTTAATAGAAAAGCATTTATACAGTAAAAAAGTAAAATACCAATATACACATGAAAAAAGATGTTCAGCATCATTAATCATTAGAGAAATGCAAATGAAAACCACATGAGATACCACTTCACACCTGCTAGGATGACTGTAATCAAATAATAACAAGTGTTGGTGAGAGAGTGGAGAAATCACCTACGCTGCTAATGGGAACGTAAGATGGCGCAGTCACTTTGGAAGAGAATTTGGTAGTTCCTCAAAAAGTTAAACAGAGTTACCATTATCATCCGAGAATTACACTTGTAGATATATACCCAAGAGAAATGAAAACATATATCTACACAAGAACTTGTATGTGAATGTTCATAGCAGCATTATTCATAAAAGCCAAAATGTGTAAATATCCCAAATCAACTGATAAATGGATGGATAAACAAAATGTGGACTATCTATACAATGGAATATTAATTTGGCCATGAAAAGGAATGAAGTACTGATACACGCTACATCATGGATGTGGACCTTGAAAACATGTGAATCACAAAAGACCACATGTCATATAATACTATTTATATGAAATATACAAAATAGGCAAATCTGTAGGGGTGGAGAGTAGATTAGTGGTTCCTAGGGCGTGAGAATGGGGAATAGGAGGATGATAGTTAAAGGGTATAGGATTCTTTTTGGGGTAATGTTCTAAAATTATTGTGGTAGTGGCCACACAACTCTGACTATTCTGAAAGCCGTTGAATTATATACTTTAAATAGTTGAACTGTATGATAATATGAATTATATCTCAATAAAGTATGTGAATATTGATATGCACACATGTATATACATGCACACACATTAAATGTATAAGAAGAGTTTAAACAGACAATTGCTTTCAAAACAATAGAATTTATATACTTCATTTTTTTATTGCACAGAATTGTCTCTAATAAAAGTAGCTTTCATTATGTATTGCTAGTGCGGATGTAAATGGTACAGCCGCTGTGAAAAACAGTTGGTTCCTCAAAAAAGGTTAAACATGGACTTATCATATGATTCAACAATTCTACTCATAGGTATACATCCTAAAGAATCGAAAGCAGGGACTCAAACAGATACTTGTATACTAATGTTCCTAGCAGCATTATTCACAATAGCCAAAAGATGGAAACAACCCAAGTGTCCATGATCAGATTAATGGATAAACAAAATACATACATGTATAATGAAATATTATTCACCCTTAAAAAGGAATGAGGCTGGATGTGGTGGTTCACACCTATAATCCCAGCACCTTGGGATGTCGAGGTAGGAGGATTGCTTGAGGCCAGGAGTTCGAGACCAGCCTGGGCAACACAGTGAGACCTGTCTATGAAAAAAAGAAAAATCTGTCAGGTTGTGGTGGTGTGCACCTGTAGTCCCAACTACTCGGGAGGCTGAGGCAAGAGGATCACTTGAGCCCAGGAGTTGGAAGTTACATTGAGCTATGATCGAGCTACTGCGCTCCAGTCTGGGTGACAGAGCAAGACCCTGTCTCAAAAATAAAAGAAAAAAAAAGAAAAGAAAAAAGGGACCAAAGCTGGGTGCCATTGCTCATTCCTGTAATTCTAACACTCTTGGAGGCTGAGGCAAGAGGATCACTTGAGGCCAGGAGTTCAAGACCAGCCTGAACAAGAGCGAGATCCTGTCTCTACTAAAAATAGAAAAAATTAGCTGGGCATGGTGGCGCATGCCTGTAGTCCCAGCTACTCAGGAGGCTGAGGGAGGAGGATCACTTGAGCCCAGGAGTTTGAGGTTGTAGTGAGCTACAAAGACACCACTGCACTCTAGCCAGGGTGACAGAATGAGACTCTGTCTCAAAAAAAAAAAAAAAAGGATTGAAATTCTGATATATGCCACATGGATGAACCTTGAAAACTTATGCAAAGCCAGAAAAGGACAAATGTTGTATGATTCCATTTACAGAGATATGCACAGAGATAGAAAAGAGAATATTACCAGGGACTGTGGGGAGGGGAGGAATAGGGAGTTGTAGTTTAATGGGTATAGAGTTTCTGTTTGGGTAATAAAAAAGTTCTGGAAATGAATAATGGTAATGGTTTCACAACATCGTGCATGTTCTTAATGCCAATGAATTGTGCACTTAAAAATGGTTAAAATGGTAAATTTTATGTATATTTTACCACAATTTAAAAATTTATTCATTAAAAAACCCTAATTTTAAGAGTGAGATATACCAACTTTTGTTTGTAAAGTTAATGAGACAGGTAATTATGTGATGGCATGTAGAAAGACTGTTTTCATTTTTGCATTTAACAGAGTATATAATATTTTAGTTGTCTGTCATTTATGGAGTTTTTTCTTCTGTTTTCATAGAGTGTGAATTTCTATTACTTTCTATATGGGACCCAAAATCTTTAGATATAAATGTAAATGGGATGACCTGAACACTACTAACTGTGCTACATTTTTGATACTCGAAAACTAAATTTTGACAAGGCAGACTAGACTACAAATGACTTTGTGAAAATTCATGAAGTAGACACATTAACCTTGTTTAGATTGGAAAATTTTTGACTATTAATATGCATGGTTGATTCATTTTGTTGATTTCTGGAAAGCAAATATTTTTATTTAATAGTAGCAAGAGGATTGCAGTTTTCCAATAAATGTCACAGAATTGTGGCCATGAGCCAGGAAGAAGAAAAGCTGCATTAGTGAAGTGAGATATACTTCTGTAGTTATGGAAACTAGAAACCCTACTAAGTCTCAAGAAGGTGTTCCCTTTGTATTTGTATTATTAATTAGACATTGGTAGGGGTTAATGAGGACCCTGAATAACTGCTAGATTAAATCTAGGTATAATTATATTCATCAGCGGGCCTGGTTAAGAGGCACTGTTAGGTAGTTTAGTCTTGTTTTGTGTGAACATTAAAGTGCTTAATTTATTTTTCTTTAATTTCACTTATGTTCCTCAACTACTGTCTTTTTACTGTCTTTTACTGTCAAAACTGTCTTTTTAAAAGAATAATATTTTCTTAAATTATTGCCACAGCTGAAGTTTTAAGTTTGAGAATAAATGAGAGAATAGGAATGTGACTGTTTATTAAAGTTAAATTAATCTTCACCTATTTACCGGTTTGTTTACTGGTAAAATGCATATTAGCTGTGCACAAGTAGATTTTATGAATGAATAAAACTGTGTGTTAAGTTTAAATTAGGCACCTTTGGTAATTTACAGTAATTCTTATAAAATGACTTGTGCTTTTACCAAGTAATCATTTCCTGATGAATAACCTGACTGGCCTATAAGCTTAATATTTCCCTTTAGTTTAGAAACCAACTTACTCCTAAGAATACTTAAGATGAGGTCTCTAATCAGGGTTGCCTATACTCATTTGGTGGAATTATGATGGTCAGCTTAGGGTGGCAAGCTTCGGAAGACAGATGATTGCTAATTCTACAAATAGAAAGGTAACCTAGAGCCAGAAAGATAGCTACTGAGAATTGTGTTCTCACCACACTTAATTGTTTACTGATTTTTGTGTAAACCTAAAAGTGCATTTCCCTTTAAATTGAGATATGTGCTGTTCCCTTATTTGTCTATACTAGGAAGTACTTCTTCAACTTGCTAGGCCACTTATCAGAAATATCAGCTATCAGCCAGCATAGAAGCAAACTGTGTTTTAGAATCTCCCAAATTAAATATATTTAGAAATGAGGCCAGACACGGTGGCTCATGCCTGTAATCTGGCACTTTCAGAGGCTGATGTGGGAGGATCGCTGGAGGCCAGGAGTTTGAGACCAGCCTGAGCAACATAGCAAGACCCCCATCTTTACAAAAAAATAGAAGAATTAGCTGGGTGTGGTGGCACACACCTTTAGTCCCAGCTACTTGGGAGGTTGACTCAGGAGGATCTCTTGAGCCCAGGAGTTTGAGGTTGCAGTGAGCTATGATGGAGCCACTGCACTCTAGCTTGGGCAACAGAGCAAGACCCTGTCTGAAAAAAATAAATAAACAAACAAATAAATAGAAAAAAATAAAAAATAGAAGTAAAATATAGCAGTCCTTTATTGTATGACTGAAATGAAATGGCAAAGGTGAACTATGAGAGATAAATTCTTTTGGAAAACTCATTTTAGATTGGAATCTATAATATTGCCTAGAAAAGAGAGTCCTCCAGTTGGAAATGCCAAATTACAGAGAAGTTGGTGAAAAAAAGATTCTAGGCCTTCTTTTTGTAGAACTATTTGAATATTTACTACTGTCTAGTTTTGGAACAAAGAGTATTACATACATAGAGTGTCCTTCTCAGTGTAGGACCCACCCCTTTTTCTACTTCCTTTTTAGTAGCATATTGTTCATCTAACTTGTCCATTAACTGCATATTTCAGAGATCATGGACTTACAGCTCTTCGTAAAGGAACTGGATGGCGTATCCTATGAGAAAAATACCATTTTAGCCATCCAGTTTTGGATGCACTATATACTAAGATAAGCACATCACAAATAGTAGAAAATATATTTTAAATAAAGCAAAATAAACATCAAATGTTGATCTTTTTGTCATTCTGTGTTTGTGGCCATTTTCCTTTGGGTAGTTCCTTGATTTTTTTGATTGTAGGAAGAAAAACAGTGCCAAAGTTTCTTTGGGCCAGAAAACAAGAATTTGTGCCAGGGCAAGAGCAGCTAATACCACCAGCCATCTCTTTACTGAAGATTGTACTGTCTAGGTTGTCTGGTTTTTAAGGCTCAGTTTTCTTATTCTGAGGATGAAGATGAAGTGGAAAAGCTTTATAGTTGGTTCCAGGCTGGCTACAATGGAAAAATTACTTCCTGTTGTGTCTGATTTCCAGTGGAAACTATGTAGTAGGGGGAAACGTGTAGAATTTGTAGTTAGGAAACCTATAATTATAGTTTTTACATTTTGTTATATTTCTTTTTATCCTTTTATCCTCATTTCCTCTTTATTTAACAAGGTTATTATGAAATTTCTATGAAATAATTTTTTACATTATGCTAGTGCCTTTAAACATTATTTAAATGTGAATCTCTGACTTGTTCTGCATATTTTAAGGAAAAGTTGAATATTTATTTGAAGTTGATTTTTCAGGATAAGTCATTATTTTTGGGTCCTCAAGATATTTTTAATAGAAAATTTTTCAAAAATTGAAAGCAGTTTTTTCAGATTATAATAAAATTATAGTTTGTTATGCTTATTACAAAGAAGAGGAGACTGTAAAAATATGCTTTATTAATATTTTTGTATATTATTTTCCTGTTCTACTTTATATGCTTTAATCCTAAAAAAGAAAATGATAATTATTTTCCTATGGATGATATGTGGAACTTAGTTGTCAACTGATTATTTTTTTGACCTAAATTATTATAGTATCTATAAGGTTGTGATCATTTCAAAATCTGGAGATCACAAATCTTAACTAGTTTATAGGATTATGAATTACAGGATTAAGATTAAAGCAGAGTTGTTTTTGTTTTTTATGTTACTAATGTAAAGTTTTAAGGGGCATTAATACTTATGAAGTTGATAGTTTTATCATCTTTTGATCATTCCCCTCATTTCAGCCTTCTTAAAAACACATTCTAGTTAAAAAGACATTAATACTTTGGTGTAGAACTAAGGGATGTAGATAGATCCTTTACAGGCAAATATGTTTGATCAATATATTACAAAATCCGAAAGTCTTCAGCTATTGCAATATAAAAGGTTAATTTATTACTTGAAATTTTTGAAATTCTATGGTTCTGTCTTTTCTAAAGAATATGTCATTGATATAGATAAATTTTAGTTGTCAATAATTTCATAAATTGTGATAGGCTACCTCTTTGTCAGCTTCAGTGTTAGATGTTTACTAAGGTACTTGCGGTAAAATTATCTTAAGTGTCTTCTCAACAGCACTATGTGTCTTAATTCCAGCATAATGTGTGATGAATTTGTAAAGCTAATTCACCTAAAGCTGAATTAACTGTGCTAATCTACGTATACTATTCAGTTATTGATTTCTTTAAAATGTTCCTTTAGGTTAATTTCTGAAAATTTTGAATGGAGTATAGTAGGGCTCATGCTTGGGAGTTTGAAGTTGAGCAAAGAGACATGAATGTAAGAGTGGTTCCTGTCTGGGTAATTTAGGAATTTAATCCTTTTTAAAATTCAAAATTATTAGTAATTTTATTTTTTTGTTAAGAATCATGAAAATGTCCCATTTAAGTACATATTTTCCCAGTTGTTTACATTAGTGCCAAAAATGAATAAACTAATTTTGTTCATTTTAGGTTTGTGATGTGTTTTGAATGTTTTATATATTTAAAAATATAAAAATTTTATATTTTATATATGTACACACTCTTACTAAATATGAATACATGAATTAACCAACAAATCTTAGAATTTTATTTTGACTGGTCAGTGATTTTTGCTGAGTGTCTCTTTCTGCATGTTATACTGAAACATCTGAAACAGAAACTGAAATGAAATGGCATTTGCCAAGTGAATAACTTTAATTTACTTCTGGTATTGCAGCACAGTTACATTTTTAACAAAGTAATTTTGAGAATACAGGTAAAAGGACTGTAATCCTAAAACTGATTGGTGTGTAGCATGGGAAGAGGAAAAGGAAGCAAAGTAAATTGAAGGAGGAAAAATGATAAATTGAATTTTTGAGTTTATTATTAGAAGAAAATATGCCATTTTGTGTGCAGGATAAGACTACAAGCTTATCAGAATTCTTGAATATAAAGTTTGTATTTTAACCCATTTTCATATTATTATAGAATCATTTTTTCCCCAGATGCTGTTTTCAGCTGTAGCTATTAATGGGCTGAATTTACGCTCCCACACACACTGGTTGTTCATTAACCTGTTAGCATTTGACTACTTTTTAATAGGTTCAGGAAAATCTGCTGCTTGTTAGTTGGAACTGCTAAGAGCTGGAATTGGACTATTCTGTTTCTAGTATACAGTAGTCTTCCCTTATCCAATGGAGATATGTTCCAAGACCCTCTAGTAGATGCCTGAAACCGAGAATAGTACCAAACCCTATGTATATAGTCATGCCTTGCTTAACAACAGGGATACATTCTGAGAAATGCATCGTTAGGTGATTTCATCTTGCCAGCATCATAGAGTATACTTACACAAACCAAGATGATACAGCCTCCTACACACCTGGGCTATATGGTATAGCCTATTGCTCCTAGGCTACAAACCTGCGCAGTGCATAACTGTACTGAATACTGTAGGCAATTGTAACACAACGGTAATGATGTTTGTGTATCATTGTGGTACTGCCTTACTAGGAGATAGGAATTTTTCAGCTCCATTATAATCTTATGGGACCACTGTTGTATATTAATTTTAATTTATAATATGTAATCAATTATAATTTGTTATTAATTACAGATTTAGAATAATACATTATAATTAATTATAATTATAATTAATATAATTTTGAGACTATCTCAAAAATATATTTGTTAAATAATTCTATTTATAATTAACATATATATATTTTTTGTTTTTGAGACAGAGTCTCATTCTGTCACCCAGCTGGAGTACAGTGGTGCAGTCATAGCTCATTGTAGCCTGAACTCTGGAGCTCAAGTGATCCCCCTGCCTCAGCCTCCCCAGTCGCTGGGACTACAGATGTGCACCCCTCTACACCTGGCTAATTTTTGAATTAATATTTTTTGTAGAGATGGGGGTCTCACTATGTTGCCCAGACTGGTGTCAAACTCTGGGCCTGAAGCAATCCTCCCACCTCAGCCTCCTAGGAAGAACTGGAATTACAGGTGTGAGCTACTACACCCAGCCTAAATATATTTTTCGTATGAAAAACCACATATCCCGGTACCATTACTGAATATCAGTCATTTCCTCCTACTTGATCTGCAGTGCCAATACTAGGTGCCATATATCAGATTTCTATGTATGCTTCGTTATAATCTTATGAGACTACCATCATATTTGTGGTCTATTGTTGACTAAAACTTAGTTATGTGGTACATGACTACGTTTTTTCCTATACATACATACATATGATAAAGTTTAATCTATAAATTAGGCACAGTAGGAGATTAACAATAATAGCTGATAATACATATAACAATTATAACAATATACTGTAATAAAAGTTATGTGAATGTGGTCTCTCAAAATATCTTATTGTACTGTATTCACCCTTCTTCTTGTGATGATGTGAGATGATACACTGCCTACGTGGTAAGATGCAGTGAGGTGAATGACATAGGCATCATGACTTAGCATTAGGCTACTGTTGACCTTCCATATTCCTGAACTGGTGTAACCATCCCTTACTTGTGGTAAATGGCTGTCGTCACTCATTTCAGAGGATCCCTTGCTGAAGTCTTCTGGTACCGCATGTTGCCATCAGTTGGAACATGTTTTCTGTTCATGTCTTCCACACATTTAATGCCTTTTTTCATCTTAACTAAGCACTTATCACACTGGCTGTAAATTTTGCAGTTTGAGATGTGACAGCAAAACTAGCATGAATTTCTTTTTTCTTCTTCACAATTTCACAGAAAAAAGATTCATTCTTATTGTATATCTTAGCAACCTCAGCATACATTTTTTTCTTGCCTTTTTAAGACAAGAACTTTCACCTTTTCACTTAAAGAGAGCTCTCTTTGGCATATCTAAATTGCCAGTGTCACTATATATTAAGTAAAATAACACAAACAGTGAGATACATCATTCGATCTGATAACCCAAACGGCTACTAAGTGACTAAACAGTGGGTAGCATATACAACATGGATACACTGGACAAAGGGACGATTCATGACCAGGGCAGGATGGAGCTAGACTGCCATGGGATGGCAGGAGATATCATCACTCTATTCAGAACGGCATGCAATTAAAAACATATGAGTTGTTTAAATCTGGAATTTACCCGTGGTTGGCTGTGGTAATTGAAACTGCAGAAAGTGAAACTGGATAAGTTGATTTCATTTTGAGAAAATTTGCTTTTGACTTTAATAGGCTGACTTACAATTTATGATAAACAGGTAAGATTAGATTATGGGAGAATGGGCAAGTAGATAGTACACTGGTATTCTATGCTTTGCTCACAGTTTTGTAGAGAACTTCGATATATGTTATTTAATCTTTTCGACACCTAGGAGGTACAGTTATCACCCACATCTTATTGGTAATAAAGTTCAAATTCCAAATGATTAAGTGCTGTGCCCAATTTGACACTGTTAGTCAATGATAGAGTTAGGTTTTCTTTAAAAAGAAAATAAAGTATTCTAACTTCAATCCCTTCTTTTTACTCTAATTGTAGCCAAGATCATTTATTTACTGAGTGTCTACAGATATAATGGTAAAAGATGTAAATGTGATACCTTCCCTAACTGAGGTTACTTTCTAGTTAGGGAGACAGACTAATAAATAATCAGTTGAAAAACAGGATGTTAGGTGCTCTGAAAAGGGAAGTACAGATTGATGAGGTGGGAAATAAGAAGGGTGCCTATGAGGTGGGAAATAAGAAGGGAAGTAAGAAGTGATCAGGAAGGGCTTTTGATAGGAGGTGGCATCCAAACTCAGTCCTGAAATCATAAAAATTAGTCATGTAAAGATGAAAGGGTGGTGTTGGAGCAGGAGTGTCCCAGGTAGAGGGGAGAATATCATTTTGGAAGATTTGGAGGTAGGTAAGAGCTTGGTGTGTTGAAGAATTGAACGAAATTCAGTAAGGCTGGATTATAGGGCTAGAGATCAGGGAAGGGGAGGGTAAGGGAAGGAAAAGTGTATCTGTGAAAGATATGATAAACCAAAGTGGATGTGGTAAGGGTTTGAATTAGTGACAGCAGGGATGGGGTAAGAGGACTGCAAGTACCACAAGAAGGCGAATAAATGTGTTAGAAATATTATAGCCAACAAATGATATTTTATATAGTTATTACATGTATCTTGTGTTTTTTGTGCACAGTAAAGGACACATGATCCTAAAAGTTGAAAACAGGTAACAATACACACTATTCATCATGGTGAACCTTGGAGATCAGTATTGCCTATCTGATTCTTTTGCTACCAGTCCTAGCCTGACTTCTCTACTCTGGCTTGTTGTGGTTAACTTTTCTCCAGAGAATTCTAAAGAGGGTCTTGGACCTAAAATAAATAATGGGTAGATAATAAATGAGGCTTACCCTTGCTAGAACTTAATAACTTCTGTTGTCTAGAGAAGAAGGTATTAGGGAAAAGCCAGGGGAAGAGTAGGTATGGAGGGGTGGAAGTTACGATTTGTTGCTATAATAGTAATTATTGGTTTAACTTTTATCCATATGTTTAAGTCATTAATATACTGAATATTAAGTTATTTGGGAAGGTGACCATTTATTCAATATGTATTCTGTGTCCAGTGCTCAAAGTATAAAAAGGCTCACCATTGTTAATAGGGGAGACAGGCACATAATTTCATCATGGTTTGGTGATTGCTACTTTAAAATAATTGTTTCATGCTAAGAATAAAGCGGCAGAAGATAATGAGTTCAGTTTGGGGTATGTTGAAATTGAGATGCTTGTGGGGTATTGAGCACCTACTATGCACAAAGCACTAATCTAGGTGCTGGGGATACAAAAGTAAAGAAAATAAAGTCCCTGCCCATGCCAGTTTATATTCTCTGGTGGTTAGAAACAGACAATAAACAAAAAGTTATAAAATGTTGACCAGGTGTGGCAGCTCATGCCTGTAATCCCAGCACTTTGGAAGGCTGAGATGTTTGAGGCCAGATGTTTGAGATGATCCTGGACAACATAGTGAGACCTTTCTCTAAAAAAAAAAAAATTTCTTTAAATTAGCCCATTGTGGTGGCAAACATGCATATAGTCCCAGCTACTCAGGAGACTAAAGTGGGAGGATCACTTGAAGCTAGGAGTTGGAGGTTGAAGTAAGCTATGATCAGTCCACTGCACTCCAGCCTGGGTGACAGAGTGAGACTCCGTTTCAAAAAAAAAAAAAAAAAGTCAGGGAGTGAGAATAGGCAAATTTACTGAGAGAGAAAGTAAATTAGTGGTTGCCGGGGACTCGAGGATGGGGGAGTGGAGAATGATTTCTAATGGGGATGGATTTTCTTTTTGGGGTGACAAAATGTCCTGGAATTAGATAGTATTGATGACTACACAAGTTTGTGAATACACTAAAATCTACCGATTTGTACACTTTAAAAGGTAAACTTTATGTCATGGAAATTATTTCCCAATAAAAAATGTTAGGGTGAAAAAAAATAAAGCAGGATTAGTCGGGCTGAGAAGTGATAGGGGATGCTATTTTGTAAAGCATTATTGTTGTGCTACCTTGAGTGGTGCCTCATTTGAACAGAGACTTAAAGGAAGTGAAGGAGTAAGCAGTGGAGATATCTGGGGAACGAGTTTTCCAGATGAAGGAACGGCAAGTAAAAAGACCTTGAGGTTGCGAAGGTGCTTGGCATATTCAAGAAATAGCAAGGAGGCCAGAATAGCTGGAGCAGAATGGGTAAGGTGGAGAGTTGTAGGAGCTAACGTGAGAGAGATTGTTAGGGTGCTAGATCATGTAAGGACTTTGAGTGTTATGCTGAGATGGGTGCTGAGGAGTGATGTCTTCTGAATTAGGCTTTAAATGGATTATTCTGGCTACAGTGTAGATAATCAACTGTAAGAGTAAAAAGGAAATCAATTAGGAGGCAATTGAAGTAGTCCAGGTGAAATGATTAGATCAGGATGGTAGTAATGGAAGTAGTGAGAAGTGGTGGAATTCTGGATAAGGAGAGAAGAATGAGAAAGAAGTAGGTTGAGGATTTATGTCTCTAAGAATAAACAAAATATTTAAGGAGCATGAAGAAAGGAGTAGACTAAAGAAGAACCAACGAAGGAAGAAAAGAAACAGAAGGTAGTGGAGAGAGGAGTTTCCTGAAAGCAGGAGCAGTCGTTTGTGTCTGAAGTTGGAAATAAATCAATTAGGAGTTTACTGGTAACTCAGCAATTTGAATGGAGTGGTGAGAACAGAAGCCAAGTAGTAGCTGGTTGGGTAATAAATGTGAATGGAGGAAATAGAGGCAGCTAGGAAGACAACTTCTGCTGTACTAAGGGTGGTTGTGAAAGGAAGGACGGGCAGGGGGGTGTGGAAGCTAAAAAGAGATACAAATAGAAATAGGAATCCTTTGTGGAATGAGGGAGTTGAAGATACAGGACAGGAATAATTAATAGAAGAAAGTTTTGGAGGAGCAATGAAGAAAAAGGGACCTAATCTTTTTGAGCCCAAAGGGACAGAGGTAAGGATAATTTGTATCTGGGAAAGGAGGTATGGGAAATTCATACCCTATAGCCTGTTTTCTCTGTGGAGGTGAATAGCCATTTGCCAAGAATGTTAGATACAGATTAGTGGCCTTAAGAGAATATTTGTGAGGAATTAGGGAATAAAGCTGATGATAAATACTTTTTAACAAAAGGATCCTGAGCTACTTTGAGGAAGATCATGAATTCATACTGGTACTAGTCTGCATGTTTTTGTTTTCTCCATCAAAATTTAGAAGCTGTTTTATTCAGGAATGTTGAAGATGGGCGGTTAGGGTCATTCAGGATTGGGCATGATTAACAGGATGAATATGATAGAAAAATATTAATAATAGGGGTGGGGTAAAGGAATTCTTTAAGATACAAGCTCAAGTTTCACCTTTTCCTTGAAGTTATTCCCCCATTGGTCTTTTTCTTTTTCATTTTTTATTACTTTTCCCTGCTACTGCTGTCTTATGTTAATCTATTAGAATTAAAAATATATATATATACAGACACACATTTATGTGTTTTTTGAAAAAATATGGAAAAGTTCAAAACAAAGACATATCACATGCAGTGCTGCCATATTTAGATATGACCACTGTTAATATGTTGGTCATTATTCTTTCAGACATCTCTGTATGTATATACATCTACTTACACTTTTCTGCATAAATGGGATTATATAATACATATTTTATCTGCTTACTGAATTATTAAATATATATAGATCTATTATAATTTGGAATAGTTGTAAAGCATTATGTTGTTTAAATAACAAAATTTAATTAGCCAATCCTTTGGTGATGAATTATTATTTTTATTTTATTTTTTAACATTTATACATCATTGTAATGAACATAGTACAAACCTTTTTCTCTTCATAGTAATTTCCTGTGAATAATAATAGCCAATACTTATGTAGCATATTCTATAATGATGAGCATCATCGTAAGCACTTAAATTTGTCTTTTATTTCTAAATTTCTTCTACTACTGTATTCTACACCCAGATCATCCTATAATCTATAGTGTTGTGGTTAAGTGCATAAGCTTTGGAGTCAGAACAGATCTGGATGAAGATCCTTGCTCTGCAACTTCCTTTAGTTGTGTGAGTTTAAGTGTCAGCTTTCCAGTCCATTAAATAAAGAACATTTAAAGCATAAGACTTTTTTTCATTGGGAGAATTTTGTAACTGAGATGAAATGATTTTTTAAAAATTTTGTTTAGCTGATTAAAATCCTTCATGGTGCAGTTTAATGTTATTTTCCTTTTCTAGGTTAAGGGAAAGTATAGAAATCTTGATTGTCATCTTTTGTTTAATAATCCTTCATAAATGAAATACTGTGCTTTATTATAAATCACGTATTCAAAGAGTATTTAATGATAGAAGAAAATGTCCATGATTGAATGTTAAATTTTTTAAAGGGAAATATAAAACTATGATCCCAGTTTTATTAAAAAAAAAAAAAGAATTGGTAGTGATGCATTGATTTAAAAGTAATGCATTGAAAAAAAAAAAAAAAAAGACCAATAGAAAATAGACTAATGTTAGAATGGTGATCTGTGGGAATTGGAATTTGAAGTGGCTTTAATTTCTGTCTTATACTTAAAAAAAATATTTCCAGGCTGGGCATGGTGGCTTATGCCTGTAATCACAGCGCTTTGGGAGGCCAAGGTGGGAGAATCATTTGAGGCCAGGAATTCAAGACCAGCCTGAGCAACATAGTGAGACCTCATCTCTACAAAAAATAGAAAAATTAGCCAGACATGGTAGCATGCGCCTGTAGACCAGCCCAGGCAATAGTGTGAGATTTTGTCTCAAAAACTTTCCAAATTTTCCATAATGATATATTACCTTTACACCTCCTTTAAGTCCTTTATACGTCCTTTTTGTCCATTATTTTTATAACCTAATAAATCATAAAAAGTTAAAATTTGAATCTTTGTGTAGTAGAACATTGTGACTAACACTGAAACAAACTTTTGTGATTACTTTTTTCCCCCTGCCCAAGAGATAGGGTCTCATTCTGTTACCCAGGCTGGAGTGCAGTGGCACAATCATAGCTCACTGCAGCCTCGAACTCAGCTTAATCAAGTGATCCTCCTGCCTCAGCCTCCTGAGTACTAGGACTATAGGCATGTGCCACCACACCTGACTAATTTTTTTTATTTTTGTAGAGACAGGTTCTCACTATGTTGCCTAGGCTGGTCTTGAACTCCTGGCCTCAAGCAGTCTTCCCGCCTTGGTCTCCCAAAGTACTGGGATTACAGGTGCGAACCACCATGCTTGGCCTGATTCCATCTTCTAATTTTTTCTCACAGATTATGATTTTATATTTATGGCATCTTCTAAGTTCTCTTCAAGTTTTTCATTCATATCATACATTGCAGGAATTACAATAGAACATATTTCTCTATTGAGGTCTAATTATATATATATAATTCTAAAATTATTGTTTCCTTCATATATATTCCACAAAAAAGAACTTGAGATTTGAACAATTTGCATGTCAGTATTACTATGTGCAGCAGCTTTTGGGTGGTGGAGAGACCTACCAGTTACAAATTTCCAACAACATTAATATTATATTAATTATACTTAATTATATAATTAATTTTAATAGCTGACATTTGTTTAATTCTTCCTAAGAGCCTCATTCAGTAGATTCTTGGATTACTGTGTTTAATCCTCAAAACAACCACATGAAGTGTAGATAGCATCATTACTTCTATTTTACAGAGAGTAAAACAGCCTAAAACAGGGATACATAGTGGCAAGCAGTGGAGTTGAGCTTTAAGTTGAAACAATTTGGTACCAGAACCACATACACACCCCCACTCCCTGCTCCTCCCTACTATGATAAATTTATCTCTACTGATTGGGTGAGATTTGCTGATATAATATATATTTAAAGTGTCTAGCATTGCACTTGGTCCTTAGTAGGTACTCAGGTGGATTTTCTTTCCTGGTGGGAAGAGTGATCCCATTGAATAGGTGGCATATTCCACCTGGTGTTCAAATAAGGAATTATCTTTTTAAAAATTTTTATCGAGCTGAACTTTTTATGTAAATCAACCATTTTAAAGTAAACAGTTCACAGTGTTGTGCCTCTATTTATCTAATTCCAAAACATTTTCATTACCCCAAAAGAGAAATCCTGTACCCACCTCCCCTGCCCCACCCCCAGCTCTTGACATCCACTAATCTGTATTCTATCACTGTGGATTTACCTATCATATTTCATATAAGTGAAATCATACAATATGTGACCTTTTTTTTGTCTGGCCTCTTTCACTGAGTGTAATGCTTTGAGGTATATCCACCTTGTAGCATGTATTAATACTTCATTTATTTTTATAAGTGAATACTGTTCCATGGTATGGATACCACAGTTTGTTTACACATTAATCCATATCCATTGGTGGACATTTGGGTTGTTTCCACCTTTTGGCTATTGTAAATAGTGCTGATGTTCACATGTTTAAGCATGTGTGTACCAGTATTTGAATATCAGCTTTCAATTCTTTTGAGTATAAGAAGTTGGGGTTTTGGGGGTTTTTTTGTTTGTTTAAGGCAAGTGGCATTTATTGGAGTCTTTAAAATTCTGTAAAAATATTAATAAAAAAAGAAAATGGAAAAGTAGTATATTGTAAAGAGTACAACTGTGTATATTTATATCGTAGCATCTCGCATGGAGCCTTACACATGGCTTGGTGCTTAGTAAATGTTAATTGAACTGTTTGATTTTGAGAAACTTCTTTCTAATTCTGATTTTGCTATCATCTGATTTTGGGCAAATTCTCAATCTCTGGCCTTCAGTTTTTATATCTGTAAAATAAGAAAATACACTAAGGAAACTTGAAGAGCCTGATTGTTAAGTTCTCTGAAAGTCTATTCCCTTTTTTCTTTTAATAGGAAGTGTTTTTGTACTGCATCTTTGTTTTGTTTTACCCTCTGAAAGATAGGTACTTACCAGCCTTGGCTATTGTAGGCAGTTTCTTTCTCATTAAATTGCTTCTGGAGAGGGATGTATGATCAAGAAAGTTGAGACCACTTGCTGTTCCAGTCTTTAAGCTCTTGCAAGATTTCTTTGGGAAAGAGTCACTTTTTGTCTTCCCCTCCCATTCTATAAAAAGACCTAATCTTGAAACTCCTAGTGCAGGGATTGAAAACTCAGATCCCTGTAAGGCACAGTGTAATACAGATCTGTGAAATTGGCCGAATGGTGCTTTTGGTATCTGGAGAGCACACTAAAGGGGTAGCTCCAGTTTTTCTTGTGGGAATATAGATTTAGTGTTGCCAGATCCTGTGGTTTATCAAGAGAAGCCAAAGATCTGGAACTTTTATGTAAATTTGATTTTTAAATATTGACAGCTAATTCAAAATATTTTAAAACACTGTGTAGGCCAAATGGACCACTTCTGCAGTTCAGGTAGATACTGTAGAAAGTACAAGACCTGTAGAAAGGAAAGCTGTGTATTTTGAAGCAAAATTAAGCATGAGGTATTTACCTGATTGCCTTTGTAATAATAGAAATAATGCCTATGGAATATCTCAGTAACACCTCTTCATTGCATATGATTTTGAGGGCAGGAATTAAGGCTTTCATTTGTGTTAGTAGCTCCAATTAATAATAGTTTTAGGTGTGTTGTACACATTATTTATTGCTAGTGCTCACAATACTGTAAGGTAGATAGGTATTACCACCATATTATAAATGAGACAACTGAGACTATGGTAAGTAACTTGCCCAAGGTCACACAAAAAATAAGTGATAGAACTATAATGAAGGCCCAATTCTGCTTTTCTCTTTCATTATGACATACTACCTACCTCTTATTTGTGGAAAACAATAAACTATTGATATACAAGGATCAGCTGCTTTGTATTATTGTAGACATTTCCAAGGAAGCCTGTGACTTTCTCCTTTTCGCCTTATGCCCATTCGTGCACAAAAAGAGATTACAATAATATTTGAAGTGCCTGCTAATCATCTGCAATGTATAGTTATGATTTTGACTTTCTGATCAAGCCAAATGAGAGTTTATGTGCATAATTTGTTTAATAATATTGACAACCTCTAGTACTGAAACTTTTATTCCCGTAGTCTTAATCCTTTAATTCTTTCATATGATATAATTGGTCCTTTAAACATTAATGGGTAAAGAAGGATTTCTTAAATGCCTTTTAAGCATCTGTTTCTAGAGCATAACCACTGGCAAATAGAAACAATTGAATTTTCTTCTCGAGCACAGTGAATCTATCCCACTGAAGTTTCTCAACTTTTTTACCTCTGCATCTTGAAAATTTATTTTGGTCTTCTCATTCTCTCTTTTCCTCTTCTCTCATGTCAGTGGAAGAAATTCCCAATCTCTTTTCTGAGGCAGCTTCATTCTCCCAACTTGTTTCTGTGACATACTTTTTCTTTCTTTTATATTTTCCTACTCTCCTTTTTCACTATTCCCTTTCATGTGTTTGTTTTCTTCATACTAGTAGTAGTCAAACTGCTTTTAAGTATAATTTCTGTAGAAGTACTTCTATATTTGATATAATTTCAAAAAGGGCCCTGGTACTTAAAAAGAAAATTAGAAAACTAATTCATTGTGGTAGTGTAATCCTATACCAGTGCTCTAGAAGAACTGCATATACAGGTTGAATATCTCTTATCTGAAATGCTTGGTACCAGAAGTCTTTCAGATTTTGGATTTTTTAAAGATTTTTGAATATTTGCATTAAACCTAAATTTCAAACTGGAAAATCCGAACTGCAAAATGTTGCAGTGAGCATTTCCTTTGAGTGTCATGTCAGTACTCAAAAAGTTTTAGATTTTGAAGCATTTCACATTTCAGATTTTCATATTTGGGATACTCAGCCTGTATTCATTACTATGCTAATCTCATTTTCTTCATCCAGTTGTCCCTTAACCCTTTGTTAGTGTGCATTCTCTGGGAAATTCATTTATGATTTCATAATTGTCAAATCTGATGGCATTTTTTAAAAATTAAACTTCTTCTTTATGCCCTCTCTTGGATCTTCAGGCTTTTCCTCATTACTGGCCATTTTCCTTATACTGTACAGCCTATGCAATTTCTTCTTCCACACAATAAAATAAACCCTTTATGGCCCTGTCTCCTTAAGTATATTTTTCCTTTTCTTTGTAAAGACTTTATGGAATAGTAGTCTATATTATGCTTTACCTTGCATTTACATTCTCACTTCCATTTAGACTTCAACTCTTTGCCTCTGGCTTCTGTCCCCATCACTCCCTTGATAACTTCTTTGGCAAAGGTATCAAGAAGTACCTTTTGGCTGGGCGCGGTGGCTCACGCCTGTAATCCTAGCTCTCTGGGAGGCCGAGGCGGGCGGATT
>NW_012152729.1:2585646-2586033 GCF_000956105.1 Propithecus coquereli | reverse complement strand
ATAATTGGCCAGGTGTAGTCGCCCATACCGATAGTACTAGTACTTGGGAAGCTGAGACAGGAGGATAGCTTGAGCCCAGGAATTCAAGGTGACAGTGAACTTTGATTACACCACTGCATTCCAGCCTGAGTCACAGAGTGAGACCCCATCTCTGCAAAAACCAAACAAAAAATTTGGAGTGGTCAGGAAAAGCTTATGGGAAGAAGTAACAATTGATAGAGGTTGTGAGAAGGTCAGATTTCAGGCAGAAATAATGGCATTTGCAAAGAAATAAAGGTAAGGTAGTAATGGCTGAAGATTTGAAAAATCATTGTATCTTGATGAAAATGTATAAGGAAAGAGGAGAATGGAGAGAGATAAGGCTACAGAGTCAAAAAGTAGGCACTC
>NW_012152729.1:2548693-2584971 GCF_000956105.1 Propithecus coquereli | reverse complement strand
AGTAGAGACGGGGTCTTGCTCTTGCTCAGGCTGGTCTCGAACTCCTGAGCTCAAACAATCCGCCCACCTCGGCCTCCCAGAGTGCTAGGATTACAGGCGTATATTTGCTTATTGCCATTGACCAGTGCGTGATAGGTTTGTGCTGGCTGTATTACTAAATCTGATTCAAATGGCACCTTTTCAAAGAGTCTTATTGATTACTCAAAACCCTGGTTTCCTGTCTCTGGTCTTTAATTATAATCACTGTCAATATTGTACAGCCTATTTTTATTCTTTAAATGTTTCATATATGTGTATGTATGCATATATATGTATATATGTACATGTGTATATATAACAATATAATATAGGATATATTAATGTAATATATAATAAGAATATATATACATATACATATATATCCTTATTCCAGCTAGATTTTCAGTTCTTTGAGGGCAGGAACTACTATATCTTTAAATTTCTTTTTAAATTCTCCTTTGTGCCTAGAGCATAAAGGATACAGTTGTGTATGTACAGAGTATTTTTGTACTTTTATAAGATTAAGACTCATTTTTTTAAGCTTCAAAGGGCTTAACCCAATGTGGTTTTTTTGTTTGTTTTTGTTTTTTGTTTTTGCCAAATCCTAACCACTAGACCACGAGGGATCAATGTTTATTACATGGGACACATACAATATTTATTGAATATTAAATTAAGTAATCTGGAAGTTCTTCAAATCTATTGGAAGTTGTCAAGTAGAACATAGTAATATTAATTCTTCATCCTTTCTGATCAAAGAATATATTGATAGGGGTTAAAATTACAATAGAATAACTTCTCCTTTCAGCCAAGGTATATTAACAGAGAGACTAGATTTATACTCTTGCCTGAAACAACTAACAAGCCAGAAAAAATGTATGAAACAATTGTTCTCTTTACATTTAACGTCACGCAATGAAGAACAATGATCCATGAGAGACAGAACAAATGAGATGAGCCCTACAAGTGCCCTGGCTGGTGGAAAAAGTTCCCAGGCTATGATGCAGAAAGGGAGAACCCATGCAGAGCCCAGCAGTCTCCTTAAGTTGAG
Organism: Propithecus coquereli; assembly: GCF_000956105.1. Taxonomy (NCBI): domain Eukaryota; kingdom Metazoa; phylum Chordata; class Mammalia; order Primates; family Indriidae; genus Propithecus; species Propithecus coquereli. The sequence continues at coordinate 2,583,902 of NW_012152729.1, read as the reverse complement.
ATGGTAGAGCTAGAAGTCAGTCTCAGGGCACTGTACTAGAGTACCAAGATGGCTAGAGTTCTCAGGGCAGAGTACTGGAGAGAAGGGAGATGCACACAGAGGGAACTCTTGAGATCTGTAGAGGATTTCCTTAGAGTGCCTAGTTGAGTAGTGATCATTGGGTGCATATGGGGAATAAAGGCTGGGGAATAAACTGCCAGAGAGGATTAGAGGGTACAATGGCCAGAGCTCACAAAGGACTGGGTATGAGGCTTCTTTGCACCAGCCAGAGTAGAAAACCTCTTATTTCATTCTATAGTAAGTACCATGTTGCTTCCTCACTGCTGATATATTTATTTATTACCTCTTTTATTTATTAGCAGTGTCTCTGAAATAATATGAATATTAGAAATTTTCCCCAAGCTTATTTTATAACTTAGAATTATTACCCAGTAGCTTTCCTTAATATTTTGATAACTTCATCAACAAACATTGATTGTCTATTCAAAGAAGACATACATAGTTTCTGCCCGTGGAGGATTTTCAACTCAATTGGAGAAATAGGAAATAGACATAAAGATTATGTGTAACAACCTGAGGGGTGTCAAAGAAATGGTACATATAGGAAATTAATATGTTAAATGAAATGTTTGATATTAAGTTTTGTGCATTATTCAACTTTTTAAAAATTTGCATAGAAAAATGTGGAAAGGAGGCATAAATATATTAGTGTTTTTATAGTTATCTTTGGTGGTAAGATTGTGAGCAAGTTTAATTTTTATTTCTTACGTGTCTGTATTTTTTTTTTTTTTTTTTTTGAGACAGGGTCTCACTCTGTTGCCCTGGCTAAAGTGAGTGCCGTGGCGTCAGCCTAGCTCACAGCAACCTCACACTCCTGGGCTCAAGTAATCCTACTGCCTCAGCCTCCCGAGTAGCTGGGACTACAGGCATGCGCCACCATGCCCGGCTAATTTTTTCTATATATTTTTAGTTGTCCAATTAATATTAATTTCTTTCGAGAGCGAGACGGAGTCTCGCTCTTGCTCAGGCTGGTCTCGAACTCCTGAGCTCAAACAATCCGCCCGCCTCGGCCTCCCAGAGAGCTAGGATTACAGGCGTGAGCCACCGCACCCGGCCTTACGTGTCTGTATTTTTAAAAGCAAGGAATAACTCTAAATAAATTAATCTAGTTCTAGGACAGATGTGGTATAAGAAAAAAGTAAAGGAGGATAAGTGCCCAGCAGCATCAATTGCTAGACCTCTCTCCTGTTGATGTATTTATTTGGATGTCCCATCAGCACCTCAAATTTATCATTTAAAACTGAATTCTCAAAGCCGGGTTCGGTAGATCATGCCTATAATCCCAGAACTTTGGGAGGCTGAGGCAGGAGGACTGCTTGAGCCCGGGAGTTGGAGACGAGTCTGGGCAACATAGTGAGACCCTGTCTCTAAAAAAAAAAAAACCAACCCTGAATTCTCATGTTTCCAGATTTACTTTTAACTCCCATATTCTGTATCATATGGTATGCCATATTCTGGGAAGTGGTACCACCTTCCATCAATTTTCCCAAGCCAGAATTCCTGTGAACTACTTGGAACTCTTTTATTTTTCTTTTCTCTCCCTGTCCCTCTGCAGCCAGTCATCCAATTCAAATTATCTATTTCCTGAACATCTTTAAATTTATATCCTATTCACCATACTCACTGGTACTTCCTTGGTTTAGGACTTCATTATTTCTTGCTTAGCCTATTATTGCAAAAACCTTCTTACTCATTTCCACCTCTAGGACCTAATCTATTCTATGTATACCTGGTAGGATGATCTTCCTCAAATATAAGTCTGAACTTATCATTTCTTTGTGTAAAACTTTCAAAGACTCCCTATGTGCCGAGGGATAAAATCCTTACTTCTTAGCATGATATTACAGGGCCTTTCATAATCTGGCTTCTCCCTTTGTTGGCTTCATCTTGAGTTATTCCTTGGAACTCCCATCTTCTAACCTAATTACTTGAAAAACTGAAATAAAATAACTCTTTTTGTTCAAGTTTGCTTTTACAGTTTCTCCTCTCTTTTTCCATATCTGTCTGCTAAATACTTATTTCAGTATTCAAGATTGACTTTAGGTATCAAATCCTCTGTGAAGCCTTCTCTGATCCTCCACAGATAACGTTAAGGGTTCCTTCTTCTCCAGTTGCATAACATTCCATACTTTTACTAAAACACATGCTGCATTACTTTAAACTTGACTCATTTTATTTTCTCTAGACTGTGATCTTAAGAATGATTTTCTTTTATATTTGTGTCCCTAGTTCAGTATAGGGGCTAAGTAAATGTTGAGTGAATGTTTAATTACTATTCTATCAAGTTGAAGGTGATAGTGAAGACGAGATGGCACAGCCAAAAATTCTGAGTCTGTGAGGGTGACAAATAAGGTGTCAAACAAGTAAATATGAGATAACTCATCGTGTATTTTTTAACCAAGGCTCTGCTACCTTTGTCTACCAAAGTATTTGGTTTTGTTTGATTGATTTTAAGAGGAAACTGTGGCAAAAGTGGGAAGGAGAATAATGTAGATTATTTTTTGACAGCCAGATAATGAAACATGAAGACATAAAATAAGTTTGTTTCCTTTGATATATTAATTTCTTTGCAAATTGAAATTTTAAAAAGTAAAACTATTTAATACCAGTAGCAGAGATGAATTTTTGGAATCCTTAGTAATTAACTATTAAATTTTTAATTGAACATGTACCTTCGTATACTTTTTGGAATGATCTTGAACTTATAAAAGAATTGTGAGTATAGTGGAAAGTACTTTTTTCTTTTTTTCTGAATCATTTAAGAGTTAGTTGCTGACATGATGCCCTATCACCTCTGAATACTGTAATATTTCCAACAAACAAGGATATTATCTTACATGAATCACAATATAACTACCAAAATAAAAACAACATTAATACATTTTTTCCATCTCATCCTTAGATCCCATTCAGGTTTTCCAAATTGTCCCTGTAACGTCCTTTATAGCAAAAGGATCCAGTTTAGAATTACATGTCCATTTAGTTGTCATGTCTCTTTAGTTTCCTTCAATCTGAAATAGTTCATTGGGCTTTCCTGGACTTCCATGGTTTTCGTACTGTGATTATAAACCAGTTGTTTTGTAGAATGTCTCTCTTTCTGGGTTTGTATACTTCCTCATAATTACATTCAAAGTATGCATCTTTTGCAGGAAAATCATAGAAATGATGTTGTGTCCTTATTTTGTCCTATCAGGTAGCATACAATTTTGATTTGTGTCATCACTGCTGATATTCACTTTGATCACTTGATTTAGGTGGTGTCTGTCAGACTTCTTGACTTTCAGGTTACCCCTTTTCTCCTTTGTAATTAATAAGTATTTTGTGGCATTGTACTTTAAAACTATATATTAATAAATATCTCATTTCTCATTAAACTTTCAATTTATTCTTTACTGTTTTATATCAGTGTGGGTTTCTGTATTTTCAGTAGATTATAATCTGTTACTATTATTCCTTATTTATATGTTCATAGTGTCTTATATTTGTCCAGCGGGAGCCCCTTCAAGCTGGCTTCTCTTTCCTTTCGATATGTCCCGATAATTCATTGAATACTTCCCTCCCTTTAGCAAAACAATACATTCCAGGTTCATCTTGTACTTTTCCTGTCCCAGCCCTGGTACTACCTGTTTCTCCAAGAAGCTCCACCACTTTTGGTGGAGAATGGTATTTAGAAACCAAAATCTGGCTATTCGTTGTGTTCATTTTGCATGAGCATGCTTTTGAGATGTTGCTGCTCCTAGGACCTTTCAGAAGACAGAGCTAGGGAATATATGTATATTTGTATACATGTACACATACATTATACATTTATGTCTAAATTTTTCTATCGATACATACTGACTGTCAGGAGTTCACACCAGTATCTCCAATTGCAATGAATATCATAGGATTTCTTCTCCTTTTATCTCTTTCTATGTTTGTAATGCCCTGTTTGACAATAAGAAACTTGATTTCCTTTAATCTTAATATATTTACTTATTTGAACGATCTCCCTTTGTATAACCAATTTTCCATTGCCACTCCTTCCCTCTTTCTGACACATTAATACCCTAATTACCCAACTGGGATTCCCACATCTTGCCTCCTACATGGATGCTGTAGACACCCAGAGCTGTCCTCCTGCTCACTTGTGGACACCCTCACTCTATTTGGGTTCTTACTTCCCACATTGGACAGCTCTGCTAGGTAGATCGCCTACTGTCTTCCTGTCCTGCTAGGATTTTGATATCCTGCCTAAAGCTGTGCTTTGCTTCTGCTCCCCTGACCCCTGTGGATGTCTTCCTTACCCCATATGAACTCCAGCACTCCATGCTGGGCTGCCCATCCATGGAAATGTCCTCTTCACCCTGCTTAGTCTCTGACTTTCCCACACTAAGCAGCCCTTGTACATAGATGCCCTCCTTTTCCTGTTCAGGCTCCATGGTCTCACATGAATGCCCTCCTCAACCTTCTTGGATTAGAACTCCCTGTGCTGGGCTCCCCCGCTCCTCCCCAGTGGGCACATTCTTCATACCTGCAGGGTATCCTTTGATACCAGCCTCAGGCAGTCCTTCCATGTGGATATCCTCCTTACTACTTAGGTCCTGATACCCTCTGTTGGATGCCTCCTATATAGACACCCTCCTTACCCTGCTGTGGCTCTGACATCCTATCCTGGACTATCCCTGCTCCCTCCTGCACATACCCTCCTCATTCTGCTCAGGCTTTTACTCCCTGGGCTGGGCAATCCACCCATATGCAGATTCTCACTCTCCCTGGGTTCCAGCCTCCTGTACTGGACTCTCCCCCTGTTTATCAGTCTTCCTTCTTGTGTGGATGCTCTCCTCATCCCACTTCCTTGGGCTCCAGCATCCCAAGCTGAGCCATTCTCCCTGCACAGACATATTCTTCACCCTACAGGGGCTCTGACACACTACGTTGTCCTCTACACAGATACTTTTGTCACGTTGCTTGGATTCTGCACCTGGAATATCTCTTCTCCCTACCACCCGCTCCTCCTTTATGCCCTCCTCATTCTACTTAAGCTCTGAAACCATTTACCAGGCCTCCTCCAATTCCCCATAAATACCTTTCTCATCCCCCTAGACTTCTGAACACTCTGCTCTGAGGCCTCCTCACCATTCTTCGACTCTGTCCTGACTCCACAGTTCTTTTTTTTTTTTTTTATTTCAGCATATTATGGGGGTACAGATGTTTAGGTTACGTATGTTGCCCTTGCCCCCCGCCCCGACTCCACAGTTCTTAAAGCTCTATTGAAGAAGTACTCTTGTAAGATCTCTGAAAATTATAAATAAGGCCATAAATGTTTCACTCAATGGTGCATGGATCCTCTATGACTTGAGAGTTTTGTTCCTTCTAGGACAAACATAAGTAATTTATTCAGAAAATAACAAATTAAAAATGTAGATAATCACAATAAGATGACTAGTATATATGTTTCATTCTGTCTTTATAAGAAGTTATTAAGAAAATAATTATGAAGTGTTTAAGTGAAAAGTGATACCTAGTGGAAAAATATATGGAGAAATATGTGTGTTTGTGTGTGTGTATTTTTTTTTCTTTTTTGAGTCAGAGTCTTACTCTGTCACCCAGTCTGGAGTGCAGTAGTGCAATCATAGCTCACTACAACCCCAAACTCTTGGGCTCAAGCAATCCTCCTACCTCAACCTCCTGAGTAGCTGGGACTACAGGTGCATACCACCATACCTGGCTCATTTTTTCACATTTTGTAGAGATGAGGTCTCACTAAGTTGCCCAGACTGGTCTCGAACTTCCAAACTGCTAGGATTACAGGCATGTGCCACTGTGCCTAGCCTATGGTATGCTATATTAAAATGTCTGTGGAATTCAAGTTAGTTTTCTTATTCCCTAAACTGTTTATTACTTAAAATTACCTTGGAACACTAGATTGTTTTAGGAAAACAATAATAAAATACAATCTGGAGGAAGTGATATAAATACAAGTAAATATGTGACAGCAGACTAGTAAATTGGCTTAAACTTAGAAATTGAGAAAAAAATTTTAAAACAGAGCATCACCTACCAGTTATTCTTGGACTCCATAATCTTGTGGAAACCAAATATCCAGTGGACCTGCAGCCAGTACATTTTTCCAGTGGAGATGCCAAGTATGATGACTGTCAAGCCTGAAGTGTTTTTAACAAAATGAATGCTGTCTCTCTTTAATGCAGAACTATGTTGGCACACTGGATATGCCAGGCACTTTGTTTTAGAGTGTCTGACTTAAAACCATAGGTTTGGGATTTACCAGCTTATTGAAATAGTTAGTGGAGAGATGCAAGAGTAAGGCAATTAGTTCCCAATTTTTGGAAAGTTGTTTTTTTTTTTTAACCCTTTCAGGTGCCTAGAGTAGCTTCACATTTAGAATTTTTTAACAAAAGGTAAAATCTAATATTTAAAACAAGATAAAAATGTTTACAAATGGATTTTTCAGCATTATAGTGTTTGCATCTGATTATTAGGAAGCATTCATGATTTGAGTAACTAATATCTGTTCTGAGCATTAGTTTACTTTTTGTTACATTTTTAAAGCCATTCCCAACACAGAGTAACATTGTTTTTTACCACAAATATTTCCATTTAACTGCTTGCTTGACAGTTGAAGAGAAACATCTTATTTAACATCTTTCCCTCCTTTTTATTATTCATCTCTGCATAGATGTAAGTCAGTAGTATTAGCTGTATACAACTTTATTACCTATTAATAAAAGTAAATAAGACAGTCTTGAGAAAAGTCATAAAGTAGATAGGCTCTGTAACAATTTTGGTCTTTACTGTCTGACCTCAAAGCAATTGAGCATCAAATGCCAGCTCTCAGGTTGACAATGGTGAAGTGGGGATGAAAATTACAAAAAGGAGTAATAGCTTACAGAGTCCTTTTTAACAGAGCACCTTATTTAAGCCTTATAGAAACTCTGTGAGGCTATACACTATCCATATATAGCCCTAATTTTATTGTATTCATTTATTTCATTTGATTATATATTTTAGTATTAATAAAAAGAATACCCATGAACCCACTGTACAGCTCAACTTTTTTTTTTTTGCCCTCTGTTGCCCTGGCTAGAGTGCCTAGCTTGCAGCAACCTCAAAACTCCTGAGCTCTGGGGATCGTTCTGCCTCAGCCTCCCAGGTAGCTGGGACTACACGTGCGCCCCACCATGCCCGGCTAATTTTTTCTATTTTTAGTAGAGACGGGTTCTTGCTCTTGTTCACGCTGGTCTTGAACTCCTGATGTCAAGTGATCCTCCCACCTCAGCCTCCCGGAGTGCTGGGATTATAAGCATGAGCCACCATGCCTGACGTAGCCCAACTTACTTCTGCTCCTCCTTTGTTGTATCTCCTCATCTCCCATCAAAGGAAACCACTGTCCTAAACTTTATATTTATCATTTTCTTTTGTTTTATCACACATTTTTATTTTTTCTTTTTATTATAATACAAGTCTTACATTCTTTGTTGGTGAAACCTACCTCATAGGATTGTTTTGAAATTAAATGAGAAAAAAATATGTAAGAAATTTTGCACAGTACCTGGCTCCCCAGAATGCTCAGTGAATGGTAGCTGTAATTGTGTTATTAATGTTGTTATTTTGTTGAAAGAGAGCAAAAAAAACATGTCTTTTCTCAGCTGTTTTCTCCCTGCTCTCTTCTGGGGGAAAGTGAGGAAGTATGGGATTTGAGATCTTTTCATCTTTTCCTGGAACAAGCAATAACAGAATGAAGGAGGAGAGACTGGGATTTGGGAGATCAGTAGTTAGGGCACAGAGTGCCCAACTGAGAAGAATAAAAAATAAGTTGCACTATTAAGTTATCAATTTTTCTCTTCTCTCTCACTGTCCTTCATCTCAGGATAGGATTTCTGTCTACTCTGAGCTTGATGCACTATAGTGAAATTCTTCTACCTCCTTATAGACAATGTTGAAGAATAAAGGGTTGAATCAACCCAGAAATAATCAGTGACATAAATGGATCAATCAGAGTTTCCAGAATGACCAAGCAAACAAACCAGCCAATCAGCCCATTTTTACATTGTTTGCCTATCCACCCAACTTTGGGAAGCATTAGTTTCTTTTCAGTCTGAAAATCATGATTTCATTCCATCATTTCCTCCTTCCAATTGCCCTAGGTTCTGAGCTATTGTACCAACATAAGACTAATTCTTGATTTTCTGATCCTGCTTCCCTTTTTGCCTAACTTCTTTTCTCATACATTTATATTAATAACTTGCATTAATAGAGTTATTATATCACACACCCTAATTTTACTGCATGGGTACTTAAGCAGTGTGCTTATATTGGGATTTTGGTCGACTAAAATTCATAATAAGGCATATATGGGAATTGATTATACATATTACACAAATTATTAGCATTAATAGAAAAAATATATGAGAAACAATCACCCTCATCTTGGCACACTGAGAAAAAATTCCTCAGAAAACAAAAGTAAAATCACTTCTACATTAAATTAAAAAAAAAAGAGAGAGAGTGAGCACATGCAAGTGTATTATACAAGAGCAGTTTTTTTTTTTTATTTCAGCATATTATGGGGGTACAGATGTTTAGGTTACGTATGTTGCCCTTGTCCCCCCCTCTCCCCTCCAAGAGCAGTTTTTACCAGCTGTTACATTAATCGTTATTAAATTTCACCTTATTCTTTTTGACAGATATTCCTGTCTTTGTCCTGTATTTGTGATACATTATGACATACTATACCTCTCTTAAGGCCGTCATTTGCAAATTCAATATCTTTGTTCAAGTTATTGGTATAATAACCATCTCCCTCCAGGTTGAACCTATACATTTTGGGATGCTGTTGCTTAGAAATCTTCTATTTTACAAAGTTGCATTTCCTCATCTTGGTCACAAGAACTTTTAAAGATTTTTACCACATATTTTATTGAATTTAGGGTAATTATGTCTGCAGCATTTTCCTGATCCTCCAGTACAAGAGCCTTAAAAAATTAGTTTGCAGCTTGGCCTTCTTCATAATTTTGCTTTTCATATAGAAGTTATTTGAAGAGATATTTTTTGTCCATGTAGTTTATCAAGAACATTGTTAGATATCCTGCTTTCTCTTTTGTAAATCTCACTCATGTTTGTTTTATTTCTCTTCTCTCTCCCTTTTCTAAAAAACACTTTTATTGACATATAATTTACATACCATAAAGTTCACCCATTTAAATGATACAATTCAATGGTTGTTAGTATATATACAGAGTTGTGTAACCATTGACCGTTAACTAATTTCCAACATTTTATCACCCCAAAAAGAAATCTTATACCCATTCTCTCTTCCCCCCTTAATCTAAAAGTAATTTTGCTTTTGTTTTTAAGGAAGTCTTTCCTCAGAAGCAGCCTTTCCATTGTGGATTTTCCATTCTCTTTCTTCATATTCTGTGTTTGTAAACCTAAAGTTTAATTCCTCCCGTATCTATCTGAACTGATTTAAAAGACAGCAAAAGAAAGATAGATATTGTAGTGTAATAAATACATGAAATATCTGGCACTTATTTAGGACTATCTGTCATTTTCATAGATTTAAAGTACCTGTGGGCCGGGCGCGGTGGCTCACGCCTGTAATCCTAGCTCTCTGGGAGGCCGAGGCGGGTGGATCTCTCAAGGTCAGGAGTTCGAGACCAGCCTGAGCAAGAGCGAGACCCTGTCTCTACTAAAAATAGAAAGAAATTATCTGGACAACTAAAAAAATATATATAGAAAAGATTAGCCGGGCATCGTGGTGCATGCCTGTAGTCCCAGCTACTTGGGAGGCTGAGGCAGGAGGATGGCTTGAGCCCAGGAGTTTGAGGTTGCTGTGAGCTTGGCTGACGCCACGGCACTCTAGCCCGGGCAACAGAGTTGTCTCAAAAAAAAAAACAAAAAAACAAAAAAAAAAAAATGAAGTACCTGTGCTCTTGTTCAGGAGCTCCTTCATTGGCTAATGGAGACTGTAAAAGCATGTAATTTAGATTGAATTTAGGACTGAATGACAATAGCATTAATAGCATAATCTATATTCCTTTAATCTTTAGGTATCTGATGGGAAGCAGATTTAAGAGAAAGGCTAGTGTATGTGGTCGGGTTGTACAGTTATAGCTTGGAGGATATATCTTTAAACTATTGGGGTAAAAGAAGAGTTAAATGAAGATTTAAGTCTTAGAGAGGTTATTTAAAATTGCAAAACCAACCCAGTTCTGTCTGAAATAAAAGCCTATGCTGGTATCTACTGTATTAACTGCTACTTCTCTTGAATAGATAAAATAAAACTTCTGGCAGGACTTTTTAAGTTTCCTGACACTTGAGTCGTTTAATCAGAATACACCTTTGATGAGGAAATCCATGCTCCCTACACCTTCCACTTGACCTTGCATTTTACTTGTGTTTTAGGAGGCAGAATTTGGAGAGGGCTAGAATGTAACACATTCTGTTTTTAGTTACTTTCCAGTGTACCATTTAGTAATAGTGCTTTTATACCTCTAACAGAGACTCAACTTTTTACCCTTCTTTGGGAAGGGTAGAGTGTTTCAGTCTACAAGATTTTGTTTTGATTTAATTGATTTATTTTAATAATTGGAGAAGTGGAGAAACAGTCCTAACTGGTGAAGTGCTTTTAGTGACTGGTTTATTACTATGAAAAGTTTTTTTTCTATAACTCATAAATATATTTTGGTAGATCCCTTTATCTTAGCTATGTTTTATTTTCAAATTTCCTTTTTGTTTGGACAGAAATCTTTTATATCAAAGGAACTTTTGTTTTCAACATGGATTGAGAAAGATAATTGTATTAAAATGCGTATTTAGTTATAATGGCATTTCTGTTTTAATTAGGTTCTCCCTATCTCCATTCCCTCATATTGTTCAGAAGGAGATAATTTTGTTAAGACTTTCAGCAACATTTTAACAAGCTGAAAATTTTCAGTCAGGGTATATCATATTCAGACAAATGCCAAATTTGCCAAATGCTTTGAGAATGAACATTTCAAGTGTTAGGTAATAGAGTTTTTCAAAAGAAACTTTTAAGTTTATTATTTACTGTGAATGAAGATCATTTAAGAGTACAACTTCTAATTTTAGCTTTCTTTCATGACCTTCCTTAGCCCTAGCCACATCAAAGTTAGGATACATACTTTAGTGATTAACTAGGAGAATCAAAGTATTTATGAATTCAATAAGCAGTTAACTAAAAAGTATTGTCTGTTACTAAGGATAAAATGTTTTATAGTGCTCCCTTTGTTTTTTAAATCACTCATGTAGATAATTAATAATCTTCTTTAATTGTTGGAATATTAGATTTTTCGGAATACTAGGCAAGTCCCTTATACTTTGTGCCTCAATTCTTTTGAAAATAAACATATGCTCTTAATTGGTCTTTTGAAGTTCCTTCCAACGTTGGTTCTACTACCTTTAGAGGATATTTTGAGAATTACTTCTGTTAAAAAACCATATAATTTTGGCCGGACGTGGTGGCTCACGCCTGTAATCCTAGCACTCTGGGAGGCCGAGGCGAGGCGGGCGGATTGTTTGAGCTCGAGAGTTCGAAACCAGCCTGGGCAACAGAGCGAGACCCCACCTCTACAGAAAATGAGAAAAATTAGCCAGGCACGGTGGCGCATGCCTGTAGTCCCAGCTACTCGGGAGGCTGAGGCAGGAGGATCGCTTGAGCCCAGGAGTTTGAGGTTGCTGTGAGCTAGGCTGACGCCACGGCACTCTAGCCCGGGCAACAGAGTGAGACCCTGTCTCAAAAAAAAAAAAAAAAAAAAACCCCATATAATTTAATAACTACAAATGATTTTTTAAGTAAGTACATATAAGTCTAATTTTATGGGCAATTAAAATATTCTAAAATACTTTTAAAAGATATGGGATTCTTTAATCTGGCATACAGAAGTAATGGTAACCTAATATAGCCATTTATGCTTTCTGATTTAAGAGTATCCTATACTTGTACCTTTTCACAGTTGGAGATGCCTCAGAGAGTATTTCCTTGGGCCATGACGTTCCTTTTTTATCTTCTTTAGGAGGGAAAAATGAATTATCATTGTATTGAATTAAAATATTTGCTAAAGGGTGTTGGGTAAAAGAGCAGGACTAGCCTAATGGACTAATTGAAGAAGCCAATTTAAAGCTGATATACACTAGTATATTGCTATCTGATATGTAAAGAATGGTAAGTTATGCTTGTACTATTGCAAAGGAAAATACTGGACCATCTTAGGTTATTTGACATTTCTTCTGTTTGATCTAGTTTTATCCAGTTTGAAATTTTAATGACTTTTTCTAGAGACTATCTTGAAGATAAGGAATAAAGCAAAGAAGAGAACAGGGAGCAGAACTAATGGAAAATTCATTCTTCAGTTCAATAAAATTATATAATAAAAGAAAAAAAATATTTGCTAATACCTCTTTACAACATTAATTATATAGGACTAATTTTTGTGAATAATATTGTTTTCCTCATAAGAAGACATACTAATTTTGTGTACTATAGTTAGGTTGTTGACTATTCTCTTTAAAAATTTTTTTTCTCCTCTCCTTCCCCCACACAGAATCTGTCTATGATCTTCTCCCAAAGGAGTTGCAGTTACCTCCGTCTAGAGAAACATCTGTAGCATCAATGAGTCAGACAAGTGGTGGTGAGGCAGGCTCGCCTCCTCCAGCTGTAGTTGCTGCTGGTATGCATTTCATTTTACTTTTATTAAAGAAAACTAAGGGCTAACTTGAAATCTGGCCAACATGAACAGTGCTGGCAATATTCATATTAAAAAGAGTGTGATTTGAGGGTTTTTAAAAGAGGTTTTAAACTATATACTTTTAGCCTCAAATTTTTTCAATATAATGTTCTTGATACCATTTCTTTAAATTTCACATTGGCACATCTAAAAGTGCCATCTCCTAAAATGGACCTTCTTTTTAATATGGGAATCAGTTTTAAGTTTTTTGTTGACTGCACATAAAAAAGTTAAATACCAAGCTGTGGATAGAAAATTACATTTGAGTTTCTATTTGACAATTATTTTTACAGACTTGTTCAAAGGAAAAAGTATTTTATCTTATATGATCTGAAAAAGGACTAAAGCACTCAAGTTTCTTTTATGTTTGTAGCATGTTACTGTAAACCTTTTCATACATTTAAAAATATGTGTGAATTTTCATACTTAAATTCATTGAAAGTAATGGATGATTTGAATATAATATTTATATAAAGATATTTTATTATATCAATGAAAAAGTATAGACAGTAATGTTTGAAATTTATCAAATTTATTTTTACTGAGCTCTCAAATCATACACTTTATTGGTTGAAATTTTTTATTTTGAATTAGAATAAAAGATTGACAGAAAAGCTAGTAGAAAAAAGTCTTGATTGGTGATAAATTAGTATGAATGCTTTCTGTAATATTTGTTTGCCCAACTGTAATTCTTTTTTTAGTTGGGTTTATTGACTGCTAAGTGTGTTTGCACTTATTTTTTTTCCTGAAGTTTATCTGTTCTTCTAATTAGAGGTTTCTTGCCCAATACAATACCTCGTCTTTTAAAGTGGAATTTAAAGTTCATCAGAGCATTGTTTTCGGGGAATTTTTTTAGTTTCAAAAAGACAGTGGTGAAGTGGAAGATTATGATTTAAATGAGAATGTTGGTACTATAGTATAACTTCAGATATTTTTATCATATGCATTAACTTATGTACCATTAGCCTTGTATACCAATCTTTCCTGAGCCATATAGTGCATTATGAAGTGTTCCTGGTTGAAGGCAGGAAAACTTCAAATATGGCAAAGAAACTTACCAGCTCTGCTCACTGTTCATGTGTTGCCAGATATTTTCTAACAGTTTCTGTGGATTTAATTGTGAATTAATGAATTTTTAATAATCACATTGATACGATGACCTGGTTCACTGTATATCCACTGGGGTTCTAAAATGGCTGATTATTTTTTCTGGAATTTTAAGTTTTAAATCTAGTTTAAAAATTGTATCAGATAATAAAATATGAGAAAGATAAAATAATTTTATGAAATATTTCACTTTAAATCCACAGGTAGAAATTGACTAACTGATTTCTTTTGTATCTTTTGAGATTGTTTTTTAAAGACATGTTGAATCTGTATAGAACTAAAAGTCTGTTTCTTCTGTGCTTTTTAACATCTGTTGACAGTAAATCCAGTTCCTTTTTAAAAGCTGAAAAAATGTTAGCTAGGTTTAGAAAAAGAACAAGTCTTCTTGTTAAGCAATACCGAATGCAATTTCAGAAAATCTTTCCTTTTTCTTTTTCTTTTTTTCACCTTTTAGTCCAACTTAAGCCTTGTAAGAAAATCTTATATATAAATATTAAAAGTTCTTGAATTTGAGTCACTGCATCTCCCCACCCCCACCATATATATGACAAAATCCTCTCCAGATACATTAGATTGAAAACTATGAGTTGAAAAATAATGAAAATAAGAGATTTAATCAAAGGAAGTATTCTGAAGTAATGCATTCTTACTATCTTGAAATGACATTGTAAAGATGGTGAAGAGAATAAGGAGGTAATTGTGATAGTTTTCTCATAGTCACACACAGAAAGTTTCTATGATCTAAAACTAAGTCATTTTTTTTTTTTTACATCAGTTTACTTTTAGTAAGCAACATAGTTTATTCTAGGATTCTAATGTCTTACTGGAAGAAAGAGTCCTTTATACTTTATACTTTACCATTATAGATAAGAGAGTTTAAATTACATAATTATTGTAGGGAAATCAGTTAGTATATATCATGAGAGTAACATTTCGTAATATTTTTATTTGACATATTAATATCCTTGGCGATATAATTGTCAAAGAGAGATTTGAAGTATATTACCCAGTTACTCAATGTTTTTCTAGCTAAAAGACTAGCTGTCTAGGGAAAGGCACGTTAATTTAGAATTGTATGAGTTTTAAAAAAATCTGTAGCATTTAAAAAATATATGAAATGTATAAAAATGATGACTCTTGATGTAGTTAATTCTTCAGAGTATTGAAGGAGCTGGATTGGCTGCTATCAGGTATGAGGGCCTGGTGGAAACAGACTTCTAGTTCTGCTATAAAGGTTTGTGTTTCATGAATTTTAAATCAATTTAAATTTTAAAATTTAGAGGCTGGGCGTTTGGGTATTCACAGACATTCTTTGTTATTTAAATATTTAAAATGTGTTTCTCAGATTCACCAATCTAGATTTTTGTTTTCTCCTCACATATTACTAAAGGAATAAGTCGATACAGTGCCACTAATCCACAATCCAGAATGTTGGATAAAAGAGTGTCTCTCAACCATTTTTCTGCTTTTACACTATTCACACTTTTATGCACTCCATCAAATAGCATCCCTTTATCCTGTGAATCCTAGGGTGGGGTCAGGGAAGAGGGGCTTACTTACAATTCCTCTCGCCTTCATGGGACCACGTGTCAGAATCTGGGAGGTGAAGTTAAGAGTCACCAACTATTTGTTCTCTCCATTTTTAAGAATTTTTTTTTTTTACCTTTTCAATTTTTTGTTTTTGTTTTTTAGAGGCAGAGCCTCACTCTGTCACCCAGGCTGGAGTGCAGTGCTGGAGTGATTATACCTCAAACTCCTGGGCTCAAGCAATCCTCCTGCCTCAGCCTCCAAATAGCCAGGACTACAGACGTGCACCATCACACTTGGCTAAGTTTTTTATTTTTTGTAGAGATGAGGTCTTGCTATGTTGCCAGGCTGGTCTTGAATTTCTGGCCTCAAGTGATCCTCCCACCTGGGCCTCCCAAAGTGCTGGGGTTACAAGGGTGAGCCATCGCACCTGGCCAAGAATTCTGTTTTTGTCCCAGTGGAAAGATAGTTAAGATTTTGATGTTCAATATATCAATGAATAAAAGCTTTAGATAATATAAACTTTGTGAACAGTATTTTAGGTTCTCAGTAGCTAAGACAGAGGCCATGTTCCTAAAACAAAAAAGTTATCCAAATGAATTAATGGTATATTTTGGCAAAATAAGGAGTTGATCAAGAAAAAATGTGCATCATGAAAGGATTCTTTTGTGGTGTTTTTTTTTTTTTTTGAGAATCCTATAGGTTATAGGTTATAAAGAACTAAAATGTAGGTATTGTTTAGAAGAACTAAATAAAACAAACAGTTATACCAGAATTGGGGGCTTTTAAAAAGAGATATAAGGCCAGGTGCGGTGGCTCACGCCTATAATCCTAACACCCTGAGAGGCTGAAGCAGGAGAATCCCTTGAGCTTAGCAGTTTGAGACCAGCCTGAGCAAGAGCGAGACCCTGTCTCTACTAAAAAAATTAAAAAAATTAGCTGAACAACTAAAAATATATATATTAAAAAAATTAGCCAGGCATGGTGACTCATGCCTGTAGTCCCAGCTACTTGGGAGGCTTAGGCAGGAGGATCGCTTGAGCCCAGGAGTTTGAGGTTGCTGTGAGCTAGACTGATGCCACGGCACTCTAGCCCGGTCAACAGAGTGAGACTCTGTCTTAAAAAAAAAAAGAAATCAGATTATTTTCTTGTTTTATCCTCTGCTTGTCTTCATTTGGATCCAGGATATGACATGTTTATCAGTTTATATGAAAATGTGATATTTTGCTAAGGGAACTATTTCAAGTTTCTTTGAAATTTTTTATTCTAATTCTGAGCTAAACATTAAATTAATCAAACTTTGGGTTTTATAATCAGCCAGAGAATCCTAATAACTAGTTAATAATTCTTTTTGGTTTATTTTCATAAAATTGATTTTTTACTTTCAATAATTATATATTAATATTCTTTTCAGAAGTAATGTAATCTCAGTAACACTAATACTTTTTAGCAGTTTTAACATGTATAGATAATATATGGTCATAAAGCATGCACAATAGAAATCTCTGTTGAATATCTCCACTTACTGGATCACTGTAGGTTTTTAGGGCCGTAATTTAAGTTCATAACTTTACATTAAGTGATCCATGTAATAAACTTTTCTTTTGGAAGGGCATTACTAAAAGTGCTTTGAATTCTATGCCATGGCAATTAATAAATCTCAAGTGTGTAACAGGTATTTTCTACCCAGTTGAAAGGACTTAAATTGAGTGTTATTTACACTATAGCAGAGAACACTAGAGAACTAAGTTAATGACCTATAATCAAAGAACTGCTATGTTTTAATTCATTTCAGACGTGATCGGGCGCGGTTAGGGCGGCGCAGCCGTAGACTTAATTCATTTCAGATCTCTTAATTACCTAAATTAAAATCATAGGAGGCCAGGTGTGGTGGCTCATGCCTGTGATCCCAGCACTTTGGGAGGCTGAGGCGGGAGGATTGCTTGAAGCCAGGAGTTCAAGACCAGCCTGGGCAACAAAACAAGACCCCATCACTACAAAAATTTTTTAAAATATTATGTGGGTGTGGTGGCATGTGCCTGTAGTCCCAGCTACTCAGGAGGCTGAAGTGGATCACTTCAGCCCAGGAGTTTGAGGTTACAGTGAGCTATGATTACTCTACTGCACTCCGGCCTGCACTACAGAGCAAAACCCTGTCTCAAAAAAAACCAAACAAAAACAACAACAACAAAAATAGGAATTTCTAAGCCATCTATAACAACAAAGCTATACAAAAAATGAGATAAAGAAAACATGTTATCATTTTCAAGTTCCTACTATGTGATAGGAATTGTGTTAGACAATTTGCCTACCATCATATCTCAATCATTCCAGCCACAAAGTTACCTCTCTTCTTTCCTACTGGGGTCTTAGTTGTCTTAGTTCTTTACTCCTCGCCATTGCACTTTAGGGAATTTGGCATTGTGTGCTATCACTTCAATTAGGGAAACACAAGATCTTGGATGAGGCAGTGTATAAGCTATTGAGTTGAGAAAGCCTACCTCTTCTTTATAAGTGTAGGATCTGCAAAATGGGAATATGACTTCTAGAAGCATATTAATTCTTAATAAAAATGATTTACAGCAACAGAATTTTATGTCCCATTGAATTTATTATAATTTATTGACTTACATTAGAAAGAATTTACAATTATGTAATTTGGATTTTCTTCAGTTAACTAAATTTGAGGAACAAATTTGCCTTTGCTCTCCTGGGTTAACGGGGTTAACATATTTCAGAATTTTTGCTACTTAATGTAGTATACTATTTATGAAATTGAACCTGAAGCCTATTAACAGGAAAGGTAATTCACCTATATATTGTTGTGAGCTAAAATGTTGTGAGTTGATCTTGGCTGTTCCATATAGTCATTCCTACTTTTTCTAGAAAACTGGACCACTTCCAAAAGGAAGTCAAATCCTAGTTATAAACATGTTGCAAGTCGGTTTAAAAATCTCTGCTCCTCCTTCTATTTTATTATACTGAAATTAAATCCAAATACATAAACATATTATACATATAGATAGTATATATGTATAGATAGACTTATTCTAAATTTTGCATTATTAGAATGAAAAGTATAAGCAAACTTGCTATAATCATTAATTCAGAAACAACTGCTAATTCAAGAAACTATCCACATTATAAATTGTCATTGAGAAAAAGTAAACTTGGCCTTTTATTGCTTTATTCCTTAAATATTTACCTTTTTATCATCCTCTTAATTTTTAGCAATAACTTTTGTAAGTAGTATGATTTAGTCAGTTTCTGGTAAATAAGTACGTTTTTGTATTACCTGAGTTTATAGAACAGCATTTTAACACTTCACAGATTCTCAATCATTCATAGACTAAATACTTATATAAAATAGATACAATTTCTATTTTTATGTGTTTTGTACAATTTTACCTAAGAAATTAATGCACAGAAGTGTATATAGTTTTATTTCTGCTAATTTTTTTCACATATGAGATTAATGTGGATTTGGGTATCATAAAGACCTAATTTGAATCTGATTGCTGTCATTTCTATCATATAGACAGACTCTTGGGAAAGTGAAATAAATTTCTAATAATAATACCCCTGTAATTAGTAATACTAGCTTCTTCTTAAGGTTCTTACGAAGATTAATACGTAAAATACCTAATAAACCTGACAATTAATGATTATTCAGTAACCATTGACCTCCCTCCCACATGAGTTTCTGACTACATTTATTAGTAAGGTTTAAAAAAAAAGTCTTTTCTTTATAAAAATCAGTTTTTGAACTTTATTTTCATTTTTTTTCTTTATGTTCTCATCCAGCCAGGGTCAGATGTTTTATACACAGTGGCCTATCTAATTCAAAAGTAGAAATTGGTATTTTTTTAAGGGGAGGATAAGGAAGTATGTGGGAGTCGGTATGGCCTGAAAAATGAAAGGATTCTTTTGTTGCTGAAATACAGGTATTTCTTACAGCTTGAGTGTATCCATTCAAAACATACCTTTCTACTTTTTAAGAGATTTGTGGTAAGGGAATAGCCTAAAAAACACCTGAAAGAGACCATTCTGACTTGTGGATTAGATTGCATTTGTAAACAGGAGAACAAATTGGTGAATATGAGTTAAAAATTTTGGATCAGAAATTTCACCACATGCATTTATATGGATGTTAACAATTTAATTTTTAAAGTTTATTTTAAAACATTGCTTATTTTAGCATGTAAGCTTATGTTGGGAGGGAAAAGTACAAATGGGAAATTGAAACTGTTTTAAACATGTAAATTAAATGATCAACCCTACAATTTTTGTTTTTTGGGTTTTTTTGTAAGTAATCTGGATTGCTTATTTTATATGCTGGGATGCTAGCTGTTTTTTCTATTAATACACTTAACTTGCATTCTAGCTTCGCCATTTCAGAGACAGGCATCGTGTGGTGGGTTGTGTGACAGTGTCTGTCAATAGTGAAGACAAATAGTGCCAGAGACACTTAACCCATCCAATCTCACCCAGGGTATAGGTCGGTCTCGTTTTCAGACTTCTTCATAAGTCTTTTCTTTCTTTCTTTCTTTCCTCCTTCCTTCCTTCCTTTCTTTTTTTGTTTCTAAATAGTAGATTGATACTGATTGAAACTAAACCTTTTTGTAAAGTTTTAAACTTTACATTAATATTATAAGAAGAAGAAGAAGAAAAGTAGAAAATGAAGGTTGGCATGTAAGGTGTTGACAAAGCAGGTTTGCAGCCACTTTGTGTGTTCTAGATATTTCAGTCTCTTGGCGACATGAATGTTGGCCTTACAATTTTTTCTCTGAATATCTTTCTTCTTTGATCTGAAAATATGTCCTTGTATCTGATGACTTTTATCAGACAAGATGTTTAGAGTTGAAGTCATTGTTACACTAAGGAAAATATAATACTTAAGAATAACTAAGATTGAACAATATGTGTTTTAGATCAGAAATTGTTTCTAAATATTCCTGTGTTGGTTTTCTGAACAGTCAATAGTTTACTCCTTTGTTCCACTATTGGTTCAGTTAGCACACTTGCAAAATTTTATGGCTTTTGTTTCAATTGATTTTGCGCAGGTGTTGAAAAATTGTAAAATATATGTGCATATTTAAATGCTAGGGATCAGATTTTGACCTTGGAAGCTTAGTTAAATGCCATTTCTGTCACATATTTTAAATCAGTGAAAGGTATTTGTTTCTTTTGAGGATTTTAAGGAATGTTTCTAATTTGAAAGCTTTCTATAAAAAGTTTAGTTAGTTCTATATAAAGTATCATCTATTTTTTATGGTATTTTAAGAACTAAAATATTATGGTAGTTAAAATAATTTCTATTAGACAAATCTAGAACTAATAATTCTTCATTTTAAAATATAATTTAAGCAAGGAGTATGTAAAATCTACATCGGTTTCTCTATGTGGTACCATTTAAAATCCATTTTCTTCTTTCACATCAAATTAATAATACTTGCAAATCTGGTATATCCATGTATTCCATGTAGATATTATCTGCCAATTTTTTTTCCCAACTCTTCCAATATTCATAGTGAACCTTTAGTGACTCCATCAATTCTTAAAAGAGGCCATATATACAATTCAAATTTACCCTCTTAAAAGAGGTCATATATACAGTTCAAATTTACCGTCTTTACTGACATTTGATATCGTAATTGGCTACTGCTAATAGTGGAAGTATTAGGCTTAAATATAGGATACTATAGATATGATACTCCCCTCCCTTCACTTTTAAATTTTAAAATTAATCTATTCTGAGATTATAAATTTCCATTAGTAAATTATAGAATGATCTATGATTTTAATTTTCCCTTTGATTTGCTATGCTCTCTGCAGACACAGAAAATGCTGTAAAAAAATAAAATTCTTCCATATAAGTTAAACTAGGTTCATAGATAATTCTTTCATAAAAGAAAAAAGTCAATATATTCACTTAGATGAGAGAATAATTATAAGAAAAAATTTAAGAAAAACTTCCAGGTTTATGAAGGATTGGTAACAGATTGAAGGAACAAGTAAAATTATAGTTATAAAGTAGAAATACATTATATTCTGTTCTTTTCAGAGTTATTAAAACATTTTTATGTTAGAGTTTCTGTATTTTTAATATGTAGCAATTAAACATAGTCTCTACATTCCTAACCTAAAATAGAGGCTCAGTTCCAAAAAAGTAGGGAAGGGAGTAGTTAACATTTTGCAGGAACTTACAAATAAAAAAGAATATATAGATGGGGCAGGATTGCATTAGTACTTTAGTTCTGCAGAATGTCAATTAAGCTGTTTCTTGATATTTTATTTAGTGATATGGTGACTGAAAAGTCTTTATAAATATTTTAAGTAAATTTACAATATTCCCAGGAATATTTTTTAGTGCTTTTCTGGGAATGCTTGGAAATGATAAATTAGTGTTTAGAGATCTAAAATGTTTTTGATAACATTACTTTTATGTATTTATATTTTAATGGAGTAATAAATTTATGGATTAATATATGTAGGTAATTTGGCTTGTTTGTAGTTGAAGGAAAGAAAGTAATTAAAACACTCTCTGTAGAAATAGCAAATAGTTACCTCTAAACAGTATTTTCCTTGTGTCAGATAATGCTATTGTAGTAATGTATATTCTAAGCACTTTGAGTAGTAAATTCTTTCTTTTTTCAACTTACATTTATTTGCCAGTTTGATTTTAATAGAACTCAATATATATATAAAACTTCTGGCTTCCCATAAATCAATTTAAATTCAAATTGTTAAAAATTTGAATTTTATTTTATGCCTGGTACTGTGGTAGATGTTAGGAGGTTCCAAGGTGAAAAAGGTATTGTCAGTGCTCCGAAGGGGCCCACATTTCTTATTTTCCACTTTACCACACTAATTAATGTAGTTAGGTGATCTCCTGCTAACCAGAATGTAACATTTTCATGTGAAAGATTTTTTTTTTTGAGACAGAGTCTCACTCTGTTGCCCTGGCTAGAGCGAGTGCCGTGGCGTCAGCCTAGCTCACAGCAACCTCAAACTCCTGGGCTCAAGCGATCCTACTGCCTCAGCCTCCCGAGTAGCTGGGACCACAGGCACGCGCCACCATGCCCGGCTAATTTTTTCTATATATTTTTAGTTGTCCAATTAATTTCTTTCTATTTTTTTTTAGTAGAGACGGGGTCTCGCTCTTGCTCAGGCTGGTTTCGAACTCCTGAGCTCAAACAATCTGCCCGCCTCAGCCTCCCAGAGTGCTAGGATTACAGGCGTGAGCCACCGCGCCCGGCCCTGATAATGAACTTTTTAATTTAATACGTATAACCAGGAAACTACAGGTAAAATGCAGCAATTGTGTGTTAGGTGTCCAAGGAAAATGTATAGAATATTTAAATTTATATAGAGTATAACATCACAGTTTGTCATACCTGTCCCAGAACAGACACGTATGTATGACTGTATCAGTAGGATTTTATAATCATAATGGTTTTGATAAGATTTGCAGGATAAAATTATTTTTTTACCTCAAAGAGCAATGCTAGATTATATTTTACATATTAAATATATAAATAGCACATAACTTGCTTTTTAGTTCATGATCACTTTCACCTGTACTTCGGGGATCCCTGAGGTGTTCATCTTCTGCATTCTTATGCACGTGATACTTAGATTCAAAAAGAGTGGGTGAAAGAAAGCCGCTTTGCAGAAATACAAGTTCACAGCATTCATGCTGCATGCTTTGTGTGTTCCATTGCAAATATTGCATGCTGCATACTTGCATTTCTCTGCAAATGAAGAACACAGGCTCATACACATGCAAAAATTTAGTTTTATTTTGGCCAATAGTTGGAACAGATGGAGGAATGTTAGATAATACTTTCTCTGTTTTTTTCTAAAATGAATTCTGTAGTATCTTTCAAAAAACAAGGAAAAAACTTTATATTTAAACCCAAAGTGGCTACAAATCAGCTTCTAAACTGTCACTGATTTAGATTTTGTAGTTTTTACAAATCTTTTAAAATATTTATTTATTAAGAAAACATTGCATTAATGCATGATACAAAATTGATAAGTTTTTCTTTAAATTGGAATGCAGTTTAAAGTGACTGAATTTTCCAATTTCAGCTACTGCATTTGACAAGGATACAAACTGGAAAATGGAACTGGTATCATCTAAGTGCTTTAGGCTCTTGATTTATGGTTGTTGGGAAAAGTCCTTCTATGTGGCATTATGTAGATCACATTCTTGATGGCTAATGTTAATTACTGTGCTCTTAAGTCTTGACAGCAATGAACAAACCTGGGTGGATATAGTTCTTGCAAATAATTTAAGTGTTTTGACACGTTTTCTATTAAAAAATAGATCTTTGGCACTTGGCTTTTGATGATCTAAACATTGACATTCTTACATTTCACTCTTTATGTTATAATTGATGTGAATGTTGCAGTTCCAATAACTGCACATCAATTTCAAGTTTTATCATACACTTTAATACAGTGGCATACTTGGCTATAGATACAAATTAATTTTAGATTTCAAGTATTTTTTAGTTGTCTGTCACATGTTACCTATTTTTATTTTTTACATGTATGATTATAAACCTTTCCATATCTTGTATGAGATAAAACGGCATTTTTAAAATTTTAGGGATGATAACTTCCAACCTTAGCAATATTAGTGTGCCTCTGTGGTTATGATGTTAAGGGCTAAAGTAGTATTTTCAATGATCTATTCTGCCAGTTGCCACACATTCTGAAAAGATCTACTTAAATGTTTTTTGCTAGGCATAATAGATAAATAGTTTTATAAAAAATCTTTTTTAGGCCAGGTGCAGTGGCTCACACCTATAATCCTAACACTTTGGGAAGCCAAGGTGAGAGGATTGCCTGAGCCCAGGAGCTCAAGACCAGCCTCAGCAAGAGTGAGACCCCATCTCTACAAAAAACAGAAAAATTAGCCTGGTGCAGTGGTATATGCCTGTCGTCACAGCTACTGGGGAGGCTAAGACAGGAGGATTGCTTGAGCCCAAGAGTTTGAGGTTACAGTGAGCTATGAGCCATTGCACTCTAGCCTGGGTGACAGAGCGAGACTCTGTCTCAAAAAAACAAACAAAATATATATATATATATAAAAAATATATATATTTTTTATAAGAATTAATTCTGATGCTCTCCAGAGATTTTCCTGCTTAATTCCTTTTTGTTAGTCTTCAGCTAATAAAATTTACTGTTACTCTTACATTAGGAAATTCCCTTAATAGTCACACTCAAGCAGGCCCTTTAAAAAGAAGAAATGGACAGTGGTAACCAATTGCTGAGCATGTAATCAAGTACTTTATAAGAGAAATCCATCCAATAATCAGGCCTTACTCTGCTTTTTGTTCTGTCATAAAGGATGGATTTATTTGTTTTATAACTCATGGATTTGAACTGCCACTTCCAGCTTCTGGAGACTCAGTGGTTAACTTGTTTATCTTCTACAACCCAGCCTGTTACAAATCAAACCTTATTCTTTATTCTCCTAGATTTTACAACCAATCATAGTGACGGTACCAGTTCCATTTTGCCTCCAATTCAGTTGGTTATATATTTTTTCTATTTATTTCTCATTTTATAATTGATATCTGGAATAATCAGCAGCTCTTTTCTCATTTATTTTCTCATATTTTTATTCCAGGATTTGCCTCTGAAGCAGGGAGTGTCTGCATTAAAAATGACCTGTAGTTCTCTGCTTCATAGGTTAGAAACTTATTTTAATATTTTGTGGCTAAGCACAGTCCCACTTTTCAAATTCTATAATGAATTATTTAATTGGCATTGAATGTGGACCACCAGCATATATTTCATATTGGGGTTTTCTTTATTACTTTAAATGATTAAAATTCAATAGAACGTCCAGCTGAGGCAATAAAAGCTTATTCTTGCTTTACAGCTTAAAACATTAAATTAGATTTTTAAAAAATCTATCAATTATAGACAAGTAAAATAATGCTATTTGGGCATTTTTTAAAATTGCATTTCTTAGACCTTGTATTGCTTGAAGCATTTATATTCTAAAACTTAACCAAATTCCGACTATTCATCTTGGGGAAAAACAATCAGTTCACAAATCACATTTTCAATGGGACTGCTAGCCAGCATAGGTGAAAACATGTATAGTGTATTTACTCTTGAATTGTACACTGCAGATGCTTCTTCAGCTCCCTCCTCTTCCTCCATGGGCGGTGCTTGCAGCTCCTTTACCACCTCTTCCAGCCCTACCATTTATTCTACCTCAGTCACCGACAGCAAGGCTATGCAAGTGGAGAGCTGCTCCTCAGCCGTGGGGGTAAGTAACAGAGGGGTAAGTGAAAAGCAGTTAACCAGTAACACAGTTCAGCAGCATCCATCAACACCGAAGAGGCACACAGTCTTGTACATCTCACCACCACCTGAGGACTTGCTGGATAACAGTCGGATGTCCTGCCAGGATGAGGGGTGTGGATTGGAATCTGAGCAGAGCTGCAGTATGTGGATGGAGGATTCCCCCTCCAACTTCAGTAACATGAGCACCAGTTCCTACAATGATAACACTGAGGTACCTCGTAAATCACGAAAACGAAATCCAAAGCAGAGGCCGGGGGTCAAACGACGAGATTGTGAAGAATCTAATATGGATATATTTGATGCCGACAGTGCCAAAGCACCTCACTATGTGCTTTCTCAGCTTACCACGGACAACAAAGGCAACTCAAAAGCAGGAAATGGGTTGGTATTCACATTTTTTAAAGTTCTATCACCATTATGCAAAACGAAAAAAAAAATCATTCCCAATTTTTTTAATTGCTCAGCTCAAGTTTGCATATAAAGCAAAGATACTAATTTTATCTTTGAAATACATGAAAATTTTAACTTAAAATTACCAGATTTTACTAGAGGAAAAAATAAAATAACAATAGGTTCATAGCAATAGATATCTTATTAAGAGTATGGTTAGGTAGTAGAAAATGAAAATAATATGTTTTGAAATAAATTTCAAATGAACTTATATTTTAAAAGGATTTAAAAATATCACTTATAGAAATAACTAGTAATGTAATGGCCCTAGCTAAAACAACTCAAAATGGTCACCAAGAGTTATATTCTCTTCCACATTGTTTCTTCATATGCTTCATTCTGTTACAATTTTGAGAGGATTTTAGACTTTATTTTTGTTTTTTCTCTTTATTTGATGAGAAAAAGAAAAGACTGAGTTGAAAGTTGGTTCTCACCATTTAGGTTCACATATTTTAAGCTTTTTTTTTTTTTGATACATTGATTGTGCCAATTCAGGATTTTTTTTTAATCACTTTTTTTCTGTGATTCTGGGTTACTTATCTGGAGGGTGATGAAAAGGACATGTTTGAGTGTTCTTTCATCTCTGCCAGTTCGTACTACTCACTAAATGTATTTCCATAGCTACATTACAGAATATTCATTGCTATAATATAGACTAGTATGACTTATTTTTAACTTTTAATTTCTTTAGTACTTCTATTTTAATGTTTAATTGCTAGACTTTTTTTTTTTTTTTTTTGGAGACAGGGTCTCTCTCTGCTGCCGAGGCTCGAGTGCAGTGGCATCATCATGGCTCACTGAAGCCTCCAACTGCTGAGCTCAAGTGATCCTCCTGCCTCAGCCTCCTGAGTAGCTGGGACTACAGGCACGCAGTACCACACATGGCTAATTTTTTTATTTTTTGTGGAGACGGGGTCTTGCTATTGCCCAGGCTGGTCTTAAACCCCTGGGCTCAAGCAATCCTTCCAAGTTGGACTGCCAAAGTGCTAGGTTTACATGCGTGAGCCACCACCTGACCAATTGCTAGACTTTTAAATTAGATTTTTCTGCAGTATATTCAACATAGCTTGTTAAAATTTAATTCACTGGATTTTGAGAATGACTTTTTTGGGAGGAAGGGTATGATCCTTTAGTTGACCCAGTGTCACCTACAATTTCAAATGATCACAAAAAGTGATGATGAAGCTTTAGATTGGTTTATTACTTGATGACATCATTGATCTTTTTTAAGTTAAAGATCTGTTTGAATATTATAGAGAATATTCTTAATGTATATTAAACTTGTCCTTAAACTTTCCCTCAGTACATTTTTAAAGTAACGTCTACTATTTAAGCAATAATTATACTACTTTCTTTACTAATTTCATTTAAAACTCCTTTGGGGTGGTATAGTTAAATAAAAATGTACATTTAAATGCTTGTCAGTTTTAGAAAGTCCAGATTAGGAAATTACCAAGAAGAAAACAAAGTGTACCGTTTCCTAAAATGTTGCCATTTAACAAAGTCAAGAATTCCAGAACATAATATTTGTAGAACTATTACATATAAAATAAAGCATAATAAAATAAAATTGTGACTAGTAGCACAGACCTAAAAGTTTCATGAATATCATTAAATACACATATATGTTTATTTGGGCTTCAATGGAGAAAGTCTTTTACAAAGTTCTCGAAGAGAGATTTTCATCTTTATATTGAAATAGATGTTGAAGGTTCAAATTAAGAACAAATAAAATTTTGACTTAAGGGATAATCAATACAGTGATTTGCAGTAGCTAATTAAGGAGATATCTTCACTACATCTTTTCTGCTTCTACTTTTGTAGATAGATGCGTCTTAGAAATGAATTGAGGTTACCTAGGGAAAGTATAATGACATTGGTCAAAACAAAATCTTTTGTGAAATAATTCATGGAGCAGAAACTCTGTTAAGCAGCAGAGGAAATGCCTAGCTTCTTAGGTAATGAAAAAATATTTGACACTGGTATATGGGAATGATAGAAGTAGTTTAAAATTTGAATTTATAAAAATTTTACTGAGGAAGGGATGAAAGCACATGTAAATATATAGAAAAATTGGCCTTAAAAACAATTTTTCAGACCATCTCAAGCTAAAAGTCTATGTTCTTCAACAATGAGAAAGATGTCAGAAACATGAAAGAAATTTTAAAATGTTTTGAGAGTTAAGATGTATAGCCTTAAATTTAATGTGCTGTAAATTTGCAATTTATATAATGCTAAGTATTTTTAAAATGTATTTTCAGATATGATGTGTACAGCAGTTTATTGATCTTCAAGATACCACATAGAAATATTGATAGTCTATAGATGAAAATATCATTTTTATATAACTGAAATTTTAGAGTTTTTTAATTTAAAAAAGAAAACAACTTAGTATTTAAATATTCCTAGCCACATCATTCTTAAATTCTTCAACTAAATAACCTGAGGATCAGTTACCCCCTATGCTCTTCTAGATATTTCTACAAGTTAGACATGATGTCATCTGGATGTGAAACCTATTTTAGGCATTTTGTAGTGAAAATTATTTTTGTGACATAGGCAACCAGAAGGATTAGAATGATTGTGCAGCACAAAGAAATTAGAATGTTATTTTAAAACTTCTTAATAGACTATGCCATGACAGTAGATTTCACCTTTTAGGTGTCATTTAGAAGCAAAATCCCCTATAACTAACTGCTACTTTCTGGTTTTTTTCTTAAGCCATCATGCCTTAAACATTTATGATTTGAATGACTACTTTTGTAAGAATTAGTTGATGTTTTTATGGTTTTACATGTCTATAGATCTAAATATATATGTGTTCCATTTTTACATTTAAACTTAGAGAATAAAAATAGTTTGAAGGACTCTTTAAAGTATCATTTTAGAAATTGTTTTATTACACATACTATTCTCCTTTAAGCTGTAATATGTATACTTTGTCAACTCACTCAACAGGTCTTCATTCCCCAGTGAGATATTTTGTTTTACTGGACTAGTAAAACTCATTTTCATTTGTTTTTACTCTGATCAATATTAGCTCAACTAGCATAAGTGAACCTAAAAACATATCAAGTTAATTGATATGCAATACAAATTTCCCTTATATTTCAAACTAAAGTTTATAAAATTAATAGATACGAATTACAAATATTTGAAAAATACAACAAAATAACCCATAATGTTACTTGGTACAACTGCTATTACCATTTTACTGTATTTTCTTTTAGTCCCTTTGTATTTGGAGAATGTTTTTACATAGTTTCTATGAATGAATATTTTTGCTTTGATTTTAAGATGAGTATAAAACAGAATATCATTATAGAATTTCATGTGTGAGGAACTGC
This sequence comes from Propithecus coquereli, assembly GCF_000956105.1. Taxonomy (NCBI): domain Eukaryota; kingdom Metazoa; phylum Chordata; class Mammalia; order Primates; family Indriidae; genus Propithecus; species Propithecus coquereli. The sequence goes on along the minus strand of NW_012152729.1, from coordinate 2,554,327 downwards.
ACACTCTTCAGATATTCAGACCAAATGTTTGAATTTCTACCTAGAATCATGAAAAGAAAAACAGGGTTTATTGCCCATTGTTCCAGCTTCAACTTGATACTTTTGTTCATAGAATTTATTCTTCCAGGGCCTTTTAAATGACTTACACAGGTAATCTTTGACTTCATTATGTCAAACTTACATGAATGGCATTCCTTGTCCAATTAGGACCTTTCTCATCCCACTGTTTTAGAAGCTCTTTTTTTTATCTCTCTTTTCCTGTCTTTGTCCCTTCTTTTCTTTGCCTTCATCTACAAACATTTCTTCAGCACCTGTTATGTTTCAGGAACTGCACAGGTTCAGGGAATATGAAGATGATTAATCACAGTACTTGGCCTGAGAACTTTTCTCTTATCCAGTCAGTTTTACTGCATCCCCATGCCAGTTCCATTCCTTCTGCCCCTTTCCTACTCGTGGGGTTCAACCCAGTCCCCACTTGCATTGAGAGTCCTGCCTTTGCATACTCGCTCTCTCTCTCTCTCTCTCTTTCTCCCTTATTTTTATGACTGAAACAACAATTTGGTTATAGCTGGAGGAGTAAACATTAGAGCCAGGTTTAAGGCTGCTTTGCTCCTCTATATTTGAAGTCATACTATTCCTCCTGGGATCTGGTTGCTTTTGGAGGAGATTTTGTGCATAGTCCTCTTGTTCCTGGATCTTCAGTGCGAGTCAAAATTTAGGACTAGGAAAGTCACAGAGAAGACATTGTAGACTCTGACAGTATTTCAAAATGTACATGAATAATTTTAAATCTGTTGCATGTTGCTCAAAAGAAAACAGTGTTGCTTTCTACTTATTTTTATTATGTTTTTGCAGTGCTTCAGCTATTTTACAGATTAAATGTGCTAGCCTGAAGTCTTAACCACCATTTGGGATATTGTTTCCCTATGAACATACATTGCACATAGCAAATGCATTATAAATAAATAAATGTTAGAAACACAATTAAAAAAAATAAGTTAGGTTGCTGGTGCTTTAAAGTCTAGATTATTAAATTTTTATTGAGGGCTTTAATTATTTAAACTAATCACAAATAAAAATACTCTAAAAATCACACTTCTGGGAATGATTATTTAGAGTAAAGCTAATTTCCCAATAAAAATGGAATCACTGATCTTTTATTATAATTTTCTCCAATTTGATTTACCGAGAAAGGTATCTAAAACAATATGCTACGTACACTGTCATTTGCTTTTTTTAGGCCTGGGGGTGATTTGCTCTCCCCACTTTTTTTCCTTTGCTTTGCACATCTGATTAGAAAATAATAATAGTTAAACTTTTAGCTTTATATAAGCCTCACATATATATGTAATTTTTAAATTTTACTTTGACTGAAGTGCAGTGTGAAAGGTTATAGTGACATTAACTATTCTTTCCTGTTATTCTCAGTTTATTGCACTTAATCTTCCTCCCTTCCTCTTACCACTCATATGTATTCTTTCTCTTTTCTGTCCAATTTTATTTTTGCATCATAGAGTTAAATTTTGTTACAAAACTTTTGAAGATATTTTGTTTATGGAATGTATCTTCCATTAGGCAGTATTTTATTTTGCTAGTAAGCTAAGCAGTTGTTTCTTAATGTTACTGCCTATTTCTTTTCTTCCTTTATTTTAGATAGCTTTTGTAGAAAACTCTTTTTGATACTTTCTCCGTGTTGTGCTTTGATTTCTCAGAACATTGGAAAACCAAAAAGGAACTGGAGTAAAGAAGAGCCCTATGTTGTGTGGACAATATCCTGTAAAAAGTGAGGGAAAGGAGCTGAAGATAGTTGTACAACCTGAGACCCAGCACCGAGCTCGGTACCTGACTGAGGGCAGCCGTGGCTCAGTAAAAGATAGAACACAGCAAGGCTTTCCTACAGTAAAGGTAATTATTTGGTAATACATAAAGTATTTTCTCTAATTTTACTTATTTTGTTTTTAATCAGCAAAAGCTGCCTAAAACAGAAGGGTAGAATTACTAGCTATATACAATAGAAAAGATAGTAAAAGTCCAACTGGACCGTAAGGCAAATGTTACTTTCATGTCATTTAAATTTTAGTTTAAATGAAAGGGGAGATGAGAATATGTTCTGAAAAGTAAAATATCTGCAAGTTATGAATTTTCTTCCCCCATATTTGCTATTTGAATTAGATTCATCCCAAACTTTAAGAAGAAATTTTAAAGTGAAGTCAAGAAATATAGTAGAAATTATTAAGGACTTTGAAAATAAGGTTTTCGAGATGGTTAATCAGGACTCTTAGAAAAGAATTGATTGATACTTAAGTCTTCAGTTTATGAAATAGGGTATCAGTTGAGTCTTAATCTTTTCAGGACTCAAACTAAAAGTAAAAAAGGGGCTTAAATTTCAGCACCTGGGTTATTTTGTTATAAAGACTACTTCTTTTTGAAGACAAACCAAAAGAAAATGGGATGGGGGATGTTTAACAAGTGTCCCTATTCCCTGCAAAACACTAAACAGGGAGGAATGTTGGCTAGTCATATGGTAGATTCTTATTAAATAAATACAGTGTGTGTAAACATGTTAGTTGAACAATATTTTAAGATTGGGGTACAATAGTTCAAGATTGGAGTACAGTTGGACTGCCTTTCATTTTATACTTGAATTAAATTATAATCGAAACTCAGAATCAGGAAACTTGCTTGTGACCGTTTTTAAGGTTGGGTAATAGTCATAATACTCACATGTGCAATATCATTTCTACCCCTCTTTACTACCCACCACTCCAGCCCACCCCCATTCCTTCAAAGGAAGAACAAGTAACAGATAAGTGAGAAATTTAAGCTATGCTTTATGTAAATATTTGTCTAGCCAGACATTTTGATAGTTTGGGGTCAATATTTTTAAACTAGTTGCCCTGACTTTAATTTATGCCTTTGTCTAAGTACTCATCTAGTTAGAAGTACCTGTGATATTAATTGGCTATGATAGGTAATGAATTGACTGACCTTAAAAGTTTATTTATTTATTCATTCAACAAATATTGCATCCCTCCATGTTCAGACACTGTTCTAGGTACTGCTGACTAACAGTTTGACTAGTTTGTTTATTTGCTTGCTTATTTGCCTCATTATGTTATCATTTCACAGAGATATAGCTATACTGGGATAGAAAAGATGTGTAAGTTTTTTAAACACTTCAATATACATTGTATAATTTATCTTATGATTTTCTGCATTTTCTGTTAGCAGCTTCAATGTTTAACTATAAAACTCATCAAGAATCAGAATTGGAAACATTTGTCCCCAAATGCTGTTTTAAATATTTATTTATTCTTCAGCATACAAATTATAACTTAATTTATGAAGGCTTGCTAAAATCCTGCAATTATCCATAGATCTTGGTTTGAACTAGTAGTTTTCATACGGTAATGTTTTGGCCTGGGATTTCATGATGTTGTATATGTGCATCTAGTCTATGAAAGTGAGCTTTACTTCCCTATTTTATTCATACAGCTGCACTTCAGACACTTTTCTACTCAAGTATAAAATTTAGTGTAAAATATAGCATGGTCTCATTTGAAGATGATACCACTAACACAGTTTTGTGAATTTTTCCATTCGTTATGGTGGTAGATCTTGAATAACTCACGCGCTGCCTAAGGGACTGTGTATTCCTTCTCATCTGCTTGTACAAATAAATTATAAATGATAATTTATCATCTAACATAAATTTTTAATTAAAGTATGGTTATTGCAGAATTAAAACTAAGGTTTTCTGCAGAAACTTAGCCAATTCTCCTTTATGAAAATGTTTTACCTCTATTTTTCTTGAGGATTTAACTTTTTTTTTTTTTTTGAGACAGAGTCTCACTGTGTTGCCCGGGCTAGAGTGCTGTGGCGTCATCCTAGCTCACAGCAACCTCAAACTCCTGGGCTCAAGCGATCCTTCTGCCTCAGCCTCCCGAGTAGCTGGGACTACAGGCATGCGCCACCATGCCCGGCTAATTTTTTCTATATATTTTTAGTTGTCCAATTAATTTCTTTGTATTTTTAGTAGAGACGGGGTCTCGCTCTTGCTCAGGCTGGTTTCGAACTCCTGAGCTCAAACAATCGTCCCGCCTCGGCCTCCCAGAGTGCTAGGATTACAAGCGTGAGCCACCACGCCAGGCCGGATTTAACTTTTTAAAAATGTAATCCAGTTAAAAATATAAGATTTGGTCTTAAATGTTTGATTTTACAGTTAGATTGTTTGAAATGCTAATTAGCGTTTCTGCTGCATGTTTTCTGGTTTCAGCTGGAAGGCCATAATGAACCAGTAGTATTGCAAGTGTTTGTGGGCAATGACTCTGGTCGAGTAAAACCACATGGATTTTATCAGGCCTGCAGAGTAACTGGACGAAATACAACTCCTTGCAAGGAAGTAGACATTGAAGGCACTACTGTTATCGAAGTTGGCCTTGATCCTAGCAACAACATGACACTGGCGTAAGTACTTAGAAGAATTTTTTTATTATTATATACTACACTCTTGTGGTAGGCAGGAAGATTTTTTGGTTTCTAGTGTATAAAAGATTTTGAATATTTCAGTAAAATATTTTAAATATTACAAATAAAAAAAGACATTACTACAGAATTGTAATGGTTTAAAATTAACTCTTTTATCCTTTGCTAAAGAATTTCCATGGTGAAAGGCAGAGAAATGAAAGCCAGGTGGAATGCTGGCTTTTAGGAAAATTACAAAGACTGACTTACTGGGATTTATAATATTAACATTGAAATTGAAATTATAGTTTGATTTGTATTCCTAAATTCCAATTTATTAATGTTCTTTAGAAACTTTTCAGCAGCACCTGTGAAGTGCCTTGCCCCATCCTGATGTGAAAAGCATATTGCTGGTTTAAATTCACCTTCTGTTTTTATTTTCCTGTATTTAAAATAATTAATATCTTTAGACTGTGTATTATTTATCTTATGCATTTTCACTGCCTGAAAAATATTTGAAGTGTTAATGATTTAATTTTTTAAAATTATTTTTCCTTAACCCTTTTGTGAAGGGCCATTTTATTTATAAAATTAAACCATAACAGCAGGATGTATAGTGGTATGGGCTAGACCTATGTTATAATTATTTGTATATTGGATAGCTGCTAAAGACTTTACTCAGTTTTTAGTTTTCTTTTGAAAGCCATTTGGAATAGATTGGTAAAAGGTTAATTGGAAAAGAGGAATTTTGAGAAATGTTTAGTAAAGATTTATTTTTTTATCTTGTAACTTTTTAAAATTATTAAAATAAATGTATATAATGGGGGAGGAAAGGACGGGATCTACTGATTATAAAAATAGTACTTATTCATTATAAGAAAGTTGAAAACAGAGTAAAAAAAGAGCTAAAAAACATGCCTTTTAAGAACCAACTTCCCAGAAATAACCATTTTAATGTTTATCTTCCCAGCCTTTTTTGGGCAAAACTGAGAAAATACTGTACCCATTGTTTTGTAATCTGCTTTTTACTTAACATGCCATGAACATTTTCCTATGTCGTGTTGTAAATGTTACAATATACTTTTTAATGGCTGTACACTATTCCATCCTTTTGGGGACAGTTACTAATTTTTTTTTTTTTTTAAGACAGAATCTGGCTCTGTTGCCTGG
>NW_012152729.1:2543071-2545670 GCF_000956105.1 Propithecus coquereli | reverse complement strand
TTGCCCATCTGCTTAGAGAAACTTAGATAAACACGGGCAGTACCTTTTTTAAAAGAAAAGATATCTTTGCAGTGATGGTTCCTGTGTCTCTTTTAGAAGAAGAAAGTGTTAGAATAAGTAATATGCAAATAAGTTTATATAATAAAGACTTTTCATATTTATTTTTACTATTTTCATAGAATTTCATGTAAAATTAGTTTTTTCTTAAAACATTAATAGCTTAAAATATTTCTAATAGTAATTTCTATGAATATTCAATTAGATTAATCATTTAGGGACAAATCTAAGCCTCTTGATCTGTATATTCCTAATGGGTTAATGATTTAATTTTTTAAAAACCCATCATCTGTGTTCAAAATGTTAATATAATTTTAGTTGATCTTCATAGGTTTTCAGCAAATATTATGGTCAGAGCTCTGTAGTTGGTCAGTTAATTTTGCTTTATTTAACTGGCAACAAAATGAACGATTTTAAGTTTTCTAAAATTACTTTTTAATGGTTTTTGCTTAAGCGTTAGACTAGAGAAACAGGAAGAGGTATTAACTTTAATATTACTTTTCATAGTAGTACCTTATCTCTATGTTATACTCTAAGGTTAAGGTTTAGAAAGTGCTTTCATGTATGTTGAGGTCAAATAAATATTCCCCTTGGAATTAGACATTTAAGAGTCTGAGAAATTGAGATGAAAATACCAACTTTACTACTGATAAAAATATTAGAGAATACGACTGGCTTCTTGAGTCTGGAATTAGTTATACCAGTCCACCCAGTCAAAGCAGCCTTCACACAATTGCAGGCTTCTTACCATCTGGCAAAGAACAGTCTAATGTGTGCCTTGTGCTGATAGGCAAATACAGAAGATGGGAGGGGGAAAAAGGCCTGGCTAATCATGCCCAAGCCCTGCTTTTTCAGTTCCCCAGTAGATAAGTCATTCCTCCTCCCTACTGAGTATTGTTCTAATGGAGTTTCCCACTAATGTATACTACCTTATCCCATTTGATCCTGATAAAAACTCTGTGATGGTAATAGAATAGAAATGATCAGTTTGACTTTTTATATAATGGGAGAGGGAATAAATTTTATTTATAAAAGGTGGGATATGGCAGATGAAAGACATATCTAATTTTATTTGCCCATTGTTTTGAGATGGTGTCTACTATAGAATATAGGAAGGATTTTATTTTGATGGATTGTAACATAATAGTGGATATACTTCTTATCCTATACTATATAATTTATTAGTAGGATATTGGCATACAGACATTTAATATCTTATTTTCAATTTATATATAATCAGATTCATACTTTCTGTCTCTTAGATGTCAGTTTTTTTCTTTTATAACAGCTTTACTGAGAATATAATTCATATACCATAAAATTCAGCCTTTGAAATTGTACAACTAGGTGGTTTTTAGTATATTCATAAAGTTGTGCAGCCATCACCATTATATAATTTTAGAATATTTTTATTACCATTCCCAAAAGAAGGCCTAAACCCATTAGCTGAAAAGAAAGCCTAAGCTTCATTCCCCCATCACCCTATTCCCTGGCAACCACTAATCTACTTTCTGTCTTTATGGATTTGCCTATTTTGAACATTTCATATAAAAGGAATCATATGATATTATGTATGACCTTTTTGTTTTACTTCTTGTGCTTACCCTGTTTTCAAGTTTCGTGTATATTGTAGCATGTGCTTCATTCCTTTTTATGGCTGAATGATACTCTATTTTATGTATATACCACATTTTGTTTATCCATTCATCCATTAATGGACATTTGGGTTATTTCCACATATTAGCTACTATGGATAATGCTACTGTGAACATATGTGTACAAGTTTTGGTGTGCACATATGTTTTCCATTCTATTGGGTAGATATCTAGGAGTGGAATTGTTGGGTCATATGGTAGGCAGTTTCTTGTTTAACATTTCTCTGAATTTCTGTCTTATGACTTATAGAAGATAACTGTATTCTGTTTTGTTTTTTTTTTTAACATTTCTCTGTATTTCTCCCTGTTTCAGCATCATTTTTCTGAAAATATTGGAGGGAAATGAGTTCTTTGATTCAACTTGATCATTATTTTGTCTCTGTTCTTCAATCACTTTATTTCACCTATTTTTAAAAATAATATGTGATATACTACTAAAAATTTTGTATTCAAATTTTGGCAGGTAGTGAAATTGTTCAGATGAGCTTTTTTTTTTTTTTAATAGTTTCACTTACTGGAGGCTACAGCTTAGTTCAGAGAAACAGTACCATGTTTTAATAACAAAATAGTGCCTCATTGCCCATTCAATCACTCATTTATTCAACATAAATTAAACACAGTGCTTATCAATCCTGGGTATAGGTTAGAGTTATCTATGGTGCATTTAAAAAAAATAAAAAAAGACATACCAATTAATCAGAATCTCCAAAGATGGATCTTAGGCATGTTTGTTTTTGGAAAGCTTCATAGTTAATTTAATGGATAGTTATAAGGTGCCATACTCTGGAAATAAAGAGATGATAACTTAAGCATACAGTTTAGCAGTCTAGGAGAAAAAACAGACAAGTAAACTTCCAATTGTGTTATAAAATTATATTAATTTCCAT
>NW_012152729.1:2540574-2543021 GCF_000956105.1 Propithecus coquereli | reverse complement strand
CTATTTTTTTGTTATTATTATAAACAAAAGGATGACAACATCAGGAACAATCAATGTTTAGTTTACCCTTTTGTACCTTTTGAATTTGGACCTTTATGACTGTATCACACACTCAAATAATAAGCAGATTTTTTTAAAAAAAGAAACTTGTTGATAAAGAACGTTGTACTATTTATGCAACAAAATGTTACTTTGTATATTTTTTTCTGTGTTAGGGTGGACTGCGTAGGGATATTAAAACTGAGGAATGCTGATGTTGAAGCCAGAATAGGAATTGCTGGTTCCAAGAAAAAAAGCACTCGTGCCAGATTGGTTTTTCGAGTTAATATCATGAGGAAAGATGGCTCCACTTTGACTCTGCAAACACCGTCTTCTCCAATTTTGTGTAGTAAGTAAGAAAATACGGAGATACTAAATTATGGAGTTTTTTTTTCATTTTCTACTCATCTTTCAGACATCTCTAAATTAGATGTTTCACATACTCCAGCTTGTGATCACGCAAAATTTGAAATATTTTCAAAGCAGTAGTCACATTTTCTAGAATAAACTAAAGGTGAGTAATTGGGATAAAATTCAAAGGTGTGTAGCATTCTGTAGTTTCCTCTTATCATATACTGATTTAATAAGTAAAGTAAATTGCAAAGCCAAAGGATTTTCCAAGCATCCTGACTGTGTGGTAAATAACTGTGGTCCTAACTCTGTTTTGTGTTAGAACATAAGAGTAAGGTAAGCAGAACTTTGCGAAGAACAGCATGGTGGAAGTTTTGATTATAAATTATGTATTATAGTATAGTTGGAAAATGGGAAGTGAAATTCTTACCGTTTACCTTGGAATAGAAAGAAAATGACATGTGCATGCATGCATTTGTGTTTAAATTCGATTGTGTTGTCATATGTGACTCACCGTAATTGTAGTTGCTAATAATTATTATTACAAGTAATAAAAAGGAAAAATTTTCCCTTGATTACATCTCTTAAGATTTTTATTATGAATTATTTTCTTTGGCATTGCTTGTTTATACTCTATACTTGAATTTAAAAGAGCAAAAAAGAATTGTTCCATTCAATTGAATTTCCTCTTTGGTTGCTGAGGCTATTATGATCTTTGCTATTCCTTGGATAGTTACAGAGCCTTTGTTATTTAATTGTAGCTTAGTTTTGTCAAATTACTCATCCTTTGTAATCATATTTTTCCCTTTTAATTCATATCAGGAATTTTTATAGCTAAACATTAGCTTAGCAAGCATTCCAATTTTAAAAGGAAAGTACTAGAAATATGTTTCTGATCTCAAGAGAGCTCATGTGGATTTTTCTATTTTTCATTATTGTGAAAAATTTGTTTTTATACTAGTATTTCCTTAGAGAATTTTCTTACAAATATTTACTTACAAATAGACTGTTTTTAAAGTTTGTAGATTCCACGTTCATTCTACCACCTTCAGATAGGGACAGAATGAATAATCTGTAGATGGTTTGTTGAATTGTAAAGCTTTTCTAATTAGGGTGCTCCATTTCTTAATTTTTTTTATAATATGCTCCAACTTGAATATTATTAGGATGAAGTTCCAATTTTTGTGGGGCATATGTGGTTCTTCTTTTACATGATCTAATACCCAAGCATGACCATAGCCACTCTCTGAAGGCCAGAGCCAGGAGGTACTTTAGCAGGGACTGGAAAATGGTTCAAATCATATTGCTTTAGCAGGGACTGGGAAATGGTTGCCCACTTTATTTGTTTTCTCCTTCCTTCATTAATTTGTTCATTCATTTCCTCCTCTGCTATTTCATTAAGGTATTGATAAAGTATGAATACATCCAGCTAAACATGGTAGAAAATAAAAAAGAAGTAGAAAATACAAAAGAAATAGAAATGTGATTTTGTAAAAATTTTCATCTGCAATTATTATCATTTCTTCATTATCACCATTAATGTGTCTGTGTTGCAAATGAGTATATCTCCCTAGGAAGCTGTTTTGGGGGTGGATATGATGTATGATGAATATGATAGCCCTAAGAAGCAGCAACATACAGTGGAAGGCATATTTAGCTAATAATAAAAGCTACCAAGTTTTGAATTCTGGCTATGTGCCTGGGATTGTATTAACTACTTTATAGGCATTGTATCATTTAATTATCATCTTATATGGATTCCATTCTACAGTTGATGAAACTGAGACTTAGATTAAGTAAATTCCTCAAGATCACATAGGTAGTAAACAGCAAAACAGCAAAAGATTCAGACAAACCCTCTACTTTTAGCTACTATGCTATATTGCCACCACAGTCACTTAAATTAGTGTTGAAACCAAGTTTGAACAATCCACTTCATCTTTGTCATGGCTTCTGGGTGATTAGAACTATGGTTACAATGTGAAATTATTGTTTAGAGAACTGTTTCCTCTACCCAGGAGATTTATGTTCTGTAATTTAGACTTTTTATGAATTTA
>NW_012152729.1:2535671-2537104 GCF_000956105.1 Propithecus coquereli | reverse complement strand
CATAGTGAGACCCCGTCTCTACAAATTTTTCTTTTTTAAATTCGCCCAAGTGGTGGCAAATACACCTGTAGTCCTAGCTACTCAGGAGACTGAAGTGGGAAGACACTTGAGCCCAGCCTGGGCAACAGAGTGAAACCCTGTCTCTAATTAATTAATTAATAAAAAATAGAAACAGTTTGATGTGATTGGAACAAAAAGATATGAAGAAGTGGTAAGATTTGAGGTTAGAGAGCTAGGCAAGATCTCTTTCATAAAGAGACTTGTGTTGAGCAAAATAATTTGAATTTTATCCTGACCACCTTAGGGAGCTTGAGGCTTAAACTTACACTTTGGGGAGTGGGTATGGAAGAAGAGGAAGAATAAACATATATACGGTGAAAGGAAGAACTCAAAAGATCTTTTTATTTAAAAGATTAAAAACAAGAATGTTTGTGCCGTTATAGGTTTCTGGCTTATATGTATTTCCATGAATATAACCTTTTTGGTAGGTTTAAACAGCTGGAGTAGAATGAGAGGTAAAAAGGAAATGGGGCGGGGCACGGTGGCTCACGCCTGTAATCCTAGCACTCTGGGAGGCCGAGGCGGGGTGGATTGCTCAAGGTCAGGAGTTCCAGACCAGCCTGAACAAGAGCAAGACCCCGTCTCTACTAAAAAATAGAAAGAAACGATCTGGACAACTAAAAATATATATAGAAAAAATTAGCCGGGCATGGTGGCACATGCCTGTAGTCCCAGCTACTCGGGAGACTGAGGCAGGAGGATCACTTGAGCCCAGGAGTTTGAGATTGCTGTGAGCTAGACCGACGCCATGGCACTCCAACTAGGGCAACAGAGCCAGACTCTGTCTCAAAAAAAAAAAAAAAGGAAATAGGTTAGTAAGAAAGGTTGGGATTGGAATGGGACATAGAAGGAAACAGGAAAATGAGAGAGAAGTAGAAAAGGAAGGAAGGGCTGGCCAAAAGGTGATAGAAGTGGAAGGGAGGAGAGGAAACAGATACTTGATCTTCCATCTATAGACACTCAGTGGAAAGAAGGCCTAATGCCAGGATTCATGTTGTGCTTTGTGGCTTTAAAAAAAATTCCTACTTCTGATTGTTCATCTAACAATGGCTATTGAATCCTTTGTCTGTCTTTTTGTTTGTTTGTTTTTAAGGGGATGAAAGAATCTTCCCCTTTTATGTTCTTAACATCTTTAGAGTTCTCCAGATAACACAGGTTTATATGTTTTTTATTGCTGTATATATGTTATATTATTGTTATATGAAATTAAGAATATCAATTTTTAGCTGGGTGCAGTGGCATGCACCTGTAGTCCCAGCTACTGAGGAGGCTGAGATGGGAGGATCACTTGAACCCAGAAGTTTGAATCCAGCCCGGAGAAATACAGTGAGACTCCAATCTTTTTTTTTTTTTTTTTTTTGAGACAAAGTCTC
>NW_012152729.1:2525838-2533855 GCF_000956105.1 Propithecus coquereli | reverse complement strand
GCTCTTGCTCAGGCTGTTCTCGAACTCCTGAGCTCAAATAATCCTCCCGCCTCGGCCTCCCAGAATGCTAGGATTACAGTATAATAACTTCTTAATAGGACAAAATAAATCATAGCTTTCTTATATATAATGTGAATTCAATTTTATCTTAAAATGCTTATCGAATTCAATCTGCCTCTAAATTTAAGAAGTTTATACTTCTTTTATTCCTACCTGTCCCACAACTATGGGAAAAGGATAATATTATTAAGTAAACTGCTATCCCTCTCTTAAAATTTTGGGCATGATTAGTAATTTACATGATCAGATGGAGGCTTTTTATTCTAAAATTTTCTATTTAATATATACCTCTCACAGACATTATTACAAAGCTTTATAAATTCTCTCTTGACAGGTTGAAATACTTGCTTAGTTATTTTTCAGTATTCAGATACTCACTTTTTTTCAGCTTTATTTTTAAGACTGTTATTTGAAAAGCATCTAAAAGCTTTACTGTTTTTATAATACCAAAAAGGTGGTTGCTTTTTCTGTGTGTTATTATTTTTAAGCAATGTGATCCCTTTCAAGAGTCGGCTTACAAACTATTTAAAGACCAAAATAAAACAGTTAATGCTTAAATAATCCTGACTTTAGTTCTGTTTCATGTGGAATCTGTCCTGTTAGGTAACCATTAAACTTTCTGATAGAAAGGACCTTTTAAAAGGTTAAAAGTTAAGTTATCTTGGAAGTACAGACTAGTTCTTTCTGTAATATAAATACAAATATGTAGAAGATAAATACATTGTAAACCTTCAGTGCCTCATGTGGCCATCTTATGCCTTTAGTACATAAAAGCAAAAAAGTTTCCTTGGTGTGGCTTATAAGAAAAAAGAAGATAAAAAAAGAAAAGAAAAGAAACATAAAAGGAAAAAAGGAGACAGGAAAAAAAGTTTTAACAGTAATCAGTGAAGTAGAATTTCCACATAGTGTTTGAAAATAGGGGGAAAGGTTTAGACTTTACATTTCATTTTGTTAATGCAACATATTCATATAATTTTGCACCTCTTATTGTTTTCTAATTAAAATAGTGTTTACCATCTTTTTCTCGAATGTCTTAATAACAAATTTCTAGTTCCTATGTTACTCCAAAAAGTGACCTATAAATAAATTGGTTTAAATATTTCTTCATTTAAGAGGGTATATAGGCCGGGCGCAGTGGCTCACGCCTGTAATCCTAGCACTCTGAGAGGCCAAGGCTGGTGGATTGTTTGAGCTCAGGAGTTCGAGACCAACCTGAGCAAGAGCGAGACCCTGTCTCTACTAAAAATAGAAAGAAATTAATCAGACAACTAAAAATATACAGAAAAAACTAGCCGGGCATGGTGGCACATGCCTGTGGTCCCAGCTACTCGGGAGGCTGAGGCAGGAGGATTGCTTGAGCCCAGGAGTTTGAGGTTGCTGTCAGCTAGGCTGACGCCATGGCACTCTAGCCCGGGCAACACAGCGAGACTCTGTCTCAAAAAAAAAAAAAAAAGGGTATATATTTGCTAGTGTATGACCAATAACCCTTTTTATTCTGTTTATACAGTAACGTGAGTTCTAGACAATGTATTTTTATATATGTTCATAATTTCTTTTAAACTCCCAGATATTGCTGAAAATGTCATCTGTTGTTTAAATATATGTTAAGTATCCTTTGTCCGAAATGCTTGGGACCAGAAGTGTTTCAGATTTTGGATTTTTTTGGATTTTGGAATATTTGCACATACATAATGAGATACCTTGGGCATGGGACCCAAGTCCTAACACGAAATTCATTTATGTTTCATATATATGTTACACATAGCCTAAGGGTAATTTTATACAATATTTTTAGTAATTTTATGCATGAAACAAAGTTTGTGTACATTGAAGCATTAAAAAACAAAAATGTTGCTGTGGCCAAATCTGTGGTTTTTGGCATCACCATTATTCCTGACTCCATATTTGTATTCTGCCAATAAACAACCATTTTCTTATACTTTTTCACATATAAGTACTTAATAGTAAAAAATATGACATACCATTAATACAGTGAAAAATAATATGTCAAGTGTGAAATTTCCACTTCTGGCACCATTGAAATGCTCAAAAAATTTCAGATTTTGGAGCATTTCAGATTGCATGTTTTTGGATTAGGGGTGCTCAACCTGTATTTAACAAAGATGGGATACTTACTTGTTTTTATCAATAGGTAGGGGCTAAATGATGTTACAGTAACAAACAACCAAAACAAAAAAAAAATCTCAAGGGCTTACAGCAACATAGATGATGGAATCATGTGATGGCTCTTGACGTTTTTGCTTGGACTTGGCACATTACTTTTCAGTTCACATTTTATTATCCGAACAAGTCAGATGGCCTGATGTCAGTGGGACAAGAATTACAGCCTTTCCAATAATTGTGTTACTGCCAAAATATTCACTGTCGTTCCTTCAACAAAGACAACTCTTAGAACTGGGTAATTGCAAATTGATTTTAGGTAAGAAGTATTAGTGGTTCTTTTTATGGAATGTTTGTGTATATCCACAGCTCAGCCAGCAGGAGTGCCAGAGATCTTAAAGAAAAGCTTGCATAGCTGTTCCGTGAAAGGAGAAGAGGAAGTGTTTTTAATTGGCAAAAATTTTCTGAAAGGAACTAAAGTTATTTTCCAAGAAAATGTTTCTGGTAAGTAGGCATATTAGTGGTACAGAGATTTTGTTATATTGATATAGTCATAGCTGTAGAATAAAAAAATTGTTCAAATATTTAGTAAGTCACTGTTTTTATTTCAATCAGATGAAAACTCGTGGAAGTCAGAAGCTGAAATCGACATGGAATTATTTCATCAGGTATAATTTAAGCCCTTTTATAATTTGGTTGTTTACTCTCTGAGCAATTCAGTTTTGTTCTGAAATGTTCCTGAATCAATAGATTAAATTTCCTCTTCATATAGGATTGATATGAATCATTTAAAGTTTCTTTCTTGGCTGGGTGTGGCATGGTAGCTCACACCTATAATTCCAGTAGACCAGCCTGGACAATACCCCATCTCTAAAAAAAAAATTTTTTTTAGGTTAGCCGGGTGTGGTGGTGCGAACCTGTAGTCCAGCTACTCAGGAGGTTGAGGCAGGAGAATTGCTTGAGCCCAGGAATTCAAGATTGCAGTGAGCTATGATTGCACCACTGTACTCCAGCATGGGTGACAGAGTGAGACCTTGTCTCTAATTTAAATAAGTAAATAACTAAATAAGTTTCTTTCTTGAGTTTCTTTAACTGAAATAGAATTATTTCACAAATACTAGACATGACCAGTTCTCTATTTTAAAAAGTTAAGAGCATTAGCAAATGTCATCATTGTTAATAATTAAAACATTTCTTTACTAATATTTATTTTTTTCTGAGGATTTAGGTTACCTTACCCTACTATATAGTTACATCAAAGGGAAACTGATATTTATTGATTTACCGGCTATGTGCCAGGTGCTTTATGTTTCTTAAAGTTACCTTCTTGCATTTAGAAGCATTTATCATACTTATATTAATGAGTCTGTATTTGTAGGACCTTACCATATATTTTTTTCCAAATAATAAGGGATAAGAGCTTGAAAACAAGGATCAAGACCTGAATTAAGAATTAGTATGTAGAGCAGATAGGACCAAACCATAGAAGTTGAGACTAACAGAAGAAAAGGCCAAATTTATGAGCAAGTTAGATAGAAGGCACATACAGAAAAGTGATATGTTATAGATATAGATCAGAGAGAGAAGACAGAAGCAGGAACAAGCTAATGTATAAAATACTGAAAGCCTAAAATTTAGTGTAAGGAGTTGATGGGGATAGAAAGGAGCACATAAAAACAAGTAGAGGAATGGAAGAAGCAAAAATTGGAGAATCTACAGCCAATTTATCCAAAAAGTTTATAATTCCTTTGTGGTTTTTGAATTTAGTTTTTATTCCTTTGTATATTAAAAAAAACTAGTAAAAACATTTAAAACATTGTATATCCAATATATTGCCAAACTCAAGGCTAAGGGCACATAGCCAACACTGCCACCACTTATATACCAACCTTAAGTCCAGACATCTCCAGGCCACCATCCCTTTTTAACAGCTGGCTTCAAATTCAGGTTTTCCTACTATCCCCTCAGATTTGATAACTTGCTAGAACAATTCACAAAACTTTGGAAAGTGCTATAATTATGATTACAGTTTTACAACAAAAGAATACACATCAGAACCAGCTAAAGGGATAGGTGCATAGAGCAAGGTCTGGGAGGGTCTCAAACACCAAGCTTTTTTCATCCTCAGGGACCAGTTACCCTCTTGGCACATCAATGTGTGACAGTATGCAGAGAATTGTCAACTAGGGAAGCTCACCCAGTCATTAGGTGTTGAGAGTTTTTATTCAGACTTGATCATACACTGCCCATGTGGCTGACCTTTAGTCTTCACTTATGCCAGAGGTCAGAACAAAATTAAGCATGTTCCAAATCCCCCATTATAAATCACATTGTTAGACTGTCTGGTGGCCAAAGCCCTCAAACAAAAGTAATCCTATCAGATGAGACATTGCAGGGGCCTAGAGATCACCTCCCAGCAGCCAAGGGCAAAGACCAGACCTGTCTCTGGGTAAAGGTAATTCTTTACTACACAATATCCTGTAAAGTAGGAGCTTCCTAAATACTTAGGCTAATGCTATGTAGAAAGTATTCCTCTAGACTTATGCTACTACACACTGAGAAAAAAGAGATAGTGGGATTTAACAGTCATTCCTTTGTCACATAAACCATTAAACAATATCTCCTAGGGTTTGTTGTCAGACTGGTCTTAACTGCAGTTCTAATGCCTGCTTTGTCTTGAACAATCTGGGTTATCTAAGTAAGACAAGTCACTTTTGTGCCCCAGTTTTCTAATCTGTAAGATAAGCTCTTTCACTAGATTATTTGAGCCTTCTTCTAATGCTGATATTTTATTATTTCTTATATAACTTGATCAGACCATCCCCACTCCCATGAACCACCAGTAGATTCTTCCAGAGGAATCCTGGAGGTTAGGGACAATGTACTATGACTCTTCTGTGTTCCAAACACTTAACGGATACTCAAGAAAAACTTGTTAGTTCATTTTTATTCAGCTTGAAGAAAAAGAGGACTTTGTGGTCTAAGGTCCATTTGTTCTTTCTGAGGGTACTTCAAACCCTAATTTCAACCAGGTTCTTAGATATCTAGAGTTTTAATCCTGACTGAAACTTAATTTATCCCTGTAATACTTTCGTATGCTATTGACACGTTTTGTTTTTTGATAAATTGGTTAGATTAATGTAAATGCCCTTGCTTATAATGTTCTATTACAATTCATATTCTTGTCATATGTATTTATAGGTAAGGAGACTAGTTCCAGAGATTGAGAGACTTGCCATACAAATGAATAAAATAGCCCCAACAAATTATAGTCTTAACTTGCTGTTTCATATATAACTTTATATTAACAAGTCATCCTCCTTCTCTCTTTCCCCTCTCCCCTTTTTTCTCTCTCTTCCTTTGAGGCATGGGGTAGTTATGTTTTTAAAACACTTTTTTTCAGGGCATTTATGCCAGCTACAATAGATTAAAGAAGAATAATCATAAAAATAAAACGTGGTGGAATGGAAAGGAATTATGTCCTTATTTGGTGGCTATATCTAGAGGTCCTGGGGTTTTTGCAAGCAAGTATGTAAACAAACTAAATCATAATATGATCTGTCATTAATTCTGTGATTTCATTCATTTTAAAATTATCTATTTCAGAGAGAGTTTTTGTTTCTTTTTTTTCTAAAGGGACTTTCTGGGAAGTATTTTCTTAGAGTGGAATCAGAGCTGAGAATCTAGAAAATTGATTATAGAGATCATATGAAAGGAAAAAAGATAGAAATTAGACATTTAGAGGGAAGAAAATGTATTGAAAGAAAAGAAATTTCAATGGTCAATAAAGAAATATCAGGGCCAGGCACAGTGACTCATACCTATAATCCCAACACTTTGGGAGGCCAAGGTGGGAGGATTGCTTGAAGCCAGGAGTTCAAGACCAGCCTGAGCAATAGCAAGACCACATCTCTACAAAAAAATAGAAAAATTAGCTGGTTATGGTGGCACATGCCTATAGTCCCAGTTCCTCAGGAGGCTGAGGCAGGAGGATCGCTTGAGCCCAGAAGTTTGAGGTTGCAGTGAGCTATGATGATGCCATTGCACTCTAGCCCAGGTGATGAATAATTTTGCGAATTGCAATTATGAAAAATTGTAATAACCATTTAATTGCAACCTCAAAATCAACTGATCAGGTATTAAACTTTTTCTATTATATAAATATTGAGATTAATGAAGTCTGAGAAAACAGTTCTTTGTTTAATGTTTAGTTCTTCTAGTCAAGGCCATAATACAGGGTCATGCTTATATATACCAAATATGATGAGTACATAGTCATTATATCTACTCCCTTTTAACAACTTTAGATGAATTATGTGTAACATTAATTGTCTATTAAAAAGTAAATATATAAACATATTTATGTGTCTCTGTGTGTATGTATACACACACATACGCATAAAAAGATAGCTTGGGGGAAAATAGAATATAAATATAGAAAGAAAATTCTTGAAACAAATGCCAAAAAGGATCCTCAGCAGAACTTGCGGGAAGAACTAGATTAAATAAAGACTCGAGTTTAGAGGTTTTGTGTTTTCAAATTGGTTCTAATTGTAATTTTGTAATGTGTCTTTGGTCAAGTTCAATTATATATATTCCCAACAGGAAAATGAATATGGAAATGGTAATTTTCTCATAGGAGATTGAAAAATACCCATTGCTTGTACGCAGCAGAAAAAGATTATCTATCTGCTAGGGAAAAAAAAAATTATTTTGAATCCAAGCAGATTTTTCTAAGAAATTAAAATTTAGATATTCTTCTCTTTTTGCCCCAAAGAACATTATACCCACTGTAAAGGCCTCCCAGCCCTTTCATGTTTTATATGTATTGTATTCCTAGCTCAGTAGTAGTTAATTGCTCCTAATATGTGAGTGTAGTATTAAAAACAACTTTTGGCTGGGCGAGGTGGCTCACGCCTATAATCCTAGCACTCTGGGAGGCCGAGGCAGGAGGATGTTTGAACTCAGGAGTTCGAGACCAGCCTGAGCAAGGGCGAGACCCCCTCTCTACCAAAAATACAAAGAAATTAATTGGACAGCTAAAAATATATAGAAAAAAATTGGCCGGGCATGGTGGCGCATGCCTATAGTCCCAGCTACTCGGGAGGCTGAGACAGTAGGATTGTTTGAGCCCAGGAGTTTGAGGTTGCTGTGAGCTAGGCTGATGCCACGGCACTGTAGCCCGGACAACAGAGTGAGACTCTGTCTCAAAAAATAAATAAATAAAAAAATAAAAGCAACTTTTGATCCCTATTCACGATTTACCTATTTTTTAATTCAAATCAGGAATTTCTAGATTCAGATTGAAGGAAGTATGAAGAATTAGTAGCAAAATAGGTTCATTTGATTTTTTTAAAAGGTTTCAAATTAATTTTGCTTAAATATGCTTTCTAAAGCAAGTGGAGTAAAAGTATTATATATATATAATATTTTTATAAAATATGCATCTGATTTTTAGATACTAATCCTATTTCTAATCACCAAGAAATAAGTTGTTATTCAGAAGAATAATTTCAATTATAGAGTTAGCCAAATAATTTTAAGAGTGGAAGGATACTTCACAAGCTATCCAACCATCTCCTTAATTCTCAGTAGTCTGGTTCTGTGACATAGTCATAGTGTCTAAACAATAGAATAAAAACAAAGATAGACAAGATTCAAAAACTCTTGTTTCTTAGAAGTTGTATCAGTGCCAGTGCATTTTTGATGACCTTGTGTGCTTTAAGATTTCCCCCCTGAATAACTATGGATGTATGCACGTTTGTTCATTTTTCCACCTGGTTTTTTTTTTTTTTTTTTTTTGAGACAGAGTCTCACTGTGTTGCCCGGGCTAGAG
>NW_012152729.1:2518235-2524930 GCF_000956105.1 Propithecus coquereli | reverse complement strand
TAATAATCTCCACCCCCAATGTTCCTTTCCAGTACTATAATCTACTAATGAAGAAGAAAAATAGTCAAATGTGATTCATGTTATCTTCTAAGAAGATGTAGTCCCCTTAAATAAATACTGGTGAAACATTTATGAACTCTACCCTTTTCTTATAAGGGTGCTTCTGCCACTATTCTGACTAAACATATCCTTCATTTACTGAGGTTTGAATAAACTGAACCCTATTCGACTTTAATTGAAAATTGAGTGGTTAGGAAGTAGTAAACTGCATTGGGTAGTACATCTCACATTGAAGTTGTACAGAACATATGATAAGTGACTTTGCTGTTTGTGGGCATATTTTTTCCTCATAATTTATTCATTCTTTTATTCAAAAAATATATTTGTGCGTATTTTGTGTAAGGTACTATTCTTAACAGGGAAGGCAGAGTGAAGAATAAAACAGCCTAGATCCTCATGGAGCTTACATTCTTGGTGGTTGGAGAGAGACCAAAATTAGGGTAATTTTAGGTAGTGATAGTGTTGTTATGGAAATAAACAAGGTTATGTAGTCAGGTTGGGGAGGGGTGTTACTTTAAATAGGATGGTCAGGGAAGACTTCTCTGAGGAGGTGACCTTTGCTAAAGACCTGAAAACAGGTAAGGAACTTGCCATTTGAGGAGGTGAAGAAAGAATATTGGAGAGAATAGCAAATACAGAGATTCTGAGGTAAAACTGAGTTTAGTATTTTAGAAGAACAGACTGAGAAGGTCAGTGTGGCTAGAGTATAGTGTGCTAAGGGGAGAATGGGAATGATATAAAGTTGACAGGACAGGGACCTTGTTAAGCCATTGTAAGCCATTTGGACTTTACCTTAAAAGCAATTTTAAGATTAATGTCCTGATGAGCTTTAAATATATTCTTTTTCTAATCAGATTTTCAAAACTTTATAGCTAATAGGAAATGTACTTAAACGTAATTAAAAATTTTTGATTTAAATACTGCTTCTTTTCTGACTCTTACACCTTTCTTTACATTAGAATCATCTTATCGTGAAGGTTCCCCCCTATCATGACCAACATATAACTTTGCCTGTATCAGTGGGAATATATGTAGTGACTAATGCTGGAAGATCTCATGATGTTCAGCCCTTCACTTATACTCCAGACCCAGGTATGTCAACATAAAAAATTCTGAACTAAAATGAAAAATTAATTTCTAGTTCTTTGGAAGGATATGAAGACGACCAGCCAACCAAAAGAATAGGTTGCTGGTATCAATGAGTTAATGCTAGTTTCTTTTAGAGATGGCATTATTTCCTAAGAAGACAGCCACCAAACACCTGCTTTTACTCTTAAATTAAGGGAATCATTTCTACTTTATACTCTAATAATAAAATCCAGGAATGCTTTGAAGTCAGACTCTTGGAAGCTATCTTGCAAATTACTCCTTACCAAGACCTTACCAAGAGGTTCCGTTCATTGAGTACCTCTTACATGCAGACAGGTGAAAGTGACAACTTTGGGAAATGGCTAATGGTTTAGTTTGGCTGGTTCATAGGGTGCATTTTGAGAGAGGTAAGACAAAAGCCTGGAGTGGTAAGTGGTAAAATAAAAAATACCAAAGATTGGTAGTAAATAAATATTTAAAATATAATTTTAAGCAGTTAGGTAAAATAAGATATTTTAGAAATCGAAGGAACAAGACCATCTGAAATGTTAAAAGTTTAGAAGGTATCTGGCTATGAAGTTTCATGAGTTATTTGCCTGCCCTCATTTAGTTGCCTGAAGAAGGAAAAAGCCTTCTCCTGGCAGAAGTAGGGAGAACATTTTGGAAATGGAAACACTTTGTGTGTTCCCACTGACCTAGGCTTGATGTCTGCCATGGTTACCATTAGTTCAGTTCATTCTGGTCTCAGGGGTACTTCAGAATTAGCAGTTTTTCCATTTCTGTAGTTTATTGATATGTTATTCCCAAATAGTTGAGGATCCAGTGAGGTAGAAAGTGAAGAAAGGTGGCAGGGAAAGAAAGCCCTGGCATCAAAAAGTGAGGGATACAGGAGCTAGGACAGTTAGAACTAGGCTTCGTAATTACTTTTGGTCACCTTATTTATCTATTCTCTATATTGTTTTTAATCATGCCTGAATTTTGCAACATTGGTTATTGTCTACTAGTTTGCTATAAAAGTGTGCCACAGTATACCACTAACGAAATACCTCTTGGTATTTGTCTCACAATAAAAGATCATGAGTAAAACCTTTGGACTGAAAAGGCAAAATTTAGAAATAATATTCTGGCTTCAAGAAAAATAGGAGAAAGAAGATTGGTTTAAACTCAAAGACCAAATATTTGATTGTTTTCTTTCTAGGAAGGCCTCAAAAATCCAAGGAAATTCAATTTAAAATTAATGGTAGTTAAAGCATTTTAGTAACTGCAGTTACTAAACATTAACATTGAATACTATAAAGGAGCTTATGTAAATGTGGAGAAAAAGATGGTATAATTAATATATAAGAATTTGTTTCCTGGCCGGGCACGGTGGCTCACGCCTGTAATCCTAGCTCTCTGGGAGGCCGAGGCGGGCGGATTGTTTGAGCTCAGGAGTTCGAAACCAGCCTGAGCAAGAGCGAGACCCCGTCTCTACTAAAATTAGAAAGAAATTAATTGGACAACTAAAAATATATGGAAAAAATTAGCCAGGCATGGTGGCGCATGCCTGTAGTCCTAGCTACTCGGGAGGCTGAGGCAGAAGGATCGCTTGAGCCCAGGAGTTTGAGGTTGCTGTGAGCTAGGCTCACGCCACGGCACTCTAGCCCGGGCAAAAGAGTGAGACTCTGTCTCAAAAAAAAAAAAAAAAGAATTTGTTTTCTGATGGGCTTTCGTATCACTTGTGTGGGAAGAAAAGGGGGATGTATGTCAAGGAATAGGCTTAAAGTTTTTGCTGTCCTAAAAATACTGAGATTTTGTTTGTTTGTTTGTTTTTATTGATCAGTTATAGAGAACTTTAGGACTTTGAAGTACTTAGCATCAGCACTAAGAATCCTCATTTCTCAGTGATAAATGGTGATTATTAGAAATTTTACTTTGATAAATTTGCCAAATAAAGCAGCTTTAAAGTATTCTGCTTTAAAGGCTATATAATTGCCTAATTTCGGCCATACTTGTGTAATCATTACCATATGTTTGTTCTTTCAAGTTTTTCCCCCATATATTTTGTATATCATAGATAGCAATCACTCTTAGAAAATCTTGTTTGAATAAATATATGGTATGCAAACTTCATAGTAAGATCTAATGCCTCAGTTTCTGCCTTTATGACATAGCTAATTAAAGAATCTTCCCACAATTTCACTTTTTTGTATTTTATAAAATGTGATAATTTTTTGAGGTGTTCATGAGAGAGAGTATGATTTCAGAAAATCTTGGGCACAGAAAATTTGCCCTATCTCAGTATAACAAACTAGTAGCTTTTGTGATTCATTTAGGGACTATGGTTAAATATTTAAATACTCAACAGTGTATTGGCTGGGCGCAGTGGCTTACGCCTGTAATCCTAGCACTCTGGGAGGCCGAGGCAGGAGGATCGCTCGAAGTCAGGAGTTCAAGACCAGCCTGAGCAAGAGCGAGACCCTGTCTCTACTAAAAATAGAAAGAAACTAGCTGGACACTTAAAAATATATAGAAAAAATTAGCCGGCCATGGTGGTGCATGCCTGTAGTCCCAGCTACTCGGGAGGCTGAGGCAGCAGGATTGCTTGAGCCCAGGAGTTTGAGGTTGCTGTGAGCTAGGCTGAAGCCACGGCACTCTAGCCCGGGCAACACAGTGAGACTCTGTCTCAAAAAGAAAAAAATAGTGTATCTTTATAGCAGCTAAAACAAAGCCCACCCTAATATTCTCAAGTCAGGGTAGGAATGGTGACTGTTAATACCATTTGTCTAAATATTTAAAAGTTATAAATAAAACTAACAAATCATTAAATAAAATATCTCCTATGCTCCTGTTTTGACCAAAATACCTTCATAACAACCTGGAAGACCAGATTTGAATTTAGAATTTTGAACTGCTTAGGATTCCAAGATGGAATATGGCAGCATGGGGAAAGAGGATCCCCGGCTTGCCACCCTTCTTTTCCCACTTGTGTCTCCTATCCTATATTTGGAGGGTCTTGATACACTAGCCAGTGCTTCTAAGCTCTGTCTACCCAGTAGGCCTAAGAGCACTCATATGATCTAGGATAGTTATACAGAAAGTTTGAGCATCCTGGGTACTTGGTACATGGCCTAAAGGTAGTGTCAGGGTAAAGGCTTATCCTGCCTCTGCACACTCTGCCAGACACAGCCCTTCTAACACCCTCTGGGGCTATACTTCCCAAATCATATATCTTATGTATATGCTGTCAGGCACTTAGACACTTTGCAGAGTCATAAAACCTTTATTTTAACACCAGTTAGTCACTGAAGCTTTGCTTCAGCATTAAAACATCTTTAATTTTTTTGCTTAAATATACTCAGACACAAAAATTAGACATTATTTGCTGTGACTCTGCAGTGGTGATTTCTGTAAGAAATGGACATATAATACTTATATCCTTTTTTGCTGTTACAGAAACAAACTACTAATAATTTGATTCAAAAGTAGAAATTTAAAATTTTTTCAAGGATTAGTTTCTATTTTAAAATCTGTAATTGTTAGAATTAATGTCATGCATAAAAATTATATATGAATTTCTTTTCCATTCAATTCTGTATAAATCATTTGTTGGATCTGCTGTGCAACATACTAAGGTAAATTAATTCACTTTATTCTCAGGAGAAGATGTGTACAATTTTGTCTCTGTTCACTTAGTTATAACTATCATTTGACACATTAGTGAATATAAAATAAATACTGAATACTGAAAAATAGAAATTGAAATGTATTTAAATAAAATTAACATATAGTCATTTGTAGCAAGAATCCATTTATTTGCTTTATCATTTAATACTGATCTCTATTTGTAGGCTCATTAAATTTAAACTTGTCATAGTAGATACAATTGATATGACTAGATACAGAAGCCTAGCAATTCTCCATTAATACTAGCAAAGATTTTTTTCAAAGTATTACAAAAATAGTAATCATAATATTACAGATTCAGTATGTTCATACTTATTTTAATTTAGCTCAAACATTAATTGACTAATGCTTCTGAATCAGTATTTTTTACTAAATGATTTATATAGGTGAATGAGTGAATTTTTTTCTTGCTAGTGTTCCAGTATGTTTGATAAGTTTTAAATGATTGATATTCTTATATCAATCTTCTGTTCATCTGATATCATGAACATGTATACTATTATAAGAAGGTTTTTTAAAAATTGTTTTGTTTTTGTTTTGGTAAGTGATCATATGCTCTGCCCACCTGGAGATCAGTGAATTTAAAGGATAGACTGCTGGTTATGAAAACTCATCTCAACCTAGAATTTCTGCTAAACAAGTAATTTAGTGATGCTTTGTGACAAAATATTCCAATTGAAGTTTTTAAAGTACAAATTTTGTTAGGGCGAATAACTTTAAATAAATACATTCATCTTTTTTTTTTTTTTTAATAGCAGTAGCTGGTACTTTGAATGTAAATGTGAAGAAGGAAATATCTAGTCCAGCAAGACCTTGCTCTTTTGAAGAGGCCTTGAAAGGTACCAATTTGATTCTTCTTAAAAATTGTAAGTAGGTGATGCTGTGTGTTTTCTCTAGCAAACCTTAGTATTTTGTTTTCCCATATATACTTAGAACACTTAGGAGGGTATCTTCTATATTGTAAAATAAATATTTGTTTAACCCAACTGAATGCAGACTTGTTTTATCAACTTGATATTTTCCTTCATTCAGCATATAAACATAATTTTTAGTATACATTGGAGGGGAGGAGTTTTGTTTGGTTTTTTTTGTTGTTTTTCTTTTTTTTTTTTTTTTTGACAGAGTCTTGCCTTGTTGCCCGTGCTAGAGTGAGTGCCGTGGCGTCAGCCTAGCTCCCAGCAACCTCAAACTCCGGGGCTCAAGCAATCCTTCTGCCTCAGCCTCCCGAGTAGCTGGGACTACAGGTGCATGCCACCACAGTTGTCCAGATCATTTCTTTCTATTTTTTAGTAGAGACGGAGTCTCACTCTTGCTCAGGCTGGTCTCGAACTCCTGAGCTCAAACGATCTGCCCGCCTCGGCCTCCTAGAGTGCTAGGATTACAGGCATGAGCCACCGTACCTGGCCTAGTTTTTTGTTTTTTTAATTCCCCAGTATTAAAATTCTTAAAAGTATATGCAAAGTAAAATAGTATAAAATACAGTCTGTAAAACTTCTTGCTGCATTGAGCCTGAAGAGAGAGAAATATGAACTATAGGCATTTGACAGTTGATATAGGTTCTCAAATTATCATTCTTCCTTCTGACATCTTTATTTATTCCTCTACCAATCTCAAGAAACAATGAAGATAAACTATATCTTCAGGATGTTATAATGTGATAGAGCAGATTATTTCCTTAGCAGTTTTTTTTTTTTTTTTTTTTTTTGAGACAGAGTCTTATTCCAATTGAAGTTTTTAAAGTACAAATTTTGTTAGGGCGAATAACTTTAAATAAATACATTCATCTTTTTTTTTTTTTTAATAGCAGTAGCTGGTACTTTGAATGTAAATGTGAAGAAGGAAATATCTAGTCCAGCAAGACCTTGCTCTTTTGAAGAGGC
>NW_012152729.1:2511152-2515480 GCF_000956105.1 Propithecus coquereli | reverse complement strand
GCTCAGGCTGGTCTCGAACTCCTGAGCTCAAACAATCCGCCCGCCTTGGCCTCCCAGAGTGCTAGGATTACAGGCGTGAGCCACCGCACCCGGCCAGAAATAAGTTTCTTCTTGATAGCAGGAGGCATCTGGTACTGTCTCTTCTTGAGGAAGTGGAGGAAGTTCACATTCTTACTGTCCGCTCAGGAACTTTTTCAAGGCTGTTTAAACAATACTCAAAAAACCTTTTTACAGGCAGTGAATTTTTGATGACAGTCCATCAGATAGTCTGTCCTTTCCTCCCCTCTCACAGAAACTTTTTCCCTTTCGGAATGTGAATTGACCAGCTCTGGTGAATGTTAATGAGGATTTATACCTTCTTTTGTCTGTTTAGCTTCTTTTAATTGCTAGGTAAACATCTCTGTAGGTGAGATACTCATGTTACTAACCTTAGAGGCAGGATTTATGCTACTCTAAGGGGCTGCCAGTTAGAAATTTATTTTCTTGTTAGCTGTTAGCAAGACCATTCTTTCAGGCATATTAAATATAATATTATTGATTGGAGATTTCTGATTGATTTAAAAAAACAATAGCTTTCAGAACCAGGAATTTTCCTTGACAAATAGCTTATTTTTATGATTGCTTCAAATCACAGCTTTAGTATTATGCTAAGGTGTTGTGTGGAGATTTAATTAGTTATGCTTTAATGATGAAGACTAAGTATCATAAATGACTTTTAAACTTGTATTATGGCAGTAATCCTCCAAGTAACATTCTTATAAATAGCCATCAATTACATTAAGATTTAGAACTGATAACCAAAGATGATACCATGGCCAGATATTGAAAGCTTTCTCTCTAAGCTTTACCCAGCTATGAATGTATCCTTAACACAAAAGTAATACAAAGTCAAATAAGATAAAGTGTACAGTATATACTATTGTTAATAATTTCTTGGGAATATTTCTAAAAGGTTTCCTACATCTATATAGGTACAGATAGATGTTTGTATAAACTACATAGATTGCTCAGAGAGTCTGTGATGTAGGTTTAGGACCTAGGGATAAAGAATTGATGTGCATTCTCTCAGTTTCAATTTTGTAAGGAGTAATTGGAGGAGTGTGAAAAATAATTGAGAGCATATACTTTTCTCTATCGGTTGCAACTATGTGGCAAGGTTTAGCAGCTTGGAGGACCCATAGAGATAATTTAGTTCAATTTCATTTTATAGGTGAATAAACCAAGCTAAGAGAGGTTAAATGATTTGCTCAATAGAGGTTGCAGCTTAGATTTCCCACAAAATCTATATTCTTTTCACTCTGTCCTGTTTCCTCTCTTATAAATCTTAATTCACATTTTAGCCAAACATATTTATATTTGACCTAAATGCTGCTTGCTAGCAACAAACTTAGTAAAAATTATTGTTATTCTAAGTTTCGAAAGTTGTTACTATTTGGTATGGGTGAAAGAGAAAGCTGTTTAAAAGCTGTTTGACATAAACTATCAATAGCAATATTCTCTGCAAATTCAAATCACTATTGGGATGACTAAATATATCTTTCTTATTTACATCTGGATTTTCTTAATTGGCTTGAAATGTCTCCCCCAGACCCTAGGGAGTACACAGATTTTACTTGTTTGCAATTTTTCCGTCCCTCACTAGAATGTAATTTTCAGGTAGTAGGGACTTTACCTTTCTTATTCATCACTGGATCTCCAGAACCTAGAACAGTGCCTGGAACATTGTAGGGGCTCAATAAATATATATCAAAAATGTAGGAAGAAAAGATAAGTTGGTATCTCTCAAGCCATTTAATATTGCTTAAAGGCCCATTAAAATACAGTTGTGGGTCCTGGAACAAAATAGGATAGACTCACTTTTCCCTGCTCCTCTCCTCTAAATACTACTAAATAGCTTGGAAATAATTCAAAAATCATAAAAGGACTTTGAAATATGAAAAGAAGAGGGTGTACTGGCTAGGAACCTCAGAACTTAAAAGAATGATACTGCAGTGAGTTTCTTGGGTTTTCGTTTTATCTCCCATTTTTCCCAAATTGGGCACCTGAGAGTCCTGTAGTCCAAAACTGCCGACAGACATACACAAAAAATAAATCAATAAATAAGCAAGAAAAACCTTCTGTCTTTGGCCAAAGGACTAAGAAAGGGAAAATCCAACAGAGACTTAATGGGATGATTGTATCGGGTGGCAGCAGCTGGCCACCAGTGGAGTTTAGGGGCCAACCTGTGCCCCACCCATTCTTGCCCCACTCATTCCTGCAGCAACAGCAGAACCTAGGAGAGCCAACCCACCCTATAACTTATATCTGCCAGCAGCAGTGGGCCTGATCTGGGCCCACATATGCCAGTAGCAGCAGATTGATCTATCTGCAAGAATGGCAATGTTAGAATTTGGAGGGCCAACCCGTTCCCCACCCTACAGCAGGCAACAGCAAGCAGATTCTCTGCCTGCACTGGCAGCACCCAGCAAGCGCAGTATTTCCATATCCTTCCCCCAACAGCAGAGAGAAAGAGAAACCCAGACATAACAGCTCTTAACCCTCTTCCCAAGAGAGAAGAATATAGGCTAGACATCTTCCAACCCTCCACCCATTGACAGAAGGCAACCCAGGTGCAGAAGGTAAACCAGGCCTGGGGTCTCCCAACCTTTCACCCACTGGTAGGGAGCCATCTAAACCCACTGCTCTTGATTCTTTACCCAGTGGTAGAAGGTAGCCCATGTAGGTGCTTCCCTGCTTCCAAAAGCACCAACAGTAATGAAATGGGAAGCCCATTGGCAACAGGAGACCAGAGAACCTACCAGGAGAAATGCTTTCCATCCTACAGATCCAGCATCCTTCACCCCTACCTAATAATATCAGATAGCCCAGGGAAACACCTTCTTCTTATGAATTCAGGCAGCAGCAGGAATCCAGGTGCAGCTCAAGAAGAGCCAGGGTAACAAATCAGACCAGAATAGGGCTCAGAAAACTAAACTGTCATTAAAACTACAGTACACAAAAGTAGACCAGAACCTACACAGGTTAAACAGGGTAACTACGTGTATTAAGATTTAAAAAGAATCAAGAATCACCTAATATCCAAAATGTCCAAGAAATAATAAAAAAAAATCACTGTCATACTAAGAACCAGGAAAATCACAACTTGAATGAGAAAATAAAATCAACTGATACCAATACTAAGATGAATCAGATGTTGGAACTGTTATGGTGGTTATTTAAAGAAGCCACCAATAAAATTACTTCAACAAGTAATTACGAATTCCCTTGAAAGAAATAAAAAAATAGAAGATCTCAGCAAAGAAAGAGAAGTTATAAAAAGAACAGAATGGGGTCGGGCATGGTGGCTCATGCCTATAATCATAGCACTTTGGGAGGTTGAGACAAAAGGATCACTTGAGGCCAGGGTTCTAGACCAGCCTAAGGAGGAGCCTATTTTTTTGCCTCTACAAAAAAATAGAAGAATTAGCCAAGCATGGTGATGCACACCCAGCTACTTGGGAGGCTAAGGCAGGAGAATCGCTTGAGCCCAGGAGTTTGAGGTTGCAGTGAACTATCATTATGCCACACTACTCTAGCCCAGGTGACAGAGCAAGACCCTATCTCAAAAAAAGAAAAAAAGAGAGAGAGACTGAAAGACTTAAAAAAAGAAACAAAGAAACCCTCTAGCCCAGATGACAGAGTGAGACTCTGTCTCAAAATAAAAAAAAAAGAACAGATCCCCAGGGATCTGTGGGACAATAGAAAATAATCTAATGTTCATATCATTGGAATTCCAGAAGGAGAGGATAAAGAATATGAGGCTGATAAAAAGTACAGGCATAGCTCATGTTATTGTACTTCACTTTATTGTGCTTTGCAAATATCGTGAAGAATATAAGGTTTGTGGCAACCCTGCATCAAACAAGTCTATGGGTGCCATTTTTCCAGCAGCATGTGCTCACTTTGTGTGTCTGTGCCAAATTTTGGTCACAATATTTCAAACTTTTTGATTATTATATTTGTTATGGTGATCTGTGATCAGTGATCTTTTATGTTAATTTTTTGATCGTTCTGTGATGCCACAAACTATACTCGTATGAGATGGCAAACTTAATCCATAAATTCTGTGTGTGTTCTGATTGCTCCACCAACTGGCCATTCCTCCATCTCCTTGGGTCTCCCTATTCCCTGAGGAACAACAATATTGACATTAGGCCAATTAATAACCCTACAGTGGCCTTTAAGTGTTCAAGTGAAAGGAAGAGTGGTACATCTCTCACTTTAAATTTTTTTTTTCTTTTTTTAATTGTAATCTTTTTTTTTTTTTTTTTTTTTTTTTGAGACAGAGT
>NW_012152729.1:2488997-2509247 GCF_000956105.1 Propithecus coquereli | reverse complement strand
GTGCCCGGCCATAAAACTTTAATAAATGAGGAATTGCTTCTTATAGATGAGCAAAGAAAGTAGTTTCTTGAGATGGAATCTATTCCTGGTGAAGGTGCTATGAACATTGTTGAAATGACAACAAAGGATTTAGAATGTTACATAAATTCTGTTGATAAAGCAGTGGCAGGATTTGAGAAGACTGACTCCAATTTTGAAAGAAGTTCTGTGGGTAAATGCTATCAAACAGCATCACATGCGACAGAGAAATCTGTCATGAAAGGGAAGAGTTGATCAATGCAGCAATCTTTATTGTTGTCTTATTTTAAGAAATTGCCACAGTCATGCCAGCCTTCTGAACAACCATCCTGGTCAGTCAGCAGCCATCAATGTCAAGGCAAGACCCTCCAGCAGTAAAAGGATTTCAACTTGCCAAAGGCTCAGATGATAGTTAGCATTTTTTAGCAATAAAATATTTTTAATTAAGTTGTATACATTGTTTTATGAATATAATACTGGCATAACTTTTATGTGCACTGTGAACCAAAAAATCCATGTGACTCGCTTTATTGCGATATTTATTGCAGTGGTCTGGAACTGAACCCACAAGATTTCTAAGGTATGCCTCTATTTTAAGAATTAATGGCAAAAAAATCCTAAATTTGGTGAAAGACATAAACCTACAGATTCAAGGTGAGCAAATCACAAATAGGATAAACCTAAAGAAATCCATACCAAGACACATCATAATTTTAATCTTAAGAAAACTAAACCAGCCTGAGCAAGAGCGAGACCCCGTCTCTACTAAAAAAAAAAATAAAAAGAAATGATGTGGACAACTAAAAATATATAGAAAAAATTAGCCGGGTATGGTGGCACATGCCTGTAGTCCCAGCTACTTGGGAGGCTGAGGCAGTAGGATCACTTGAGCCCAGGAGTTTGAGGTTGCTGTGAGCTAGGCTGACGCCACGGCACTCACTCTAGCCAGGGCAACAGAGAGAGACTATGTCTCAAAAAAAAAAAAAAAAAGAAAAAGAAAACTAAAGACAAGAAATCCTAAAAGCAATCTGCCCACAGAGAGAAATGATGTAGTACCTATAGGGGAAAACAAATTCTAATGATAGTGTATTTCTCATTTAGAACCATGGAAGCCAAAAGGAAGTGGCACAGTATTTTTCAATTATTAAAAGAAAGGAACTGTCAACCACAATTCTATATCTGGCAAAACTATCTTTCAGGAAAGATATTCTCAGGTGAAGAAAATGAAAATAATTTGTTACCAGCAGACCTACCCTTAAAGACTATCTAAAAGATTGATTCCATATCTTGGCTATTGTGAATAGTGCTGCAGTCAATGAGTGTGCAGATGTCTCTTCGATATACTGATTTCATTTCCTTTGGATATATACCCAGCAGTGGGGTTGCTGGATCATATGGTAGTTTCATTTTTAATTTTTTGAGAAATCTCCATACTGTTTTCCATAATAGCTGTACTAATTTACATTCTCACTAATAGCGTGTAAGGGTTCCCTTTTCTTCACAATCTTGCCAACACTTACGTTTTTGTCTTTTTCATAATAGCCATTCTAACAGGAATGAACTAATATCTCATTGTGTTTTGATTTGTTTTTCCCTTGTGATTAGTGATATTGAGCTTTTTTTTTCCCCCTAGAGACAAGGTCTGGCTCTGTCACCCAGGTGGGAGTGTAGTGGCACTATCATAGCTCATTGTAACCTTGAACTCCTGGGCTCAACTTCCCAAGTAGCAGGACTACAGGCACATGCTACCACACCTGGCTAATTTTTTTTATTTTTGTAGACACAGAGTCTCACTATGTTGCCCAGGCTAGTCTCAAATTCCTGGCCTCAAGTGATCCTCCCACATCAGCCTCCCAAAGCACTGGGATTACAGGTGTGACCCACCATGCCCAGCATACTTTTTCATATCTGTTGGCCATTTGTATATCTTCTTATGAGAAAAGTCTGTTAGGTCTTTTGCCTATTTTTTTCATTGGGTTATTTGTTTTCTTACTATTGAGTTGCATTTCTTATATATTTTAGATATTAATCTCTTATAAGATGTATACTTTGCAAATATATTCTCCCAGTCTATAGGTTGCTTTTGACTCTGTTGATTGTTTCCTTTGCTGTGTAGAAGCTTTTTAATTTGATGTAATTCCATTTGTCTATTTTTACTTTTGTCGTGTGTGCTTTTGAGATCTTATCCAAAAAATCTGGGTATATATCAAAGGAAATGAAATCAGTGTGTCAAAGAGATATCTACATCCCATGTTTAAAGCAGCACTATTCACAGTAGCCGAGCTCTGGAATCAGCCTACGTGTCCATCAACAGGTGACTAGATAAAGAAAATATGCAAATATATATAATGGAATACTATTCAGCCATAAAAAAAGAGTGAAATCACATCATTTGCAACAACATGGATGAACCTGGAGGACATTATGTTAAGTGAATTAAGCCAGGCACAGAAAGACAAAGTGCTGCATGATCTCACTCATGTGGAATCTAAAAGAATTGATCTTATAGAAATTGAGAGTAGAATATTGGCTACCAGAGGCTGGGGGAATGAGGTTAGGGAGGGGGAGATGGAGAGATTGGTCAATAGGTACAATGTTACAGTTAGGTAGGAGGAATAAGTTCTGGAATTGTATTGCTACAGCAGAGTGACTGTAGTTAACAATAATGTATATTTAAAAATAGCTGGAAGAGAGGATTTTTAATGTTTGTACCACAAAGGAGTGACAAATTTTTAAGGTGATGGATATGCTTGTTACCCTGATTTGATTATTACATAATGTATGCATGTATCAAAACATTATGTTCTCCCCTGTAATAAGTATAAATACTACATGTGAGTCAAAAATCAAATAAAACTTTTAAAAAAAGAGTATCTAGGCCAGGCGTGGTGGCTAGCACTCTGGGAGGCCGAGGCGGGTGGATCGCTCAAGGTCAGGAGTTCGAGACCAGCCTGAGCAAGAGTGAAACTCCGTCTCTACTAAAAATAGAAAGAAATTATCTGATCAGCTAAAAATATATATATATAGAAAAAATTAGCCGGGCATGGTGGCGCATGCCTATAGTCCCAGCTACTTGGGAGGCTGAGGCAGGAGGATCGCTTGAGCTCAGGAGTTTGAGGTTGCTGTGAGCTAGGCTGACGCCACGGCACTCACTCTAGCCAGGATAACAGAGTGAGACTCTGTCTCAAAAAAAAAAAAAAAAAAAGTATCTAGAAGAAGCTCTTCAAACAGAAAGAAAATGTTAACAAAAGTTCTTTCCCCTTTTCAGAAGGGAAAGAACAATGGAGTGAATAAAAATAGGGATTAAATATAATAGACAATCCCCATGAGTTTCTTAAATCATATTTTGTTGAAGCAAAAATTATAACATCTTATTATAGTACTCAATATAGAGGAAATACTTGAGACCACTCTTATAAAAGTAGGGGGAAGAAAACAAAAGTGGAGGAGGGTAA
This sequence comes from Propithecus coquereli, assembly GCF_000956105.1. NCBI lineage: Eukaryota > Metazoa > Chordata > Mammalia > Primates > Indriidae > Propithecus > Propithecus coquereli. The sequence goes on along the minus strand of NW_012152729.1, from coordinate 2,505,774 downwards.
AGGGATCTGAATGAAAGTAAGATTTCAGTGCTTCATATGAAGTTGTAAAACATAAATACCAATAAATTACCTATACATTGTAATACCTAGAGCAACCACTAAGAAAACTATATGAAGTGGTATACTCAGAAGCACTATAAGTAAATCCTAAAATATGTTCAGATAACCCACAGGAAGATAAAAAAAAAAGAGAGAGAGAGAAAAAGAGAAGCAGAGGAAACAAAAAGGAAACAAATAATAAAATGGCAGACTTAAGCATTAACATGTCATGAGCCACTGTGCCCAGCCAGGCAGTGGCAGATACAAAACTGCTCCCAGCCTGGCAGTGGCAGATACAAAACTGATACACCAGTTTTGTATCTCATGTTACCATCATAGCATCAAAAAATAGACATTCAGAGCCAAGGATGATGGCTCACACCTGTAATCCCAGCACTTTGGGAGGCCAAGGCAGGAGGATTGCTTGAGACTAGGAGTTCAATACCAGCTGCACAATATAGTGAGACCACATCTCTACAAAAAAAATATACGTTTAAATCACAGCCTGTAGTCAACAAATTATAGAGTGAAATAGTTGGTAACTTTTGTGATTTTAAACTTTTCTTTCTTTTTTGTGTGTATAGCAATGAAAACTACTGGATGTAACTTAGATAAGGTAAATATCCTTCCTAATGCCCTGATCACTCCACTCATATCAAGCAGTATGATTAAGAGTGAAGATGTTACTCCAATGGAAGTAACAGCAGAAAAAAGATCTTCCCCTATTTTTAAGGTAAGCTATATTGACTAGTGTCCCAACTCTTAACTTTACATACAAAAATTGCTGTATTTTCCTATTCCTTTGACTTTTTTTAATGCTTTGGATACACTTAATAAATTTTGCTTTTCAGAGTGAATGCTTTCTACTTCAACAAAATTGCACACAAAGTGACTGCCAATATACATTTTAACAAGGGAGGAATTATTCATAATATGTTGCTAGACCTGTGGGATGTGGGGTGTTAATGAAAGTACTATTTTAGCATTTTCAGAATTAGAGACTTTTCCCCCTAAGTCTTTTCCCATAACTCCCCCTCCCTTTTTTACTTGTTTCCCTCCCTATAATGTTAATGGTAAACCACAGATGGAGATTATTTTGATATCTGCTCTTCCAGAACCATAGAATCAATATGTTCTTATTACCCTTAATTTGCCAAAGCATATCAATAACTGATTACTCTTCTACTTCCTTGTTTGACTGTCTTTGCTTATAGTACATTGAAAAGATATATCCTGATGACGATCATACATCTTGTTATCACGCAGACTCACAGTCTTGCCCCCGTTCTCTAAATGATAATATAGAGTGGAAAGCTGGTCCTGTTTGTACTTTTAGAACAATAATAATTTTTGAAGTATCTTATGAGCTTATTTAACGTTTTTATATATTCATATTATTTGGGGGTTTTTATTTTTTAGACTACAAAGGCAGTTGGATCAACTCAGCAAACATTAGAAAATATCTCTAACATAGCAGGAAATGGTTCTTTTTCATCACCATCATCTTCCCACTTACCTTCTGAAAATGAAAAGCAGCAGCAGATTCAGCCCAAAGTGTACAACCCAGAGACCCTGACAACTATCCAAACACAAGACATCTCACAGCCTGGTACCTTTCCAGCAGTTTCTGCTTCTAGTCAACTGCCCAACAGCGATGCACTGCTGCAGCAGGCTACACAATTCCAGACCAGAGAATCTCAATCTAGAGAGGTATTACAGTCAGATGGCACAGTGGTTAATTTGTCACAACTGACTGAGGCGTCACAGCAACAGCAGCAGTCACCACTACAAGAACAAGCACAGACTTTGCAGCAGCAGATTTCATCAAATATTTTTCCATCACCAAATAGCGTGAGTCAGCTACAGAATACTATTCAGCAGTTGCAAGCAGGAAGCTTTACAGGCAGTACTGCTAGTGGCAGCAGTGGGAGTGTTGACTTGGTCCAACAAGTTTTAGAGGCACAACAACAGTTATCTTCAGTTTTATTTTCTGCTCCAGATGGTAATGAAAATGTTCAAGAACAGCTTAGCGCAGACATTTTTCAACAAGTCAGTCAAATTCAAAATAGTGTAAGCCCTGGAATGTTTTCCTCAACAGAGCCAACAGTCCATACCAGACCAGATAATTTAATACCTGGAAGAGCTGAAAGTGTTCATCCACAGACTGAAAACACATTGTCTAATCAACAACAGCAACAGCAGCAACAGCAAGTGATGGAATCATCAGCTGCAATGGTGATGGAGATGCAGCAGAGTATCTGCCAGGCAGCTGCCCAGATTCAGTCAGAGTTATTCCCTTCATCTGCTTCAGCAAATGGAAACCTTCAACAATCACCAGTTTACCAGCAGACTTCTCACATGATGAGTGCATTATCTACCAATGAGGACATGCAAATGCAGTGTGAATTGTTTCCTTCTCCACCTGCAGTTTCTGGAAATGAAACTTCTACAACCACCACACAGCAGGTTGCGACCCCTGGGACTACTATGTTTCAGACATCAAGTTCAGGAGATGGAGAAGAAACTGGAGCACAAGCAAAACAGATTCAGAACAGCGTCTTTCAGACCATGGTCCAGATGCAACATAGTGGGGACAATCAACCTCAAGTTAACCTTTTTTCATCTACAAAAAGTATGATGAGTGTTCAGAATAATAGTACCCAGCAACAAGGCAACAGTTTATTCCAGCAAGGTAGTGAGATGATGTCACTTCAATCTGGGAATTTTTTGCAGCAGTCTTCTCATTCACAGGCTCAGCTTTTTCATCCTCAAAATCCCATTGCCGATGCTCAGAACCTTTCCCAGGAAACGCAAGGTTCTATTTTTCATAGTCCAAATCCTATTGTCCACAGTCAGACTTCTACAACCTCCTCTGAACAAATGCAGCCTCCAATGTTTCACTCTCAAAGTACTATTGCTGTGTTACAGGGCTCTTCAGTTCCTCAAGACCAGCAGCCAACCAACATATTTCTTTCCCAGAGTCCTATGAATAATCTTCAGACTAATACAGTGGCCCAAGAAGAACAGATTTCATTTTTTGCATCACAGAACTCAATTTCTTCACTTCAGTCAACGTCAAACCCTGAACAACAAGCTGCTTTCCAGCAGCAAGCTCCAATATCACATATCCAGACCCCTATGCTTTCCCAAGAACAAGCACAACCCTCCCAGCAAGGTTTATTTCAGCCTCAGGTGTCCCTGGGCTCCCTTCCACCTAATCCAATTCCTCAAAACCAACAAGGAACAATTTTCCAGTCACAGCACTCAATAGTTGGTATGCAGAGTAACTCGCCATCCCAGGAGCAGCAGCAACAGCAACAACAGCAGCAGCAACAGCAACAACAACAGCAGAGCATTTTATTCAGTAATCAGAATACCATGGCTACAATGGCATCTCAGAAACAACCACCACCAAACATGATATTCAACCCAAATCAAAATCCAATGGCTAATCAGGAGCAACAGAACCAGTCAATTTTTCACCAACAAAGTAATATGGCCCCAATGAATCAAGAGCAGCAGCCCATGCAATTTCAGAATCAGTCCACAGTTTCCTCACTTCAGAACCCAGGTCCTACCCAATCTGAATCATCACAGACTTCCTTGTTCCATACCTCTCCTCAGATTCAGTTGGTACAAGGGTCGCCCAGTTCTCAAGATCAACAAGTAACACTCTTCCTCTCTCCAGCGTCCATGTCTGCATTGCAGACCAGTATAAACCAACAAGACATGCAACAGTCTCCTCTTTATTCCCCTCAGAACAACATGCCTGGAATCCAAGGAGCCACATCTTCACCTCAGCCACAGGCTACTTTATTTCACAACACTGCAGGAGGCACAATGAACCAACTACAGAATTCTCCAGGCTCATCTCAGCAGACTTCAGGAATGTTCTTATTTGGCATTCAGAATAGTAAGAACTTCTTTCTAATTTCTCATTACTTAATTGAAATGGTCAAATTATTATTATTAGAAGGAAGCAAAGTACAGTCGTTTTAAAAGCACAGATTGTAGTTTAGAAGTCTACAACTTACAGATTATGAGATCTTGTACAAAGTGACTTTCATGGACCTCAATTTTCACATCTAAAATGGTGATAATATTACATACTTGAAAAGGATAGTGAGAGAATTGAATATGGTAATATATAAAAATGTGTATTTGCCATTTTAAGCTATAAACTTGAAAGGGAAATGAAGTAAGAATGACAAATAATATCTCAGCCAATTGAAGTAAATAGTTTCTAAGGAGGTAGAAACCCATCTTTAATATATATACCAAGAAAATGATATAGGACTTAATGATATCTAAGCAAAAATGTATTTCTATATACTAAGAGGAAACCTAAGATGAATTTCAGAACCATTCTGTGAATACCTTTTTCTTGGACTATCAGGTATCTCACTTTTAATAGTACACTAGGTGAACACGGTAATGAATTTCCCCCAGCAACTAATAAATATCTTCTCATGAATCTTTATGAGTAAGGTATCTTCTATTTTCAATGTCTTTGCAGATTGTAGTCAGCTTTTAACCTCTGGACCAGCTACATTGCCAGATCAGTTGATGGCCATAAGTCAGCCAGGCCAACCACAAAACGAGGGCCAGCCACCTGTGACAACACTTCTTTCTCAGCAAATGTCAGAGAATTCTCCACTGGCATCCTCTATAAATACCAACCAGAACATCGAAAAGATTGATTTGCTTGTTTCATTGCAAAACCAAGGGAACAACTTGACTGGTTCCTTTTAACTGAATATGTAAGTATTTTTTGGCTTCTTATTGAACAGCATCAAATTTTATTCTTTTTAAAGATTTTGGTTAAGTAATAGTTTAATTTCTAATCTTTTAAAATATTTCTTCCTCATAAAATGATACTTTTTTACTCTGAATAAATTACTCTGAGTGATCACTTTTATCACTTATGATCATATTGTTAATCAGGGTGAGCATCCCTAGTTTGAAAATCCAAAATCTGAAATGCTCCAAAATCTGAAACTTTTTGAGTGCCAACGTGACACCAAAAGTGAAAGAATCCACACCTGACCTCATGTGATGGATCACAGTTAAAACCCAGGTGTACAACTCCTTATTTAGCATCCCTCCTAGCCCCCTTTAGCTGTGATATATCTTTTTAGGTGTACCTGAAACATAAATGGATTTTGTGTTTAGACTTGGGTCCCCTTCCATATATATCTCATTATGTATATGCACATGTTCCAAAATCTGAAACACTTCTGATCCTAAGCATAACCTATAAAGATAACCTATATTGGGCATTCCTTCTGGCTCTACGCATCTTTGCCTTGGACTAACAGAACATCTGATGAGTGTGCAGAATGTGTTTCCTTTGTACTATATATTGGATATGATCACATCTCACTTCTCCCTTCTTCAAGAAATAAATATTGAGTCAGAAAAGTCCATGGAAGAACAAATATGATACATTTCTTTAGGATCATTCAGGGTGACAGGAACTTTATAAATGTTTTCCCTCCCTTGTGAGTTGTATTAAACTTTTTCCTTTTTTTAGAAATTCCACGAAGAAAATCCTGATTCCAAGATGTCCTGAGATCTTATGGTTCCATGAGGATTACTGAACTGTTACTTTAAAAACAAAATATGAAAAACCATATTTGAGTAAATGGATAGATTTTACTCTGGCTGCAAAAGAGCACATCTATGCTGTCTGTTGCAGTGATTAGCCATCAATGATAATATGTTCATATTTTATATTCCTAATAACAGTGATGACTGAGAACCAATTTGAGTTTCCAGCTGACAGAATTAATTATTGCTATTTTCCTAGGTGTGATTTCTTTAAAAGTAAAGTTTAATTTCAAGGCTGGACCACTCAGTTATTATTGCTATTAGAAAATAATATTTGTTGTGTTTACTTTTGTTCTTCATTTTCTTCTGCATTGTTTTAGTCAAGCAATGGCTTTTGAAAAAGCAAAATTCAATAATAACTATAGCTGTGATTTTTTTCAATATAAAAAAGCACAGCTGTTGGCCAAAGTGAAGGAATCTTTTTTCAGTTTTTATGGAGAAACTGAAGGGGTAACATTCTGAGAAATAAGCTGTCTTAAGAACTCTATGCAGATAAGAGGACTCTTGATTTAACACAAAGGCAGACAACACACAAAACTGGGGACAGCTGGAATGCTATTGATTTTATTTTTCAGAGAGTTGTTAATTCTCTGTGTTTCTACTAAGGGGTTTAGCCATAACTGTGCATAGAAAAATACTTATCTTGCTCTATAAAAAAATGAAGGGGATAATATATGGTGAATTATGTTCTGATATCCTCCTACAGTAGTTTAAAACTGACAGAATGATTTGAGTCTGTTTTCTTCTTAACCCAGTCTTAGGCTGGTATTCCCTTTTTATATGCATCTATATTACTTTCCACCTCTTTTTTCACTTTATTTTAAACAAGTATTAATATACTACTGGCTTTGTGACCCTGTAGCAACTTAAAGGAAAAGGCCATTTTAGGGTGACCAAGCAATCCTGCAGCACAAGACAGGAAGTACTCTTTTGGGAATTATGGGGAGTTGATTCCTGAGAAACAATGTATTTTTTTCCCCATGAACGGTGCTGTTCTGAAGTCTTCAAATTTTTCCCTCTAATTAGAAAACAGTGTAAATTTTAATTGGAAAAAAAAAAAAAAGACAAACTAAAATTTCTTGAAACATCACTTCTCCCTGAGCTTCAGTGAGTATAAATTCACTTGTCACCTCAGTGCTTTACTTGGTCACTTAACCTGATGGTTTCCACAAGCCTTAGGCTTTACAGGGTCATATGATTGACTTAAAAATGAAGAATTAACTGTGTTACATCTATACAGAGCAAAATAACACACTCCAGAACTTGCAGTTGTAGCATTAGTTATACAATTTGGGTGTTCTTGCCACCCACGGGATGCCTGCTTCTCACTACCACCTGTGTCTGGACATGTGCTTATGTCTCGTTTTCCTTTTGGCATGTGGAGAGCTGTCAATGCAATACAAGGCCAACATGTATGTGACTTCAGTATGTTGATATAATGTTTTGGTGTTCTTGTCTGTTTCATTTATTTGTTAAGTGTACAAAAAATAGCCTGTTAATTGTTGTTGAAGGCTACTTTTCTGTTCAATTTTTTTTTTCTATCCTATACATTTAGTTGAACTGTGTGGAATTGTGGTGTTGGTTTTGTTTATACAGCCAGATTTTTCCTTCTTTTTGTGATGGTCTTTGTTGTTTGAATGTGCTCTTCTAATTTGTTTTTTTCTTTCTTCTCATGTATACTTCCCTCCACCCCAACCCTTTCTTTCTTTCTCTCTCTGATTGAGAGGCATTGAATTACGTTTTCAGTAGTACAGGCTTCTTGCCGATATGAAGGGAACTTTTCAGAAAGAGACCTACTCTGGGTCATTTAATTTTGAATACAGTTTTCAATCGTTCAAGTTTTGGATGGTTTATATCTAATGTGTGTTTCATTTTTTTGGAAAGCTATATTTTGTATTTAGGAAATGGTATACTATTTTGCTATTTGTACTGAGTGAGTACATTGGCATAAATATAGAAATTTATATATATACATATATATAAACTATTCTTTTTTGCCACACATTTTTGTGGTAAATTTGTGAGTTTGTCTGATGTTCTACCACAACGTGGCGTCTGATAACAGTGAGGGGGGGTTTGTTATGTCTTTATTGAGTATTTAAGTATCTTTTGAAACAAATGACCTGTTCATCTGTGGCCATTCCATCAGGCAGTTCCTTGGTGTTATTAGTGGGCTAAAGGCAGCTTACTGTGTGTTTGCTGGATCTTTCACTCAGCAAAATGTTAAAGTAAGGAAACCCATTGAGGCGGTTATGTCAAATGGTGTTTCACAAGAATGAGCCATTCAGTCTTTGCTCACTATATATTTAATATTTTATTGTTGTTATTATTAATTGGCTTTCTGTATCCTATGCCTTTTATTTATAAAGACACTAAAAAAAACCCCATGTTTGTAATTTTAATAACATTTTCCCCATCTTGTAATGTCCAGAGCTACTTTATAAATTCTTTGAACCAAAAGTATTTTCCTCAATATATCTCTTCTCCCTCGGCCCCTATCGGGAAAAATTACCCAATATAGTTCAGGTTATGAGAAGGATCAGCTACACAATCCAGTGCTTCAGTTTTAAAATATAAACTCTAACCCTAGAGCAGGATTGACTGTAATGTCAGACAAAGCAAACCCAGCAGGTATAAAAAGAAAAAATAGACATTAAAAAATGTTAAGCTTTTTTTCTGAATTTTTTTTTCTAAGAAAAATCATAGGAGACTCAAGAAGTCTATTTGTTCACCAGGTTCTAATTAGAATAATTGTTAATACTGCACTATGGGTGAAGTGGTGGCAAGAAGACTGGCTTGTGTGCTGACTTCTGTGGTTTAGCAAGAGGTTTATCACTGTAAAATGCTGATTGGCAATGCCAAGTCACTGGGACCAATTTTCTGTTTTATAATACCTAAGTTTAGAACAGAACATACACCTGAACTGTAGTGGTTGGATTGGATGGAGGCAGAAAACCCAATTTTTATTCTCATAAATTCTGTGGTTATTTATACAAGGGCTGTGCTATGCTACCATATTCTTATTCAATAATAATAGATTTTTTTTTTTACATTGTTAAATGTTCCTTACCCCTAAAGGTCAATGTTAAGTACAACATTCTGATTTGGTTACAAAGAGTATTTTTCTTCTTATTGAAGCTCAGTGGTTGATAGTTGTGCTAATAATGCAGTTTCCTGGTTACTCTTACAAGTTATAGCTACATACAGGAGAGACTCAGTGAGCCAGCAAAGGCCATGGAAACAATTTATTAAATTTATTTATGGCAGAAGGACCTAAATAAACTGTGAACCACATTTTATTTCTTTATATTGTTACATTCAATTGTTCCTGCTTTCAACAACTCACATTAATGCTTGGAGCTGTGTGTGTGTGTGTGTGTGTGTGTGTGTGTGTGTGTGTGTGTTTTATTCCTTACTGTCATTCCATTATATATCCACACCAACATGGGAGAAGATAATTAGAAGTCATATTTCACCTCTGAGCTTTATCGTGTTACCTTTATGTTTAGAATATCATGCTGTTTTTAGCCAATGCAAATCTGTTTTACCCAGTCTCCCTAGAATAGGTTGTTTAAAAGGGCTTTGTTTATTATATTAGCAGTATTAATGAGAGATCTTTCTTTTTCCTTCTTCCCTCCCTCCTTCCTTCCTTGCATCCATCCATCCATGCTTTTTTTTATTTTTTGTAGTATCATATGAGATGTAGTTTGGAATTTCATTCTAGTACATTTCCTGCCCATCACAACCTCAGCTAATCTACCTAGGAAAAATAGTGTCAAAAGAAATGAGAAAGATGTGTCTGAGTCCCTCCAGAACTAAGAGAATAATTCTTTTTGACCATTTAAGCCATTATAAATGCTTGTTTTGGAAAAGTAAAATCTATTATATACATCAACGAATAATGATCAGAATAAAATGATTTAATTATTAAAGTCTCAAATTTTACACGGTTATAAATTTTCACTTGGAGTAGTAATCTAAGAATTTTTCATTTTTCTGGTGAAATTTTCTGTTCTAATATCTATTTCCTGTTTTTTTTAATTAATTGAAAATTGTATGAGATCTGTTAGCTTTACTCTGCTTTGTGACCATAGGCTTCATCTCTAACCAAGACAGCTGTCTTTCCTCTGCATGCCTTTGGTTATAAGGAGGGACTCAGTATGGAGAGACTGTGTAGTTCAGGAGATAAATTAGAAAAATAAGTCAGAGTAAGTACCCTAGTAAATGGGTTAGTAGGATCGTGTAACACGTATTAAAAAGAGGTTTTCTCTGCCTTGTTTGTGTCGCTAGAACTATACTGTGGAGATAATGTTCATAATGTAGTAAATATCAGAATAATATCTATAGTATCATTTGTGGATGGTCCCAGTGTTTTAATTACTTCTTTAATCCTCATTTAATTTTATGCCATTCTAGCCTCTTTTACTAATAAAGTTCTGTTTTTACTCCACTTTTCTCTTTCAGGAAGTTTTTTAAATTAATATTTTATATTTAGATAAAATGCTTATGGAAAAGTGCCTTTTTACCATAATAGTGCTCCCTTCTTATAATTTTATTTTTCATTATTGCCAAAAACATATAAACAAATGGTTTTAACAGGTCTCAACTTTCACTTTTTCCATTTAGCCATTCTTTTCTCCATTTCTTCATCACCATAAGAAACAACTTCATAAGTCCCTTTGGCTTAAGAATAGAAGGATGCATTGCTAGAATTGTTTCTTTGGGGAGGGTAAAAGATTACAGAATTATACTATTTAGGCTTTATACCAGTTCTAAATTTTTCTTCATCTCAACAAACTAGTGATAGGTCTTATCTAAATACTAATGAGAATTTTACTATCTTTGAGATTTCATGCACACAAATGTGTGTAAATTTCAACAAGGAAGTGTTTAAAGCATTTTCTCTGATCTTAGATGAACATAAATTCCTACTAAAGCATAGTTTAAGTGAGTCCAGGTAATGTCAATTTTTTTTAACTAGACAGGGCAAAGTTGTTCATTTTAATGTACTTATCAGAACCTCAGTTAATTTGCCTAGGGAAAAAAGTGTCAAAGGAAATGAGGTAGAAGTTATATCTGAGTCCCTGTAGACTTAAGATAATAATTCCTTTCAGCCAGATACAGTTGGATTTAGTGCCCTGGTTTTTGTTAATTTTGCCTCTATTCCAGCTCCTTAACACAATGATGGTGCTTGAAGAAGGGGCCATGAGCAACAGGTCAGGATAGTAGTACCTTTGGGATAGAGCAACTTTCCCCATGCAGGTATTTTTGTGACTGTTAGTGGCACTGAAGACTGCAAACTTTTTATGCAATATTCTTAATACCCTATTGATATTATGCACTTTAATCATTCCAAAGAAGCCAAGAATGCTGTATAGAGATGATTCCTGCTTAATGAATACATGTTACCTATTTAGAATATTATGTCCCATTTTCTTTTTAATAGCCAACTTAGTATAAGAGTTATGTGGATATTTTCTAAAATGACCATATAGTAGAACTGAAGACTCTATAAGGGGAAATGATTACACTTTTCTAAAATCATTTTAGAAACATTACAGTATTCAGCTTCTAATTTGTGTTTGAGAGTTCATTAAAACCAGCCTTCTTTCTATATATTTTGTTTCATGTATATAAGAACATTACAGTATATCATTTTCTATATGTGTAGTTTTTGCAAATCAGTGGTTCTCAAAGTATAATCCTCAGTCCACCAGCTAGCATTAGTATCACCTGGGAACTAGTCAGAAATACAAATTCTTTTTTTTTTTTTTTTTTTTTTGAGACAGAGTCTCACTGTGTTGCCCGGGCTAGAGTGCCGTGGCGTCAGCCTAGCTCAGAGCAACCTCAAACTCCTGGGCTCAAGCAATCCTTCTGCCTCAGCCTCCCGAGTAGCTGGGACTACAGGCATGTGCCACCATGCCCGGCTAATTTTTTCTATATATTTTTAGTTGTCCAATTAATTTCTTTCTATTTTTAGTAGAGATGGGGTCTCGCTCTTGCTCAGGCTGGTTTCGAACTCCTGAGCTCAAACAATCTGCCTGCCTCGGCCTCCCAGAGAGCTAGGATTACAGGCTTGAGCCACCACGTCCGGCCCAGAAATACAAATTCTTGGGCCCCATCCCACACATACTGAACCAGAAACTCTGGAGTGGGGGCCCAGCAATCCGTGTTATAACGAGCCCTCCAGGTGATTCTGATGCACAGTAAGGTTTAAGAATCACTGATATAAACTGTATCTAGAGAGAGCTAGAAAGGTTTCTTTTTTCCCACTCAGATACAGTTATACATTATTCTTTATGTAAATTCAGCTTAACCTGGTTAAAGATTTATTGGCAATGATAATTCTCAGTACTCCCTATAGAAATACAGTATATTTTATATACATATACAGTTAGTCTAGTTATCGATAATTCAGTTAACTTAGTTTGGCATTTTCCTACCGCTTACTAAAAAGTTTACATTAAATGACATTTAAATATATAGGTGCAGTGTTCTATATTTATTTTAATTGTCATGACATTTAAGTAGCTAATATAATTGACGGGTGCTAAAGTCTCCTGTTTATCCATAAAATGGGTACATTTTGGGCAGTGTAATACAAGATTTCTTCTCATTGCCTCATACTTTACCAGCAGACCACAGTTTTGCTCTGGCTAGACCAACTCTCAGAACAAAATTATCATTCCTTGTATTTATATTTGTATCTGAAATAGTAAATAAGACGGCTGGCCAGGTCACCATAGCACCTTATTTAATTTCTTTTTTTAATAGGCAAAACTTCTTTAAAAGTAGCTTGCTTTGTATAAGAACTAATGCAATAGAGATATAGCTGTTCTTGAGCTTATACTGCAGATAAGAATTATTTACTAAAATAAATATTAAACAAGATAATGCATTATATAATTTGGGCATTTCTCCTTTCTCAATTTTATGCATCATGGTAAATATAAACTAACCACAAGATAGGTAGATTTATTCATTCACTTTAATCTCCTGTGCAATTCAGTACCTCTATTATTGTTCTAATCTTCCTCCCATTGTTTACAAATCAATTAGTTAACTTATGAAAGAAAAATTTACATTTCAGAATAAAAATAAATGTATACTCACTTTATAAAAATCACCACTGCTATCTTTCCTTAATACTAGCAGTGGAAATGTTAAGTGGCTTACTCTAAAAACTTTGGTGCTGGCAAATACATAGGCAAACTGTTGGGAAATGCTGTAGTTACATTCCTCCTTTCTAATTTCTTTTTCCCCTCTTCCCCACTTAATTGCACATATTCCTGTACCCAAGGCATTCTACCACAATTCTGCTCAACTCCAATTTATGATCTCTCCTTTAAAACTTACATGTTTAACCATATCACCCTGCTTGCTCACTCACATTCTCTCTCCCTCCCTCCCTCCTCTCTTTTCCAGAAGTCACTTGCCCGGTTGGAAATATTTTGTAGGGATTGCTTATTATTATTATTTTAGCTGATGAACCTCAGGACAACACACACACACACACACACACACACACACACACACGATCTCAGATGTTTGAGTGGATTTGGAGTCAAACTTCTGTGTCCAAGAAAGAACTGTCCTGCACTGAAGTGATTGGTGATTTTGATAGTTACAGACTGATTCCAGTGAACTTGAGCTAATTTCTTTTGATCTAATGAATGTATCTGCTCACTTTGTTCCCTTACTTCTAATGGATAAGCTCCAAGTAGTTGCTAAATTTTTGGCAACTTTGAGTTTCATTCACTTCTTTTTCTTAGTCTTTTAATAAGTATACTACAAATATTTCATTAACCTGTTCTCAAGTGGTTTAGCTACCAATCTGCCATTTAAATTTTTAATTTTATTTGCTTGAGCACACTGATCGACCACTGAACTGCCTTCTTCCATTGTCCTGCAATGATACAAGGGTTACATTTTTGTGTATATGGCTTTCATAGTGGGGATTTCAGAGCACTGATACCAGATATTTTCAGTTTGTTCTCTGGGGGAATTTCATTTGCATCTATGTTTTTAGCTATCTGTGATAACTTGTTAAATATTAAAAAGATATTTTGCTTCTATTGGAACATTTGTATACTCGCAACTATATTTCTGTAAACAGCTGCAGTCAAAAATAAAACATTGAAAGTTTTCATTTTGCAGTGGGTAACTGTCTTTTTTCCTCAAACTTTGTGAATGAATTCATGTACTTGAATGACAATTTTGAGCAACATGAGTATGTGGCTGAAATTATAAAATCATTAGGGAAGACGTATGAAATATAGAAATATTTCTGAGTAGTTATTTTGTGCCTACCATTTTTCCAGGGAGAGTACAAGTGATTTAGTGTTATAGAATTTTTGTTATTTTTACTTAATTTAAATATTTCTTGTTTATAAAGCAATACATACACATGAGGTGCTTTTGATGAAAACCAAGTCTCCCCACCCCTGAGTCCCACACCCAGAGGCAATCTCTTTTTATTCTTTTGGTAGTTATTTCACATCTCTAAGTTAGTGTTTACCAGAGTATCGTACATATAACCAGTAGTGGTACTCAGAATGATTTCAGGTGATACATGGATAAACATTGTAAATATTATTTTTAAACTTACATGCATAAGTGTTTTAATGTTCATTAGAAAAAACATAATGCGTCCACCTACCAGACTAAGGGGGAAAAAGTGAGTCAAATAAAAGAAAAAAATGCTAATATAGGTTATATATATATATATATATCATAAATATGTTACATAAATAACTGAGGCTTAAGAGACACTGCTTTAGAGAGTATGCTTATGCCTTCTTATCAAATACAGACAGTATGTGTTGATTCTGTGAAGGAATGACAATTTTTAACACATCCAAATGTATACATCTAAATGAGTTGTCACTTAAGAGGCCATATGTATAGTTTAACAATGCTGCCATTGTTCTAAATACAGTATGTTTAAAAGTTGTCTTTTCGTATTTATTGACTTCAACAGCACCGAAAAGGAGTAATAACCAAATGAAATTTAATAAGTATTTATTATAAACATCAAGTTATATACTTTGGTCCAGAAAAATAGCATCTGTGGGCAAAACACTCATCCGAAGATAGGACTACAATGGTGATGGGGCTGCCAGAAAAACTGATGGAATCTCCAGTTACACAGTTGGACAGTATCCCTAATAAGAGAGGTATTTGTCCGGTTTTACTGCAAGCTGGTAAGAGCCCTACTCTGTCATCTTGTAAGGAACAGACAGATTCTCAGCAGTCATATAAGCATAGAAGAGAACTGGAACATCATTTATCCCTGCTTAGGACACAATAGGGACTCTGGAAATAAAAAGCAACTATAGTTTCTCAACAGCAACACTAACTAACGGTCTTACTCTCAGAAAAAGGGGTTGCTACTCATGTTCTATTTCATGGTGCCATTGTCTCTGCTTCTACTGAGGCAGTATCATAGTATATAAAAGCATGGGCTCTTGAGTTTGCCTACTGTGTAACCTCCATTCCTCAATTTCCTTTTCTATAAAGTGGAAACAATAATATAAGCCACCTTGTAGGGTTGTTACAAGAGTTAAATACATTAATCCATATATAATAAAATTACTTAGTTCCTGGCACACAGTGAAGTGCCCTCATAAGTATTACCTTGTGTCAGTATTACTAGTCCTAATACTACTATGCTTTTCTGTCTCTTGTGCCCTACTTCCCATATCCTTTTGTGTATTAGTCTATTTTCTGTTGCTTATAACAGAGTATCTGAAACCGGGTAATCTATTTAAAAAAGGAATTTGTGTCTTACAGTAATAGAGGCTGAGAAGTCACAGGTCGAAGGGCCACATCTGGTGAGAGCCACCTTCTTGGTGGGGACTCTGAAGTGTCCTGAAGTGGTGCAGGCTATCACATGGCAATGGGGGCTGAGCATGTTAAGGTGCTCTGATCTCTCTTCCTCTTTTGAAGCTATCAGTTCTCCTCCCATGATAAAACTCATTAATCTATTAACCCATTAACCCATGAATACAGTAATCCATGAGGACACAGCCATCATGATCCACTCACCTCTTAAAGGCCTAACCTCTCAAAATTGCCACATTGGGGATTAAATTTCAACACGAGTTTTGGAGGGGGACAAATAGTCAAACCATAGCCATTTTGCTTTTTCAAAGATATGTCCCCCTCAGCAACAAAAGTTTTTCTCTTAATCATTTCCATTGGTATATAAATTTGTTGTGTCTCTTATCTCTTAAAAAATCATAAATAATTTTCTTTGATTATACATCCCCCTGCACATTATTTGTACTTCTCCTTCCATTCTTTCTTGAACTCACTCTAATAAGGCTTTCATCACACCACTCTACTGAAATAGTGCTTGTTAAAATCACCAATGAATGACCTCCACATGGCCAAGTCCAATGATCAATTCCCAGACTTCATCTTACTTCGTTTCTCAGCAGTATTTGATACCCTTGATCACTCTCTCCTTGAAACATTTTCTTCACTTGGCTTTCAGGACACCACACTCAGCTGTCCCTTTTCCCTGGCACCATCTTTTCACTCTCATTTTACCTAACATTGGAGAGCCTCAGAGGTCAATCATCAAATCTCTTCTCTATCATAACTCAACTCCTATGTGATCTCATCCAGTCTCATTGTTTTAGATACCATCTATATGTTGAAGATTTCCAAATGTGTATCTGTGGCCATAAATTCTCCCTTGACTCCAGGCTCTTAGTATCCAACTGCCTCCTTGACACCTGGCTGTCTTAAAAGACATCTTAAACATAACACGTCTGAAGCCAAATTCTGATTTTACCCTTCCTACTCCCCACTCCTGCCCCAAATACTCTTTGCAGATTTTTCCTGATCTAAGTCAGGCCCCCAAATCCAAAGGTGTTTTGGAAGAAGAGATTCTATTTGCTAAGATGAGGAAGAATCTGCTGCTTCTTCCTGGCATTTATCACCAGACTACTGTTCTTCATGAGAACACAAACTCCATCAGGACAGGTACTTTGTTTTGTTCACTGCTGTGTCCCCAATGCCTAGGAGTGCCTGGCCCATTGATTGGATAAATCAGAATAAACACTGCTCCCGTAGCATTTATTTACAGCATTTTCTGTTTTTCTTGATTTCTTTTTTTTTT
>NW_012152729.1:2469650-2488929 GCF_000956105.1 Propithecus coquereli | reverse complement strand
ATCCTACTACCTCAGCCTCCCGAGCAGCTGGGACTACAGATATGAGCCACCATGCCCGGCTAATTTTTTTTTTTCTATATAGATTTTTAGTTGTCCAAATAATTTCTTTCTATTTTTAGTAGAGATGGGGGTCTCGCTCTTGCTGGTCTCGAACTCCTGACCTTGAGCAATCCACCCGCCTTGGCCTCCCAGAGTGCTAGGATTACAGGCCTGAGCCACCATGGCCGGCCTGTTTTTCTTGATTTCTACACCACTCTTTCCTGGCTCTCTTTTAAATGTCTCTTAAATTCCTTGAGATCTGAATAGGTTGTTCCACTGCCATTAGGTAGAAAGCACCCCTGTTGGGTGAGCTCTCAAGCCGTATCATTTTGTGGGCTTCTGGCCGTAATTTATTATTGAATCCTCTGATCCCATCTTCTACTAGATCCCATTTTTGCCTGAATGCCTCTATCATTTGCTTCACTGATACCAATGAGGGTGGGAGTTTGTAGAAATGAATTTTATTTAATTTGGAACTTTAAGAAATTTTATACAAAATTGCAGTGAAGATGAAGGCCATGGAAAATATTTTCAAACCGAAAAGCCAGCCGTCTGCTATTGTGGATATCATCGAGTGAAAATATCCACTGCTACTGGCATCTGGTAAATGCAGTTCTCCAACCCGGCCTGATGCCATCATTCCCTCCGCAGGTAAGGGGCTGTTTCCCATTTTTCAGGCAACCTTGTTTTGCATCATTTCTCTTTCTTTCACTGCGCCACAAGAGGGCAGTCTTTTATCATATTCTACTTGAATTATGCCAACAGTGGGAAGAGATGCACTTAAAGAATTTAAATAGAAATTAGAGTATCATGCCAAAATTGTTCACCAAAGTTAATAAAACTCTAGATTTACAATTATATCCCAAATGTCATGGGACTAAAACACATCCTTGAAAGTCATCAGTCCAGCAATGATACAGAAAATAACCTTCCAGAAGTTTGTATAGATCAGAAATAAAGTATTTTTTTGTGGAAGGTTATTTTTCAGTATTGAAGGTACTATTTCCTTTCTCGAATTCACTCAGGATAGCAGATGTGGGGTGTGGATGTATTTGTTTATTTCTGAAAACATTAAAGTAGAAGATTGAGGTAAAGAAAAGACTTATTAGCTATTCCTTTCAAGGTATCTGTGTACTGTACACAAACAAGAAAAGTTGAAGGAAGAATAATACTCATATTAAGCATGTTAGTAACTGTGTAGTAATTGAAACCAATATGTACCATAAACAAGCATTAGATTACTAACTACTAAACAAGTCCCTTAGGTCAGATAGATTCAGTCATTTCTTTCTCTGAGCAATTCCCTCTTGCCATAAACTACAGAGAGTTAATTAAAAGAAACAGATCACTGGAGAGTTGAATCCTATCTAGCGAGATTTTGACCTCAAAATTTAGCCCTAAGAAGAGGAATTAAATTGTGTAGATACCCTTAAAGAATATATTCCAGCATCTTTCTACACCTTTCCCTAAGTAGCCTCTTGAGCCCAAGCCAGATTTTGGTTACATGCCATGACAGCAATCATAAGAATCAGTTATGTTTAATAATAAAAACACCCAAAAATGTATGAATACAGTCTATTCCCTCTCCTATTCATTCCTTGTGGAAAAAGAAAAATCCAAATCTTAAAAGCTAAAGCAAGTCAGGGAAGCCTAAAAAGACACCCAGATTTGACTACATGTTAGAAGAAAATCAAATCTTGCGAATTTTATTTTCTAGCTTTGATCTGGTTGTCAGTTGGGATGGACTTGCCCAAGTGATGGCCCACAGAAAGGCCAAATTTCTTGTTTTTCTGTTCATCCTGTACCTCTTTTTTCATTAAGAACCCTGCCTGGAAGTTTAGGTCAAAAAGGCTGCTTGGAGCAAAATACAGTGGTGTCTCATCCCAAATATTCTCCAGACGTTTCTTCCATCCTTCCAGGATCTGAATTCGGGCATCCGCTGGAGTGTGTCCAATGCTGTATGTCAGCTGAGGTTCTAAGACTTGGAAGCCACAGAAATGCAGAATGCCACTCTGGGGATACATAAGCACAGAGTGAAGTCACAGATCCAGTCCTACACAGTTTGTACTGTAAACAACAAGTCGGTCTGGGCTTCCCAGTAAGACACTCCAATAAGGAAGCCTGAAGTACCCTGGAGAAACAGTTCATAGCTATATTCTCTCACCTTCTGCCCTCTCTACCTAGCTGTTACCTATTTTAGCCTATTCAGCTGTGCTCTCCTTTAAATGAATTAAACCTTGAAGCTGTGCCAACCTGAATCCTCTGCCAAGAGTGTGTGAAAGTTCTATTAATATTACATTAGGGAGAATTTCAGCTTCTTGGTAGCTGACTTTTGCCAAGGCACGGATATGGGCATTTCTCCACTTGTCCGTATAACTAGATGAGCGTGATGTGTGACTCTTATAGGCGGCCACCTCATTTGCTCTTCTCTCCAACACCCTTCCTTAAAAGAGATTCTACAGATTCTCCTGGCCAGGCGCGGTGACTCACACCTGTAATCCTAGCATTCTGGGAGGTCGAGGTGGGTGGATCGTTTGAGCTTGGGAGTTCGAGACCAGCCTGAGCAAGAGCGAGACCCCGTCTCTACTAAAAATAGAAAGAAATTAGCTGGACAACTAAAAATATATATAGAAAAATTAGCCAGGCATGGTGGCACATGCCTGTAGTCCCAGCTACTCGGGAGGCTGAGGCAAAAGGATTGCTTGAGCCCAGGAGTTTGGGGTTGCTGTGAGTAGGTTGACGTTATAGCATTCTAGCCTGGGCAACAGTGAGACTCTGTCTCAAAATAAATAAATAAATAAATAGATAGATAGATTCTCCTGAGAGTCCAGTGACCACCAAAAAGCCCATCTCAGCTGCAGTTTTGTTGATCTCTAAAATGGCTGGACTAAATAATTTCTTAAACTGTCTTAGGCTTTAATAGTGTGTGAGACTGTAGCAGCAACTTGGAGAAGGACAGGAAGATTGGAGAGAGGACATGTCAGCCATCTGGAGAGAACCAGGACCTGTGGCTGTACAAACGGAGGGTCAACCACACTAGTGCTTGGTTAGAGAGAATGGTGTGTGAACGTGCGCACATGTGGGTGTATTCCATAAGCACAGAAGCCTGGGAAGACAAGCACGTTCCTAAAAGAAGCTCCCCATAGTTCTGAATCATGACTGTGCTTTCATCTTCACGCCTCGGACCTGTTTTCAGCGCTTTCTTGAGGTTTTGGACCCCATAAAAAGCTCAATTAATGAATTCCCCTGGAGGTTCATTGAAAATGAGGTACCTGAATTGGCCAGAGAATGATATTCATGTCCCCATGGACACCCTGCAGAGAGTACATGGAGCCACTGCCACCAGTGGTAATGGAAAGCAGTGTCTTTTTATTCTGTAAAAGAAAAGAAAAAAAACAACATCCCGTTGGTGACAAGAAGTTAATGAAACAGCCCCAGGGAAAAGAACACACAAGTCCACCCTATTTGCTGCTTATATTATTTCATACCTTGGCTCCTCTGAGCTACACACTATGACTCTGCAGAAGTACAAGCCTAGATGGTCCACAGACAGGTAGCTGGGGCAGCCAAGGATTCCATACTTCTGCATATGGCCAGTCAGGGCAAGGCTGTCACAATAGCCAAAATCAGTGCTGGCTGCCAGCTCCCCTGGTGGAGTTATTCGTCCTTTTTATCTGTCTCCCCATGTGTTTAGGCACGGAGTACGACAAGACCTTTAATCTAGAAGGTCTCAAAGTGTTTCTTGTGCAGTTATTTGGGTCTCCAAAAAATGAAGACAGACTTTATTTTTATTATGGAAAATTTCCAACGTACATAAAAGAGAAAATAATACAACAATGCATCTGTCACCCAGCTTCACCTCTCAATATTTTGCCATTCTAGTTCTATCCAATGCCCAGACCCCCTTTTTTTCTGGAGTATTTTAAAACAAATCCCAAACGTCACGCCATTTCATCTGTGAAAACTTTATCATACATCTCTCCCAAAGGGCCTGGACCCTGAGCTTAGTATCTAACTGTGCTCAAAACTCTGCGTCAGGGAAGACTCTACCCACAAGCCAGCTGTTAGGAAACTCAAAGCCATTCACCTACCCGGAAAGGTCCCTTGTCATACATGGCAGCATATGTGTATGCAAACTCCGCTATCAGCACTCGCTCAAACCAGCCTTTCAGAATGGCAGGGACTCCAAACCATTGCAGTGGGAACTGTGTGACAGAAGACATCAAAGAGGTCAGATCAGGGACACCCCCAGCACAGAAGGCAGCTCAAGGTGCTTAGCTGCTGCTCACTGTGGGGGAACCTTTCCTCAGGCCGGTTTCATTTCTTCTGGAGGAGTTAGCATATTTAAGAAAAGAGAAAATTATTGTCCTTGGTCAACAAACTCAACACCTCTGTTTCTGCCTAAAAATATACATATTAGGTGGGTCTGAATAAAGGCACATGCAGATAAGATTTGTTTGTATGAAATCACATTTGGCAGTGAAGTCTAAATAGCAAGGATCGCAGACAAGGTCTGCTTCAGTGTGTGGTGCCCAAATCAACATTTTCCCAAGAGCTTGCTTAATAGGTGTGGTATCAAAAAATATGACTGTCCCAGCCAGGCGCGGTGGCTCACGCCTATAATCCTAGCACTCTGGGAGGCCGAGGCGGGTGGATCGTTTGAGCTCAGGAGTTCGAGACTAGCCTGAGCAAGAGCGAGATCCCGTCTCTACCAAAAATAGAAAGAAATTAATTGGACAGCTAAAAATATATATAGAAGAAATTAGCCAGGCATGGTGGCGCATGCCTGTAGTCCCAGCTACTTGGGAGGCTGAGGCAGTAGGATCGCTTGAGCCCAGGAGTTTGAGGTTGCTGTGAGCTAGGCTGATGCCGCAGCACTCCAGCCAGGGCAACAGAGTGAGACTCTGTCTCAAAAAAAAAAAAAAAAATGTCCCTTGTGGTCACAGATGTGAAATCCTATCATTTAGAATAAACGAAACCACTCAAAAATGCAAACAATGTTACTAAGGTTTATCAGGGAATTCCCATGAGAAAGTCTTGTTTGACCTCTTGTCCTGATAGAAGCAGAGTAAGAACTATACCAGTATTTCTTTTTATCCTCGATTCATGATTTAAAAGATATGACAAGTGGAATGTGTCCAGAGGAAGAAAACTAGAGGAAGGAATTTTTAAGACTTAATAGCTTTCTCCAATATTTGAAAGGCACGAATATACCTAGACCTACAGAAAAGGGGATAAGTAGGCTGGATGCAGTGGCTCACGCCTGTAATCCTGGCACTTTGGAAGGAGAAGGCAAGAGGATGGCTTGAAGCCAGGAGTTCCAGACCAGCCTAAGCAACATAGCAAGACCCCATGTCTACAAAAAATAAAAAAGTTAACCAGGCGTGGTGGTGCACAGCTGTAGTCCCAGCTACTTGGGAGGCTGAGGCAGGAAGACTGCTTGAACCCAGGAGTTTGAAGTTGCAGTAAGCTATGATGACGCCACTACACTCCAGCCCTGGTGACAGAGGAAGACCCTGTCTTTAAAAAAAAAGGCATCCTTTGGGGCACTGGCTAATGGCATGTGGCTTCACTTCATAGCAACAGGTCTGACAATAGAATAAAGGACTTTAAGGATTGGATGCTTTGCAGCTGATTGAATAATTGCAAAAACCACAGCTTGTACCACCCTCCTTGTGGAATTTCCAGTGTCATATACATACCATGTTCAATATCAAAAGGCTGGTTGGAATTGGTAAAAGCAAAATCATTGAGTATAGTCTGGCATTTATAAAAAACATGACTAACAAGATGCCCACACAATTCCAGTGTTGTCTGCTAAACAGTAAAGCAGCTTTTCCAGAGAAGAAAGGCCATGGTTTGCTGCCAAAATACATTCAACAGGGTTTCAAAGCCCCTTCAAGGCTTGGTGTGGTGGCTCATTCCTGTAATCCTAGCACTCTGGGAGGCCAAGATGGGAGGATCTCTTGAGGCCAGGAATTTGAGACCAGCCTGAGCAACGTAGCATGACCCTGTCTCTCCAAAAAATATAAAAATTAGCTAAGTGTGGTAGTGCACACCTGTAGTACCAGCTACTTAGGAGGCTGAGACAGGAGGATGGCTTGAGCCTGGGAGTTTGAGGTTGCTGTGAGCTAATGATAACACCACCACACACTAGCCCGGGCAACAGAACAAGACCCTGTCTCACAAAAACCAAAAAACAAAGCCCCCTTCAACAGAAAAATCAATGTCTCATGCATCACTCCACAAACTGGAATTCTTATGGAGAAAGGGGGAGAAGTGCAAATTTTGAAAGAGTCAGACCACCAGGATTCACTAACTGGAGGGAAGATTAGGCACATGGGGGAAAACAAGCTAAGGCTTATATATCATCTTTGCAGTTACATTCATACATGTAAAGAGTAATACTGCCAGACTCACGACATCTGTAAAGCTGTGTAATTCTGCACCTTTGAAGTAATCACCCTTATTTACAAAGAATAAAGCCAAGTGGTGATTGTTCTAAGATCCCATAGCTAATTAGGTGACAGGTCTAGGACAATAAGGAACTCAAGTGTCCCTGACACCCCTTCTGATGTCCTACCATACCTGAAATATC
This sequence comes from Propithecus coquereli, assembly GCF_000956105.1. Taxonomy (NCBI): domain Eukaryota; kingdom Metazoa; phylum Chordata; class Mammalia; order Primates; family Indriidae; genus Propithecus; species Propithecus coquereli. The sequence continues at coordinate 2,482,292 of NW_012152729.1, read as the reverse complement.
ACAAGGTCTGCAGCTTCCAGCTTCTTTTGTTCAGCCACAATATCCGGGCTCAGACGGCCTTCTTTATAAGCTAGAACAGACTCCACAGGATACTGAAAGTTCTCAGGGTCCTTCAGTTTACCTGCAGAGAGGGAAAAAAGAGGCTGAGGTCAGAGGGGCCAAGGCTGGGCCAGAGAACTCACAGGCAAGGAGATCCACAAAGAACTAATTAAAGGGAGGAGGTAGGGATCCCACCTGTGATGTCCTTTCTGGAAATGATGGGATTGAAGTTCATGGCATAGAGGTCCGACTCGGCCACCTCCCATCCTTTCCTCTTCAAAGTCCCTACAGCAGCCTCCTTCATAGCATAGTTGAAGGACGTCCTCTCTGAGTGAGCGAGTACGATCAGTGCTTTTCTGACTATTGAGACACACACAAGGCATGTGGAGAAAACCCATTACCAACCAGCAGAGCTTCAGCTACAGGGGAGCTGGGGTCTGGAACGCAAGGGGCCGCTTTTTTAGAGGTTTGTTATTGCAATCCATCCCCTGCCGCCAGAAATGTATTTTCTCCTTAGAAGTACCAATGATTAAAGGAAGGATTTAAGTCAGTGGCTGATCCAATAAATGGTGTTGGCATATTTAATTAGCCATCTGCACAAAAATAAAATGATTCTCCCAGAAAACTACTCCAGGTTGAGCATCTCAAATCTGAAAATCCAAAATCTGAAATGCTCCAAATTGTTTTTTTTTTTTTTTTTTTTGAGACACAGTCTCACTGTGTTGCCCGGGCTAGAGTGCCATGGCGTCATCCGAGCTCACAGCAACCTCAAACTCCTGGGCTCAAGCAATCCTCCTGCCTCAGCCTCCCGAGTAGCTGGGACTACAGGCAGGCGCCACCATGCCCGGCTAATTTTTTCTATATATTCTTAGTTGTCCAATTAATTTCTTTCTATTTTTAGTAGAGACGGGGTCTCGCTCTTGCTCAGGCTGGTTTCGAACTCCTAAGCTCAAACAATCCGCCCGCCTCAGCCTCCCAGAGAGCTAGGATTATAGGCGTGAGCCACCGGGCCCGGCCTGCTCCAAAATTTTAAATGTTTTAAGTGTCGACATGACACTCAAAGGAAATGCTCATTGGAGCATTTCAGATTGCAGATTTTCAAATCTGGGATGCTCAATTTGTAAAATTAATACAAATATTCCAAAATCTGAAAAAATCTAAAACCCAGAACACTTCTGTTCCCAAGTGTTTCAGACAAGGGATACTCAACCTGCTTAGATATTAGAAGTCAGCATAGTGGTATTTGCAGATAGTGACTAGAAGGGCACAAAAGGGACTTTTGGGGTAATGGGAACATTTTGTTTCTTGATCTGGGTAAATATACAAATTTTCAGTTTGTGAAAATCCACCTAGACCTTGTGCACTTTTCAGTGTGTCTATTGTATTCACCAAAGAGTTTTTGTTTTTAATTACCCCACTAATATACCACATATAGCAATAATTTCCAGGCAGATTAAAGATCTAAATTCTTTTAATGAAAAGAATTAAAATAGAAGAGGTGGAAAGGTAGAATTTGAATAACCTCAGGGTAGAGAATATTTTTTTTTTTTTTGAGACAGAGTTTCACTCTGTTGCCCTGGCTAGAGTGAGTGCCGTGGCGTTGGCCTAGCTCACAGCAACCTCAAACTCCTGGGCTCAAGTGATCCTTCTGCCTCAGCCTCCCGAGTAGCTGGGCCTACAGGCATGCGCCACCATGCCCGGCTAGTTTTTTCTATATATTTTTAGTTGTCCAGCCAATTTCTTTCTATTTTTTTAGTAGAGACGGGGTCTCACTCTTGCTCAGGCTGGTCGCGAACTCCTGAGCTCAAACAATCCGCCCGCCTCGGCCTCCCAGAGTGCTAGGATTACAGGCGTGAGTCACCGCAACCCGCCGAGAATACTTTTTAAGAAAGACTAGAGATTCAGAAACCATGAAGGAAAAGCTTGACAGAGAGAAAGCCACTTAAAGATAAAAAAATTTTGTTTAGCAAAAGGCACTATAAACAAAGTCAAAAGACAATGCAATAGGAAAAGAACTCTGCACCTCTTATCACCGAGAGTTAAAATTCCAAAGAATGCCCACAAATAATTAGAAAAAGACAGACAATGCAATAGAAAAGTGGGTCAAGGGTCTGAACAGACTGTTCACAGAGAGGAAATGCAAATGGCAACAAACAAATGAAAAGATGCTCTGCCTGGCCTGTCAGGAAAAACAAATTAAAATGAGCTATTTACCCATGAGACTGGCAAAAAATTTAAGACAAATAACATTGAGGGCTATTAAGATTGTAGGAAAACTGGCACATTACTGGGGGGAATTTGAATTGCCTCAACCTTTGGGGAAAGTAATCAGGCTGAATCTCTTAAAATTTTAAAAACATATAAATCTTTGATCCTGCTCTCCAATTTGGGGGAATGTGTTCTACAGACTAAAAGCTTTAGGATATAGGAGCAAGGATGTGTACTGCACCATTCTTTTCATTGGCAAAAATCAGACATAATCCGATTGTCCATTTATGGGGAACGTTTGAATAAATTATGGCTACATCCATATTACAGGAAATTATGCTGTTAATAAGAATGAGTTAACTATATAGAGTGATCCAGACAGATATCCATGATATATTGTTAACAGATACTGAGTGTGAAGCCATTTTAATTTAAAAGAAAGGAGAAAGATGAGAGAGAGAGAGAGAAGGAAAGAGGGAAGGAAGAAAAAGAAACTACATGTTTATGTATATAGATTTGCAATATATTGGTATGGGAAAAAAGATGTGGAATGATCACATTTAACTATTAATAGTTTTCTTCGTGAAGTAGAAAATGACAAAGGGATAGAGGCAGAAAGAAAGATTAACTTTTTCTTTGATCTTTTTTTTTTTGAGACAGGGTCTCACTCTGTTGCTGGGGCTAGAGTGCAGTGCTGTCATCATAGCTCACAGCAACCTCAAACTCCTGGGCTTGAGTAATCCTTCTGCCTTAGCCTCCCCAGTAGCTGGGACTACAGATGCACACCACTACGCCCAGCTAATTTTTTATTTTTTGTAGACATGGGGTCTTGCTATTGCCCAGGCTGGTGTCAAACTCCTGGGCCCAAGCAATCTTCCCTCCTTGGCCTCCCAAATTGCTAGTATTACAGGCATGAGCCCCTGCACCTGGCCTGCTACAGTGGCTCTTTTGTATTAATAAAGTTGTTAGAACAAGCATGCTTTGTTTGCAAAAACAGTATTTAATGGGTACTTACTAAGTGTGGAGGCACTGCTCCAGGAGATTTACATTCTTTTTCCTTTGTCACAACAACCCCCTGATGTTTCGAATGTTTTCCTTCCAAAATTCAGGTGTTGCCAATGTGATAGTAGTAAGAGATGGAGCCTTTAAGAAGTGATTAGGCCATGAGGGCTCCTCCCTCCTTCATGAGTTTAATGCCCTTATGGAAGAGGCACTTGGCCCATTTGCCTTTTTTCTGTCTTTACCTTCCACCACAGAGAGGAAACAGTGTTTCTCCCCTCCAGAAGATGCAGCTCTTACCAGACAATCAAACCTGCCAGCGCTTTGATCTTGGACTTTCCAGCCTCCAGAACTGTGAGAAGTAAGTTTCTCTGTATTATAAATTACCCAGTCCCAGGTATTGTTATAGTAGCACAAAATGGTCTAAGACACAATCCTATGAGGTAAATACAATTAGTATCCCCATGTTACAGACAAGAAAACTGAGGCACAGAAAAGTTCAGCAAGTTGTCCAAGTTTGCACAGTCAGTAAGTGGTGAAGCTGGAATAGTTTTAAAATATTAATATTTCAGATGGCCTGGAGAAGGGAAAAGGAATTCCTGAGACTGCCTCAACAAATTCCTACCCTTTTCTTATCATATGGATTTAACACAATTGAGAGAAATGTGAGCATATTAAGCTCTGACGTGCATTTTTTAAAAAATTTACCTTCAAGGCTGGAATGCATTTTCTTTGTGATTTACCTTGGCATCAGTCTTATCAATGTTTACTGAATGCTGCTTTTGACAGTTTTCAGTCTTTTGACTTCTCATCAATATTTATAAGCATTTCCTAAGTAGTAAGACAATAGAGGCACTTCACAGAAAATTAGCAAGTCTACGATATCCATCTCTTGCTCTTTCAAGCTCACCATCAAATAGCTATAGGCATGCTCCAACGTTAAAAATGTTAAGATACGGCCAGGCCGGTGGCTCACCCCTGTGATCCTAGCACTCTGGGAGGCCGAGGCAGGTGGATCACTCAAGGTCAGGAGTTCGAGATGAGCCTGAGCAAGTGGGAGACGCCGTCTCTACTAAAAAATAGAAAGAAATTATCTGGACAACTAAAAATATATATATAGAAAAAATCAGCCGGGCATGGTAGTACATGCCTGTAGTCCCAGCTACTCGGGAGGCTGAGGTAGTAGGATTGCTTGAACCCAGGAGTTTGAGGTTGCTGTGAGCTAGCCTGACGCCATGCCACGGCACTCTAGCCCAGGCAACAGAGTGAGACTCTGTCTCAAAAAAAAAAAATGTTAAGATAAGGCAAGACACAAACAAGCATATTTGCAACAAATATAACCAACAGAAGGGCAGTACTTAGAATAGATTCCTAAAATCAACTCAATAGAAAAATGGTCAAAGGTTCTGAATAGGCAATTAACAGAATATTCATTTACAATTAAAAGAATATTCGTGCTTATTTGTCAGAGGGAAAAGGTAAATCAGGAGAAGACTTACTACCCAAAAGTAATAATCTTCTGTCACTAGTTTCCACATCACTTTTCATGGACAAAATAAAGTTTTCTGAACTTGGAGGGTTCATTTCCCCTTCCTGCCACTTAACTAGCTAAGTAACATGACCTGGTCACCTGGGAGGAGTTAGACTTTTTCAGAATTTACCCTAAGAGAGGCAATAAGACACATACACAAAGAAACTCTTCAGGGTACAATGCCGTTAGTTTGATAGGAGAGGTAACGGGCAATGTTTCATAGAAGAAAACTGGTAGCTTCAGGGCTGGCTGATTAGGAAGGCCCTTCTGAGGAGCTGCCATTTGAACTGATTCTTTTTTTTTTTTTTTTTTTTGAGATAGAGTCTCACTGTGTTGCCCGGGCTACAGTGCCATGACGTCAGCCTAGCTCACAGCAACCTCAAACTCCTGGCCTCAAGCGATCCTACTGCCTCAGCCTCCCGAGTAGCTGGGACTACAATTTTTTCTATATATTTTTAGTTGTCCAGATCATTTCTTTCTATTTTTAGTAGAGACGGGGTCTCACTCTTGTTGAGGCTGGTCTCAAACTCCAGACCTCGAGCTATTCTCCTGCCTCGGCCTCCCAGAGTGCTAGGATTACAGGCGTGAGCCACCATGCCAGCCTTGAGCTGATTCTTGAAAGACGAATGGGCTGATTGTCAGTACCCCCAGTTTAACTTGCATTTCTGCTTGTCACACATGTCATTAGATGGGTATATGTCATTGAAGCGAACACAGCTAACACACCTCCGCACATCTTTGTTAACGTCTCTCTGCACTGGTTCACTTTCAGATCTCAGTCCCTGTGAAATATGCCCCCAGTTTATCACTTCTCTGTGTCTTTGAAAGCCCTTGTTCTTTCCACATCCTTTCTTTTCATTTCCGTTCAAGTCCGCACCAGCCAACTTTTCTTTTTCCCCCTGAAATGCTAATGTTCTCACTAACCAATTCTCCCAGTTTTTCCACAACTATTTCCTGAGTACGTACTATGTGCCGGGCACTTAGGATACATTACTATACAAAATACACACAAACCTTTGTCTTCATGAAGACTAAATTCTGGTGGCCAAAGTCTCTAGACTGTCCCCTGGGAGGTGACCTCTGTCCTCACCTATTGCTCCAACATTCCTATTATTCTCTGCCTTCAACCTCAGGCCAATCTGAAACCAAGAGTTCTTACTAACCTTTAAAATTAAACTGTCAACTGCATGGTTTCACTGATGACCAACACAGGAGAACTTAATGACAAAAAAGATAAAACTAACAGGGAAAGAAAGGGATCATGGTTCACCGTTTTAATGTGGAGTATGTCTAGATACGTTTCGCAGTAAGATTTATACCCACATGATCTTTTTGGGAGGGAGAATAAGCAATCAAGAAAAACCTACTAGGAAAATAACAAGGGCAAGCCCTCCTATCAGTTTCGTGCATTCTGCTTTGGCCCTCTGCTGTCACCTGAATCCTCAAAGGAACCGGTGTGCCAGCCAGACACACCTGTTAGCTGTAAACAAATGCCCGGGATGCTTCGGTTAATCTCAAGATTTGGTTAGCTGGGTAAGACTAAAACTAGTTATACAAGACCCAAATCTTCCCATTTTCCCTCATTACCACCTCCCTTTTTTGTGTTTAAGCTACACATAAATACAGAACATTCTGTAGGATTGCAAAGTCAGAAAATAGTTCTTGCTCTAGTATTGGGGGGGGTGTGCTTGTGCCTCAAGGCAGCTGAAGAATGAAGTAAAGGAAAACAGCAGCTAGCATGCAAACAGGAAGCCTCATCAGCGGTCAAAATCCCTTCCCTGCTATCTCTGCCAGCACCTCAGGGTGGGCTTCCAATCCCCAGTGCGGCCCTTTTCTCAGAGATTCTGACAATTGTAGTTTGTCAACTGCCAAGAGCAATCTCTTCCTCCACTCACCTAGTAAGATGAGATTCTGTGTGTGCACGTGTGTTTTCAGAGGCAGAACGAGGTTCAGAGGGAAGAAAATTACAAAAAGGAAGAGTTTTGCCGTCCCCCCCGCCCCTTTCTAAGTCTTAGCACCGTCCGATCTTGGTGATGCCCTCTGGGAAAGAGCTCAGCTGGTCATTTATGCATCAGATAGAGCTGGAGTGGCCTCCAGGTTCCCCAGGTTGACGGTGGATAGGCAGGCTTTGTCACTGAAATGGACTCAATACCAGGTCAGGTTTGCCTAAACCAAGGGCCACAGTGGAAAATGTCTGCTGGGCCAGGCAGTCTGCACTGGGGTCTGTTCTTTATCAAACTAAAGGCAGCAGCTTCGTCAGCTCCAGCCCACAAATCGCCAGATCTTCCAGTTTTCCTCCAGAAGCTGGGAATCCACATTTTTAAGTGAAATCACCTATTTTTATTTTAAATGTTAGCAACTTATTTCAAAATGTTTAAATACTATTAGGTCAAAAGAGGTATGGGCAGTGGGTCAGATCTGGCTTTCGATGGTCAGTTTCAGACCCCTGTTTTGGAGGGAATTTCTGCTTTCAAGGTCAAGTCTCTCCTTAATGACCATCAGAGTTTGCGAGGGTGGGGTGGGGGAGGTTCCGAGACTCCAGGGTAGAAACACGCTCCCCGTATCCCGGAGTCTGGTCAAGGCCCCTCCTAGGACCCTCATCTCTTCACTTTTTCGGTTTTGAGTCAAGGGAAAAAACTCAGGGCCAAGCCCCTATTGCCTCGTCCAGAGCTCCAGAGGAGCCAAGGTTCGGGAGTCGCAAGCGCTCCGGGCACTCACCAGCCATGGCTCTGACGCAATCCGGGGCGCTGATTGGCTGGGCTGGTGGTTGCCGGGGCGACCCTGGCCTGGGCAAAGTACGGGGCTGTGCCGCGCGGGCTGCAACCCGGGAGGAGTCCCAAGTGCTGCTCGCAAAGCACCCGAGCCTTTATATCCTACCTGGCCCGGCCCACTGGAGCTGGGCAGCCAGCAAGGGCGGCGCCTGCCGCCTGGACCCTGGAGCGCTGGGCTGAGGACGCCAAGGGTGCAGTCACCGGAAGGAAGTCTGGAGGAGACTCCCCCGTCTCCCCCCATGACGCGCGGGCGGAAGTCAAGAAAAGTCCCTTGAGGGGTGTGTGTGTGTGTGTGTGTGTGTGTGTGTGTGTGTGTGTGTGTGTGTGTGTGTAAGGGGTCGGGGGAGACAAGCCCATCTGCCCAGTCTGCCCTGAGACTACCTAGGGATAAAAGGAGGAAGTTTCCGATGGGGTGAGGGTGTGTGTTGCGCACGCCCTTCGGGCCTGGGCACGAAAAGGGGCCGGATACAGACAACTACAGTCCTTTAGACTCAGATTCTGCTGAGTCACAGTGACTCTGGACTTGGAGGGCTGAAAGCATAGGGGAGACTTGCTCTGTGAAAGTGAATTTTCCCTTTGCAAGGTTCACCTCCTGCACTTGAGGGTCCCATAGAACACACTTCCCTGGGTGCATGGCTCTTGGTCACCCCTGCTCCTGAAGGCCAGGTAATGGGGAACTAATTGGTTTTGTTTCCCATGAGCTAAGGCAGGGCTGGTGGGAGATAGCAGTCATGGGGAAGCATTCAAAGAATAGCCAAGACACATTAAAGTTAGTGGCTTTACACAAAGTCTTAGGGGTACGGAGCAGAACAGAGCAAAAGTTTTAAATCTCTATAAAGTAAAAGTAGTAGTAAAGCCATCCTACTACAGAACAGAGGGGAGACATACTGTGGAAAGGTGAAGGAAAAAGAACTTTAATTGTACTTCTTCTGATAACCTTCAGAAGAATTACAAATGAGGGGAATTGGGAAGTACACAGTGTTAGCGTGGAAAGGCTAGTAGGTGCTCACTGCGCGGGTGGAGAAAGATTTTTCATGCAGAAATGAAGATACAAAAGTGAAAACTGTTGTAGTGTGGAGGGCGCGAACAGACCACGAGAGAATTTAATGGAGCCAAATTGAGAGTCTTTATTAGCTGGCCAGCGACCACTTCTGCCCGCATAAAAGCAGTACAGAGAGTGGCACCAGTCTTTTGCTTCTACAGGAATTTTATACTAATTTGAGGGGGGCTACGTGCCATAGAACAGGTACTCTAAAACAAAGGAAACAAAGGTAGAACGTACAATTAATATTTCAATGACACAGAGTCCTGAGATCTGGCTGTTCTCACAGATCTCTGGTGCCCAAAGACAGATTACAATCATTGAAGTAAAGCACAATCTAAGTTATAGATTAAACACAGAACATTCTTTCAGTTACACATCGATCATAAGTTGAACCCTTGACATACTTCGCGTAGGGCGATCAGGCCCTGAATTCTAACAATTGCTAACCGCAAGCTTTGTACAGAAGCAAATAGCGTTTATTAAAGTTCCCTAGCAACTATAATTGCATTATACCTTTTTATTCATTAACCCTTCAAAGCATCTCAGCTCACTACAAAAACGTTTATTTTATCCTTCTTAGAGGAGAGAGAGAGAGAGAGAGAGAGAGGGCGTGGGTGTGGCATCCCAAAGAAAGAGAAGGGGGTGTGCCAGCAATGAGGCCAAGTGGCTTGCTGATTTTAAGGGGGATGAAGAGAAGGAAAAAAATATTGCAATGGCTGTCAGTTGGTAACAAAAGCAGCAGCAGCAGCAGGTAGATAACAAAACCCAAAGGATGTCAGTGTCCAAGACTTGATTTCCTGACTTTCTCTGGAGAAGGGATTATCACAGGACATATGACTCTGTCCCAGAGATATGGTTGAGGCTTGGAGCTCATTCTCCTGCTGTTTACTCAGGAACTCTGTAAAAGCAGATTCTCAAAAAAAATTTGGTAAGAGAGATTTACATCTCTTTTCCATCCATTCAACGCTTTTCAGAAGTTGTGCAAAATAGAACTCCTGCAGGGTGCCCATTAGTGAGAGAACTCATGGGATTGATCTTTAACTGTTACTGGGGAAATTGTGGAATTGGGTATTTTCCTGTTAGTTTTGCAAGGCCGCCCCTTTCACTTGTATCATTTGTGCTTTTAGTGTCATATTTAAGAAATCATTGCCTAACTCAAGGTCATGAAAATTTATGCATATGTTTTCTTCTAAGAGTTTTATAGTTTCAGATCTATATGTAGGTTTATGATCCACTTTGAGTGAATTTTTTATGTTTGATGTGAGGTAGGAATAAAACTCTCATTTTACAGATAAGGAAACTGAGGCACCAGGTGGTTATGTAGCTTGCTCATGGTTACACAGCTAAGCAACAGTAAAGTCCAGAATTTGAACCCAGGACATTGGGCTGCACCATCAGCTCCCAGCTCCTGCTTGTTACCAGAGTCAGGGTCAGAAGTCTTGAGTCCAGCTCCAGTAAGTTGCTTTGCTTTCCTCTTTGAGTGCGGGTTGCCTCCTCTGTGCAAATGTGGGCTTGAGCTGCATCATCTTCAAGGTTCCTTCCAACTTTCATTTGCTATCAGTACAAGACTGTACAATTCCCATGACCTTTTCTGAAGCAGGCCTCTGTCCCAGGAGCATGTATGTACTGGGCATTATGTATCGACTGAAAACAGTGTCCTCAACACCCCCCACCCCCCATATCCCCAGGGAGCAGGCTAGGACCACAGAGCTGCAGGAGGCTTTGTTGATTGTCTTCATTACCTAGAAAAAGCAGGAGCAGGAGAATCCCCAGGAGTCCCCCCATCCTCCCTCCTGGTGAAAGACACAGCCTCATTAGTCAACTGCTAATGCACCGTGTCTGGTGTCTGCGTGCCTGGCTGCTTTTTTGCACAAGGAGAAGTCCCCAAAGCTCCCTTGCTTTTCTCTGAGCTGCGGATGATGGACTTTGTACATTAGCTCAGAGCCATTCTCGGGCCGTCTGGGGACCTGGGTATCTGTTGTCCTCCGTGGTCCCTGTGGGTAGCAACTGAGTAACCCTGGAGGAAACGGGTTCTCAGTATTAGGGGAGAAAAGATTCTTCTGCTGTAGACCCTCTCCCTTCCTGTCCTCCAGTCTCACCCCCACCACCACTGCTGCACAGAACCCACGCCATTAGGCTGCACTTCCTGTGTTCGGGTGTGTCCTGATGGAATTTTGTCACATTATGTATTGCCTAAATTAGATCATCCTTTCTTGGGCTTAGTATATGCTGGTTAAACTGAAATTTCTCTGAAATGACATTCATTTGTTGTGAAGAGATTTTATCTGAGACAGCAATCAAGTATGAGCACCAGATCACAGAACTTAAGGTATAGACAGGACCCTGTTGGCAGTGCTAGGTCATGGGCATCTCTGTCAGTAGCTCTTCAGCTTTCGTGTGAACACCTTCAGGGACGGAAGACTCGTTTGTTATTGCCGAGAGCAAGCTAAAGGAAAGGTTAGGAAAAGGTGTTTCCTGCCTCTTGACTATTTTCTCCACGCTGGTCTGAATCATGCGTTCAGCTCCACAAGCATTTATTAAACATCATTCAAGATCCAGGCATGGAGCTATGGATTTATAAAGAGAAGCCATACCCTGTCCCCAACATTTGCAGAGGTCTAAGCAACTGTCAGTCAATGCGCCCCATACTTCCTGGTCATTGTGGTTCACAGAATTACTGTCTCATCACTGTCTTCGTTATGCAAAAGGGGTTGCATTTATAAGAATTTACCTCCAAATACATAAACACACACAGTGATCCAGACTCCTTCAACATCTCCACTCTGTCCGTGTATACTGGGGTAAAGATATCTAAAAATTTGGGGGGCTATTAATGCAGATACCACAGGGTTTTGCATAGGCTGCTTTGGCTGTGGATTTGGGCAGTACTGCGTCCATGGGGGTCTTTTGGAAACATCAGTAGCACTGTGCTATGGACCATATGTTGTATTAAAGAAAACAGCAGTACAGAATTCTCCTCTTGTTAAAAGTGTCAATCAAGGACTATTTGTTTGCTGGTAGTTTTGGTTAAATACGAATTCCAAATATCCCGAACTAGCGAGCAAAGCTTTTAAGTACAACTTGCTTATGTAAACAAGCATTCTCTATAGTTACCTGTAGTTACTCTTGAAATCAAGTTAAATATAGAACCTGACCAGAGTTTGTCTTTCCACTGTTAAACCCCAAATCAAGGATTTAGTTTCAGCCAAATAATATCCATTATCTGTCACATTTAATTAAAACAATCGTGGGCTAGAATTTTGGATTTTTTGGAGTTTAAAGGTTATCCTTATGTTTAAATATGCCTACACAATATAAAACAATTCATTTATTTCTATGCAGTCATTCCTGTATAGATTTAATTTGGGGGCAGCGTGCGGGGCAGGCAGACTAGCATCTTTTTACTATACCTTTATTAAACAAAATTTTCCTTTTTGTTATTTGTTCTCATATGTGGGTCACACATAGGTCAGACGACTTGTATTTGTTTGTGTGCTTTGGAGTTAAGGCAAGCTGTCTTGGCATATGTAAAAACAAAGCTCCCTAGGGGTTGCGTTTTAATAATACTGATACTAGTCTAGTATAAGCTCTGCTGCTCCTTTGCCAGGAAGAGAAATAGATGAGTGGTCTGAAGGAATATACATAAGTGAACAGGGTTGGGGACGTGTGGATTGTTGGTCTCTTGCGATTATGGCTATTATTGCTATAACCAGGGAGTTTCTGATTTCCTGTGTTCCAGGACTACATTCCAGAGGGCACTTCGTTCTTCTCTTCTTCTTGGTGAGGTTCTCTGGTCCTCTTTTCCTGGGAGGCTCTTATTCTTCCCAGCATTTGCTTTGCCTTGGCTCATTCATTCCTAATCAGTGCAAATTAACCCTGCAGGCCAGTGCTACAGATGTCAGGGGGCATCTCCCTCCCACGCAGTAGCACCAGGTGGAAAAAGATGATCTTTTAGAAGGTCGTAACCTTTTAAAACTTGTAGTCCTGGCCGGGCGCGGTAGCTCACGCCTGTAATCCTAGCACTCTGGGAGGCCAAGGCGGGTGGATCG
>NW_012152729.1:2462317-2469600 GCF_000956105.1 Propithecus coquereli | reverse complement strand
AAAAAAAAAAAAAAAAAAAAGAATGAGGGTTCTTTGTTCCAGAACCCAGGTCCTTAACCCAATGCTGCTGAGATAAGGTGGGAGCTCACAGGCAACCTCGTCCCAGGGGTTTCAGTACGCAGGTAGAGGCAAAACCTGGGTTGCACAGCAATGATGAAGTAGAAGAAAACATATATATGATATAACGCAGGGCTCTCTTTCAAGAAGCCTGTAGGAGGCTGGGTGCGGTGGCTCATACTCATAATCCTAATCGTAATCCTCATACTCTGGGAGGCCAAGGTGGGGAGGATGGCTTGAGGTGAGGAGTTTCAGACCAGCCTGAGCAAGAGCGAGACCCTGTCCCTACTGAAATAGAAAAATTAGCTAGACATGGTGGCACATGCCTGTAGTCCCAGCTACTCAGGAGGCTGAGGAAGGAAGATTGTTTGAGCCTGCGAGTGTGAAGTTGCAGTGAGCTGTGATGATGCCACTGCACTCTAGCCAGGGCGAAAGTGAGACTCTGTCTCAAAAAAAAAAAAAAAAAAAAGGATGGAAATTGGTGGAGAAGTGAGTGTCTGCGGACATTTCATTTTAAAATTTAGGACTTAATAAAAAGAAATTTAACTATTTTTATGATTTATCATTACATTTCTGAAAAAAGTGTACTTGGATAAAAAATCAGAAAGGAAAATAATGCCATAGTTTTTGTTTTAAAATAGCTGGACTATAGGATTAAAATTTCTTAGTGTTTTTGTTTTTTGAGACAGGATCTTGCTCTGTTACCTGGGCTAGAGTATAAATGGTGTTATCATAGCTCACTGCAACCTCAAACTCCTGGGCTTCAGTGATCCTCCTGCCTCAGCCTCCAGAGTAGCTGGGACTACAGGCACATACCACCATGCCCAGCTAATTTTTCTATTTTTGTAGACACAGGGTTTCGCTCTTGCTCAGGTTGGTCTTGAACTCCTGAGCTCAAATGATCCTCCCACCTTGGCCTCCCAAAGTGCTAGGATTACAGGCGTGACCCAGTGGGCTGCCCAGCCTAAAATTTCTTAGTACTTTAAGATGATTTAGTAAGTTTTTTTTTTTAAACCACACAATTGCCATGACTTTTTTTTTACTTACATGTGGATTGTTGGCCAAACCCTGATCAGTCATGAAGTTTTGTGGCCTCATGAATGGAGTGGAACTGGGTGAGACTGGGAAGTAAGAGAGAAAGAGAAGGAATTCAAAGACGTGAGAAATCAGAGTAGTTAAGTGAAAAGCCCTGCCCTTGGCCTTTCCTGTGGGCATTCTGTTGGCCATAACCAATAGAAGAGAATGGCTGTCTGTTGTGGCTGGGAAGGGCTGCCCTGGTAGGATTTCCATCCCTTGCTTCTGTTACACCACTGGATTCAGAGAGCATTCAGGAAAATCCTTCTTGTACAGCTGGATTCAGCTACAATTCCACAACGGACCTGTCAGGGACAGTGGCCACCACCTTTCCCATTCCTTCCCTCCACAGTATGAACATCTCTAAAAGCATGCAGATTCTCTATCTACCTTAATCCAAGAGTGTTTTTGATGTTTCTTTGCAACCCAGACATTTTTGTTACCTGAAATGTTTTATTTCTGAATTTGAAGTAACTTAAGTGAAATGGTGACTTAACAAAGCTGGGAATGTGTTGTTACCTCCTGCCTTTCTGTATGTCCCACATAACACACAGAGGGCACGTGTGGACACATCCCAGGCTGACCACTACTTACCTCTCCTATAGCACCGCTGCCTCTGAGTGGGTGTTAACTTATCACGTAGCACCCAAAAGCAGGAGTTTCACAAAGACAGGGATGGGAGGAACAGTGTTCGGCCTGTTTTCCACTGTCTCCACTGGCATATTCATTGCTTAAAAGCACAAACTGGACTAAATTAAAATCTTGGCCTGATCACTCACAAGCTATCGCTTTGTGCAAGTCATTTAACCTCTTACAGCTCAGGGCTGCAGGAATTAACAGTAGCCATACCCCATAACGACATTCTGTGGATTAAATGTGCTAATATAGATTAAATACTTAGCACACAGCCTGTATCATGGTTAAGTGCTTGATACTTGGTAGCTTTTCACAATACAGTACCAGGCAGCTAAAAAAGGAATAAGGAAGATCCCTATGAACCGGTATGGAGTGATTTCCAGTGTTGATTATGCATCAGATAATAGTAAGTAGCGATGTTAAATTTCCTCAATTTGATAACTGTACTGTGGCTATGTAAAAGAACATCCTTTTCCTAGGAGCACACACTTTGGGTATGTGTGTGTCAATGCAGAAAGAGCAAAAGCAGATGAGGCAAATGTTAACCATGGGGGAATTGAGGTGAAAAGACTCTAAGGGAGGTTCACTAAACTGAACTTTCCTCGATGATGGAACTTTTTTTCAAAAGAGGTTAAAAAAATGATAGGTCTGGCTGGGCACGGTGGCTCATGCCTGTAATCCTAGCACTCTGGGAGGCCGAGGCGGGCGGATTGTTTGAGCTCAGGAGTTCGAAACCAGCCTGAACAAGAGCGAGACTCCGTCTTTACTAAAAATAGAAAGAAATTAATCTGACAACTAAAAATATATAGAAAAAATTAGCCGGGCATGGTGGCGCATGCCTGTAGTCCCAGCTACTTGGGAGGCTGAGGCAGTAGGATCGCTTGAGCCCAGGAGTTTGAGGTTGCTGTGAGCTAGGCTAACGCCACAGCACTCCAGCCCGGGCAAAAGAGTGAGACTCTGTCTCAAAAAAAAAAAAAATGATAGTTCTTAGTTTTATTGTAACATACTTATTGTATTTTCTGGCAAAAAGATAAATCTAAATGTTTGATCCTTTGGCATATAGCTTTAAGTGCTAGCCCTCAAATTACCTAAGCAGCAAAAATCTGGACAAACGCAGAAGCTTACAACCACATTTATTAGAAAAATATTATACACTGGAAATTCCTTTCTTTAAAGGTTGAAGACTTGCTCCAGGGCATCGTTCTTTCTGTTTTCATCAAATTCCTCTTAACATGGCAGGAGTCCCAGCTCTCTGGATGCTCACAGGCCAAAGGATGGTCCATTGTCACCACAAATCCAACCAAACACACGGCAAGTCACGAGGCAGCATGATGAAGCCGGCCTATTGTTTCCATCCAGAAGGTTCTGGAGACAACACAGCCGGGAACGAGACACCAGAGCTGCTCAGCAGCCACAACAGCGATCTGGTTTGCCTGCCGCACCTCACCTTTTCTTCACAAACTTCTTTCTGGAAGCATTGGGATTTAAGCGTCTCCTCCCAGCTCCCAGGGTGCTGTCCCGGATCTGCAGGGTAGCCGACCGGCTGGAGATATCATTCTCTGCGAAGGGAGAGACCCCCGCTATGTAGTCAGGGGCGAACACGTTGGTTTTCTGCCTGGCCTTTCGGGAGAGTCGCAGCTGAGGGAAGCGCTGATCCTCAGTGAGATGGGGGTTGATGGCGTATTTGCCGCCTTTGGGAGCAGGAAGTGAGTACTGCAAAGATAAGGAAAGGCTGTTAGAAGAACAGGGATCCACGGTCATAGCAGATGGCAGCCACGGACAGTAATTTCCTGCCTGCTACGTGCCAAGAGTGTGACACGCTCCTCGCCCTTGATTCTCACCTCAACTCACAGGTGAGAAACCAAACAGTATTTTGACTATACCTTCAGCTAAGGACAAAAATGAATTAAGTATAGACATAGAACTCTAACAAGCAGGTACTGCTTTCAAGTGGTATGGGTTAGCAATTCTGAAATGACAACGTATACTATAGGGTTGAGCAAATAATTATGAAGGGAAACAGTGTTAAGGTGTTATGAATGTGGGAAGAGGGTGGGCTAGGATGCACTCTGGTGTCGGGCTGAAACTGAGGGTATAAATTCATGGTTTTTAACACAGATACAGAAACACAGAATATTCAAGTGTATATTTACACACATGTATTTATTTCCTACCTTTGTCCACTGAGGGCCAAGCAGTAATGACACTCAGGTCAAAGAGCACACCCAGTGCCCAGATTTTTGCTTCTAAAAAACATTCTCCATAAAAAAGAATCAGAGCTCCTAAGAGAAATGGCTGATTCTAGGGCAGGGGCAGGAGAAGGCTAAGAGTCTAGGCACATCTTGCTGTGCCAGAAAATAAGAAAGTGTTCAAATAACCGGGACACGTCAAAAGGACACAAGAGCCGGCTTGAGGGGGCTCCCACTGGCCAAGCATAGAACAATTTGAATCTCAAAATAATGATAGTAAACCACTGGGCATGGTGACTCACACCTGTAATCCCAGCACTCTGGGAGGCCAAGGGGGGAGGATCACTTAAGGTCAGGAGTTCGAGACCAGCCTGACCAAGACTGAGACCCCATCTCTAGTAAAAACAGAAAAATTTGCCAGGTGTGTGGCATGTGCCTAAAGTCCCAGCTACTTGGGAGGCTGAGGCAGGAGGATCACTTGAGCCCAGGAGTTTGAGGTTGCTGTGAGCTAGGATGACACCACTGCATTCTGTCCAGGGCGACAGAGCAAGACAGTCTCAAAAAAAAAAAAAGTAAAGGAAAAAAAAATTAACATTAGGAAAGCCAAAGGGTAAATAGGAATTCTATAAACTGAAAACTATTTCAGAATACAAAAGGTAAAAAATCTTCTCATGCATTTGTGGCCCACTTGCTGTTTAGGGAAACCAGTGCCACTCACATGTCCTTCAATCCTTCTCCCTCAGTTCCATGAAACAAATCCCCAACTGCTGCGCCTCTAGCCCCGGCCTCTCTTCCGGGCTGAGAGATCACACTCCTTCCCCTCTGGTTTGTGGAGCTTCTGGGGATCCTGCCCGTCCTTCAACTCCTGCACAAATCTGACCTCCACCACATTCCAAATGACCTCCCCCTTTGTGACACCTCACACGTGGCTCTTAGCATTTGCTGCCGGCAATTACCAGTTACTTCTCATGGGATCAGGAGCTCAAGAAACTCACAAGGAGGCTTTGTAGTACACTCTCCCCCGTCTGCCTTGTACCTAAGTCACGGGCTTTCAATACCCCATCTTGCAGGTACAACTAGGTTTTTGTCCTCTCTGTTCGTACCAACTGTGGTGTTGTTAGGGGAATGGGAGACGCACTACTTACCCGGAGGCCTCGAGGATTCAGCACCTTGGGGTTGCGGGAAAAGTGCATATGCAGGGTGCCATCGTCACTGACAGTCACGGACACTTTCTTCAGAGTCTTGTTCCCACAATGTGAACAGAACACTCGGCCCATGTCGGATGTTGTCCTAGGAGACACAAAGGACATGGTTAGTGTTGGAGCCACGGGCAGCAACCCCTTCCCAGAACACAAGGTGAGTCACAGGCCTCTGAGAAGGAAACAAGAAGAAACCAGGAAAGGCTGAACCACACCACACCCGTCACAGAAACGAAGGCCACCAGCCTCATGCCGAAAATGTAACCAATTACTGCTGCCCTCCTCTGGGGGAGAAGGTAATACAAGGAGCAAATAAGCAAGAGGGAGAAATGAGCAGGATGTTGTTAATTATTAAACAGTAACGAACTCTTACTGAACACGGCCAGGCACTATGCTACACGTTTAACATCTCAGCAATCTTGTAAGATTGGAACTGTCTCCATTTTACAGATAGGGAAACCAAGGCAAGTTAAGGCAGCTCGCTCAGGGTCACACAGCTCAAATGTGCCAGACGTACCCAGGCAGTGGCTCCAGAATCAACGCTCTTAACATCACTGTACTTTCTCAAGGAGCGTATCATTACAGCTCTACCTTGTCTCCAAATGTCAGCCTGCATGTTAACCCAGGAGGTGCCTCTGTGGGTGGCAAGAACTTACTAATGAATTATACAAGAAACACAGTAAAACCTGCCACGGCTGAACTGAGTGTGGGTTTTGAGGGCAGACCCTGAGGCCTTGCCTCTCTCCTACCCACTCAAGCCCCCATGGTGGACCCCGCACAGGAAAAAGCTGCTACTTATTAAGGGCCAGACAGTGGCCTTGGTTCCTGTCCTTCAAGGGTCCTCCATCTGCTCCCAGCGGTCAGGAGACAAGAGCTGTGTGTGGAGCGGCTGGAGAAGCCAAACCCCTCATCTGTGAGTCTCCTGCACATGAACTAAGTACCTCTAAGCAGGTGCTAGAACTAATTATTCTGTACAAAAAACCGTGCAGTCACTGGGGCTAACCACACAAGAATGGAGAACATTTCCAGGTATTTCTGTGAATGCATGTTAATTTGGGAACTTAGGGCTTCTGTAAGAAAGGACAACGGGGGAAATGAAATATTATGAAGCAAGGAGCTTTACTGTGACATGAGCCTGAAACAGGAAAATTACATTAAGATTCAGAAGAATGGGCAGGCAGCTCTGAGGAGTGGCTAATTAAGTCACCCACAGAGCTGCAGAGGGTGGGGTGGCATGAGTGACTGGTTATTTTTAAGCCCTCAGGGGAACAAGGCTTCACCCAGGCAACTCCACCCTCAGAGGAACAGCTCCAGGTACCCAGCGAGCAACACCTTGATGCTTCATGACTGTTCCACACAGGCCTCCCCAATAAGGGTTCCACCGGATGATCTACATGATGGCCACCAAATCCAGACCGAGTCTGTGGGATGGCTGGAAGCCACCCCAGTACCAGTCCCCAGGGCCACACTTCACCAACGAGGCTACAGTACAGTCTCTTCCACTCCAACCAGAGGGTCTCCAGAATCCCAGAGGCCTCCACACAGAACACCAGCGCCCACCACACGAAGGACCAATTCAAGAGTCAGAAAAGAAATGGAGAGAAGAGAGTGGTCAACATGTAACAGTTCACCCAAAAGGAACTCCTGGCTTCCTACGTGCCAGACACTGCACTAAGTCCTTAGGATTTATCTTCCTACTTCCTCACAACCATCTTCTCCACTTTATTTAAGAAGAAAGTGAAGCACAGAGAAGTTAACCAACTTTTGTAAAATGACACAGGTAGAAGATAGAATCTGGATTTGAACCCATGTACTCTGCATCCAGACTTTACTTTTTTTTTCTTTTGTCAATAGAAAAACACAGACAGAGGAACACATTGAATCACCACGTCTAGCTTCAACAACTATCAATTCATGGCAAATCTTGTTTCATCTCTTCGCCCACCCACTCCTGCCACTGTGCATTACATCAAAACAAATCCCAGACATCATTCCATGCATAACCATTTCAGTATCTTTAAAGAATGAGGGTTCTGGCCGGGCGCAGTGGCTCACGCCTGTAATCCTAGCACTCTGGGAGGCCGAGGCGGGCGGATTGTTTGAGCTCAGGAGTTTGAGACCAGCCTGA
>NW_012152729.1:2448923-2461583 GCF_000956105.1 Propithecus coquereli | reverse complement strand
GAGACTCTGTCTCAAAAAAAAAAAAAAAAAAAAAAAAAGTCTGCAGAAAGGAGAGGAAGAGCGTGTTCAAGAGGGGTACCAGGTGCAGATTATCAGCAATGTACCTGAAACAGCCGTGGCAGCGCAAGATGTAGCTCCGGGCCTCGCGGATCAGCATGCCATTCACCGCCAGCACATGCAGCCCTATCTGCAGCAGAACATTCTACAACCAACAAGTTAAAGAACCGAACTAAGTCTTCTTTTAATGTTAATTTCTGTAATCACAGTTAAGAGAACATCACAAACCTCGCTTTGGCCCACAATCCTTGGCTTTTGCTAAGGAAAGTCACCTTGGGATGCCTCTCAAGACGTGTCCGTGAGGACAAGGACCCAGGTTTCTTTCTAATCCCCAGTCCTAGGGCCTGTGCCCATCATTTCACGAGACCTGTCATTAGCAATCTCTCTTGACAGAAACATTTATTTGTCAGGGGTTCAGGGGTGAATATATTCATTTCTGGGCTGGAAACCCTAACTTCTCCAAGTACTTAACTGAGCACAGAACGTTACATACACTGACAGAAAAGTATCAACAGATCATGAATAATAAACATTAAACACTTAATATACCATATAAATCTTGTTACCGTATCATATGATTGTCTAGCCTCCAAGCAAAACTGAAAATTACCAAAGAGAATAGTTTCTACAGCCAGGAAAGAAGCATCACACAACAGCAGCTCTGCACACATCCCAAACCTCTGGAGGACCATGCTGATGGCGTGTGTGACATAAAGCCCATGACCAGCCCCTGCCTGCCGCACCCACCTGCATGGCAAAGTCTGTAGTCACACAGCCGACCCGCACGTCCTTCGGGACGTCGCACTGCTCCAGCTCCTGCTGGATCTGCTTGATGTTGCTGGGGGTTATCCACCCACCCCCATCGTCATCACTATCTTCGCCTTTTCTCTCTTCCAGCCCATTTTCTTCCTCTTCCTCCTCCTCACCTCTGTCAATCTGAAACATCAACAGAATTCACAAATACCCGGCCCACGAGTGGTGGGGAGAAGCTACGGTGTTACCATCAGATCAGAAGTTAGTGCCTTACCAGCAGCTCCTGTAGTTCACGATCGATACTAGGCAGCGGGTTTCTCCAGAACATGAAGGAACTGAATTCTAGGTCCTCAGGCTCACTGGCTGGGTGTCCTTTTTCTACCGTGTCTTTTGGGGGTTTAGGCTGAGATTAAAAGAAATAATAAAAATCTGAAACTGAGAGGGTTACAAATGAAATCACATGTGACACAGAAGTCAGACAAGACAGGGCAGAACAAACTATGATATTCGTCCAGGTAAATTTGGTTGACTGTAAACACATAACTTGGAGAGACGTGACATGTAGCAGAAAAGAGCACGAAGAGCCCGGCTTGTCTAAGGAATTACCTTGGAGGGCAGATGGAAACCAGAAATGTGCAGAGGAGTTTCTGGGTGCTGAATCGATGAGGTCACTTTAACCTTAAAAAAAAGTGACAGCCCTGAGCAAGGAAATACAGTTTGAAAATTCAGCATGGAAGGGTAATTTAAAAAACAAAAAACATTTTGCCCTGATTTCTGAAATCAAAGATATGCAATGTTCAGAAAAATTGGAAAATATATATAAAAAAATATAAATTCAGTCATCCCAATGCTACTAAATACACTTCAGGTATTTGTTTTTTGCCATTATACTTAAAGCTGTCATGAACGTTATTATCTGTAAAACCTGGAAGTATTTTTGGTTATATCATTAGGATAAATGCCTGAGTGGAACTGCTGGGTCTAAGGATATACTGTTTTAAAGCTTTTGATACAAACTAACTCTTGCCAAAAAGGCTGCAGGAAAGGGCAGTTTTTAGAAATGGGCTAATGGGTGCCAAACGGAAAACCAACTTCCAGGTACCCTAGGTTCAGACGGTCACAGAGTCAAAGTTTATATAAAATTATTCCGTTTACTATTCTGACAACACGCAAAAGTCTGCATCTTAGGATTTTATACTTTTTGGATTAGAGGACTCTAAACCTGGTTGGAAAAAAGTGAGGGTAGTTCCGAGTGGTACAAGAATGTGAGCCCACCATAGTTTTGATGACAAAACTATAGGCAAAGGAGATCAAGTATTTCTTTGTTAACACTATTTGAAATGAATTATTATTAGGTTAATTATTTGGCTTCCAAAATCCTCTGGCTTAGAAACAGCTAATGGGACCCAGGCACAAATCCATCAGTCTCTTCAGCCTAGCCACGTTGGCTAAGTCCCTAAAAGCACAATAGGAACCCAGAGTTTTGAAGGTAGCAAGGGTTGAAAAAAATTACAAGCACTTAGTGTTCCGTTTTTTTTTTACTTTCAGAAGGAATTCTATTATAAAAAAAGAATACAGGCTGGGCGTGGTGGCTCACGCCTGTAATCCCAGCACTTTGAGTCTGAGGCAAGAGGATGGCTTGAAGCCAGGAGGAGTTTGAGGTTGCAGAGAGCTATGATGATGCCACTCCACTCTAGCCAGGTAACAGAGTGAGACCCTGTCTCTAAATAAATATATATAGATTTTTATTTTTTTTGCATTTTTCAAATTTGAACAACCCTTCCCAAAAACCCACAGAGACACATCTGCTAATTCTAATGGATGAACCTTATTTGCATTCTGACCCAAACAAACTCTTTTTTTTTTTTTTGAGACAGAGTCTCACTGTGTTGCCCGGGCTAGGGTGCCGTGGCATCATCCTAGCTCACAGCAACCTCCAACTCCTGGGCTCAAGCGATCCTCCTGCCTCAGCCTCCCAAGCAGCTGGGACTACAGGCATGCGCCACCATGCCCGGCTAATTTTTTCTATATATTTTTAGTTGTCCGATTAATTTCTTTGTATTTTTAGTAGAGACGGGGTCTCGCTCTTGCTCAGGCTGGTTTCGAACTCCTGAGCTCAAATGATCCGCCAGCTTCGGCCTCCCAGAGAGCTAGGATTACAGGCGTGAGCCACCGCGCCCGGCCCCAAACAAACTCTTAATAAAATTTATAAAATAACTGGGAATTGTGAACACTGATTGGCTATTGGATGATATCATAGATTACTGTTAATTTTGTGTAGGTGTAATAATGGCTTTGAGGTTATTTTTTTAAAGAGTCTTTACTGGAGCAGTGGGTCAGTATAGATAAAAACAGACCAGCCCCATGATAACTGTGGAAGTGGAATGATGGGGATTACTGGGCTCATCACACTATCCCCTCTGCTTTTGTACAGTGGATAGTTTCCGTAAGGTTTGAAAAAACCAACCCTCTTAATTTACCTTTTCTGGTTCTTGTTTTAGGTGAGACACCCCAACAAACTCTGCTTCCAACTGGTAGGTGAGTGCCAACACTTGGATATCTGTGGCAGAGAGACTGGGATAGTCTCCAGTTTTCTTTGAAAATTCAGTCACTGTAAACAAAAGATTTCCAGTCTCAGTTAGAGGCAAAAAGCTACATGACCTTGGATAAACCCAATAAAAATTATCAAAGAATTTAGAAAGGATCAACATCCCATGAAAAACCTTTTTCATCCATTTTCTGATCTTTTTTTCTACTAATAGTTGAGAAATTTGTGTTCTCCACCACAATGATTCACATCAGTAAGAGCAGAGGAAGCAGAACAAAGTTAACAGAAAGTCATTCAAAGTTAGCATGATGATGAGAGTTCCTTATTTAAGCTTTGGTATTACGTTAGAATAGAAGCTCTAGTCTCTTCCAGCTCTAAAATTCTTTGATTTTAAGCATAACAATGTAGATTAACGGGATGGATGATCAGATTCCAAAATGGAATAGAAAGTTAATTCAACAGGTTGAGTATGCCATGTCCAAAATGCTTGGGACCACAAATATTTCAGATTTCAGGTATTTTTAGATTTTGGACTATTTGCATATGTATAATGAGATATCTTGGGGATGGGACCCAGGTCTAGATGCAAAATTCATTTATGGTTTATATATAGATATAGCCTAAAGGTAATTTTACATCCTTTTAAAAAAGAGACCAGGTCTTACTATGTTGCCCAGGCTGGACTTGAACTCCTAGGCTCAGGAGATCCTCCTGCCTCAGCCTCTCAAGTAGGTGGAACTACAGGCATGTGCCACTGTGCCTGGCTGAGGAGTTGTTCTGAAGGTAATTTTATACAATAATTTTAATGCACAAAATTGAGATGTGGAAACTTGTGGCATCATGTCTGCACTTAAAGAGTTTCGGATTTTGGAGAATTTCGGATTTAGAATTTTTGGATCAGGGATGCTGGGCCTGTAATTGTAGTCTGTGAAGAAATAAAAACATTGAGATGTTTTTAACAAGTAATGAACAATTAAAAAAAAAAAATCAGCCTTGTGCGGTGGCTCATGCCTATAAACCCAGCACTTTGGGAGGCTGAGGCAGGAGGACTGCTTGAGGCCAAGAGTTCGAGAACAGCCTGTTCAACACAGTAAGACCCTATCTCTACAAAAAAATAGAAAAATTAGCCTGGTGTGGTGGTGCATACCTATAGTCCCAGCTACTTGGGAGGCTGAGGTGGGAGGATTGCTTGAGCCCAGGTGTTTGGGGTTGCAGTGAGGTATTACAACACTGCACTCTAGCCTGGGCAACAGAGCAAGACCCTGTCTCAAAACAAACAAAAGAACCAACAAAAAAAAAAACCCCACTATGTTTTTTTTTTTGAGACAGAGTTTCACTCCGTTGCCCTGGCTAGAGTGAGTGCCATGGCGTCAGCCTAGCTCACAGCAACCTCAAACTCCTGGGCTCAAGCGATCCTACTGCCTTAGCCTCCCAAGCAGCTGGGACTACAGGCATGCGCCACCATGCCCGGCTAATTTTTTCTATATATTTTTAGTTGTCCAGATCATTTCTTTCTATTTTTAGTAGAGACGGGGTCTCGCTGTTGCTCAGGCTGGTCTTGAACTCCTGAGCTCAAACAACCCGCCTGCCTCGGCCTCCCAGAGTGCTAGGATTACAGGTGTGAGCCACCGCGCCCGGCCCCCACTATGTTTAATATATAGTAAATACCAGCTGTCACTATTGTTATTCTCCTGAGACATGGACAATAAAAACTTAAAATTTCCCACATTAACAGAAAGATGTTTTCTGTTACATTGGCACAAGGAACAGTAAGGACACTGCTCACGTTTCCTAAAAAATGGACATGAGTTAGCAGCAGCCACAATTTTTTGTGCACTTACTGCGTATGAGGCACTGTACTGAAAGCTTTACACGCTAATTCATTTCATCTTCTACCAAACCCTATGAAGTACTATTAGTATTTCCTTAGAAAGATTTAGTAACTTGGCAAAGATCACACAACCAGTAAGTTGGTGGAGAAAGCCATAGAAGTCACAGAGTACATAACATCTATCAGCCTCTAACCTCTAAATCACTTCAAATCACTGCGGGCCTTTCCTGGGTATCATCACCTTGATTCCTAACAAGAGAACAACGCTGACTCCTGATTCCTAAGTCAAGAGATAATTGTTTAGTTTTCTTCCAAGTTGAATGCAAGACCTAAAAGCATCCCTTTTTTAAGTTGAGGCTGACCTCCGTATCCAAAACAGTCATCACCTTAATGTAGTGAAATGGACGAAACTGTTCAGAGACCTGGGTTCTTCTATTTTAAATCAGAAAAAATTTACCGTGTGCTTACAAAGTGCTAAACAACGTTGAGTGACATACTCCTCAATTAATGATCACAGCAAACCCAGAGGTAGGTATTATCATTCCCATTTTGCAGTGATGAACCCGAGGGCATTTAGCTAGTTACTGGCAAGGCCTGGCTGCCTCCAGAATCAGGAGGCCTCTCTCCCACCACGATCTCCTATAAAGTGCTGTCTCTGAATCAAATGCTCTGTTAAAGCAGCCAGACTCGAGCGAGTCCCATATGCACCCCGGGCCCCAGTTTCCCATCAACGCCGGAACTCACCCAGCCGCACGTATTCTGGGGAGGGCTCCTTGAACCTCAGCTCGTAGGGCAGGACCGCGAGTCGCCTGCGCGTGGCTTTATCCCGAATCTCGCTGACCACCTCCCGGATGGTGTAGATGTTCTTCCCAATGTCCTGCGGAGAAACAGGCCAGCTCACACCCGCCCGATTCCACCCCAACCCAGACCAGGTTCCTCTGGGCTAAATCTCCCAGTACCTGTAAAGCCGCGTCCCGCAAGAAAGCCCCAGCGTCCGCCACAATGTGCTCCACGGGCGCCATCTTGGCTGGACGAGTAGGCAGCGCGCATGCGCACCGAACTTGCGCCCGCCCCTACGTCTCAATCCAGGCCTCTGGGAACCAGGGAGAACAGCCATTACTTAGAGGCGTCTCCTGGCGGCCGCGCTGGCTCTCCCAGCTCAAGGCTGCCCGCGCGCATGCGCAGCGATGCCGCCAGCCCTGCAGGGAGGTGTAGGCGGCGTCAAACCTAGGGGGACACCTGAGGAACTCGGCTTCAGCCTCTACACTTTAGCACCGTTTTTACTTTTAAATGTACAACCTGAATATGTCTGCATGATTAGAAGTTAGTCAATACAGATAACCTAATTTAACTGTCATAACAACCCTATGAGGTAGGTACTATTTTATAAGCAAGGGATATAGCTACATAGGCCCAGCTGACATGGCGGGTAGGTCTTGTTAACAAGCAACACCCCAAGACACTGACTCGGAGCCCCGTTTTCATCCATTATGTTATACCGACCGCTGCTTATGTACCTCCACTTCACTTTTTTTTTTTAATCACTCCTAGGATAACCTTCACTTGGGACCAGGATTTATGTCTTTTTTGTTGTTGTTTTGTTTTGTTTTGTTCTTTTCTTTTAAAGAGATGGGTTTTGGCTGGGCGCGGTGTCTCACACCTGTGATCCTAGCACTCTGGGAGGCCGAGGCTGGAGGATCGCTTGAGCTCAGGAATTGAGACCAGCCTGAGCAAGAGCCAGACCCTGTCTAAAAATAGAAAAAAATTATCCTGTCAACTAAAAACAGAAAAAAAAAAAATTAGCCTGGCAGGCGTGGTGGTGTGCGTCTGTAGTCCCAGCTACTTGGGAGGCTGAGGCAGGAGGATCCCTTGAGCCCAGGAGTTTGAGGTTGCTGTGAGCTAGGCTGATGCCCCGGCACTCTAGCCCTGCAATAGAGTGAGATTCTGTCTCAAAAAAAAAAAAAAAAGAGATGGGCTTTGCTCTGTTGCCCAGAAACTGCAGTGCAGTGGTATCATCATAGCTCACTGCAGCCTCAAGTGATCCTCCTACCACACCCTGCCAAGTAGCTGGGACTGCAAACACAGATAATTTTTTTTTTAATTTAATTTTTTGTAGAGGCGGGGTGTTGCTATGTTTTCCAAGCTGTCTCAAACTGCTGGCCTCAAGTGATGCTCCTGCCTGGGCCTCCCAAAGTGCTGGGATTACAGGCTTATTTGTCTTAATATCCTCACCTTACCTACCTAAGAAAGGCACATTAATTGTTAGCAAATAATTTCTTGCTGAATCCAAGGGAAGGGGTATTAAATGACTTCTAAATTTCCTTTCAAATCTGAGATTCCATAATTATGAGATCTGGCCTATTACATGCTGGTGAATTTTGGCTAAATGTTGACTTGAGTCTTCAATCATCCATCTTCATCCAAACTTCCTTTATCAGGTCTTTGCTCCAATTTATTCCTCCATTGCAATTTATCTGTCCGCCCTCAAAAATCCTTCAGCGCCCCGAGGGTCTCCTTCAGCAGTTACCCAAATTCCTTTTCCTTCCCCAAATATCTTCTGTCTCATCCTTTGTCACCATTCAGTCTCTTCGACCTCTAGATCCTGCCTGTGCTACCTCCCTAACAGAGCATGGTTGGAGGCTATTTCTCAGTTTCTAGTTTATCATATCAATTTTTGGGTTTTTTTTTTTTTGAGACAGAGTCTCACCGTGTTGCCCCGGCTAGAGTGCCGTGGCGTCATCCTAGCTCACAGCAACCTCAAACTCCTGGGCTCAAGCGATCCTCCTGCCTCAGCCTCCCGAGTAGCTGGGACTACAGGCATGCGCCACCATGCCCGGCTAATTTTTTCTATATATTTTTAGTTGTCCAATTAATTTCTTTCTAATTTTAGTAGAGACGGGGTCTCGCTCTTGCTCAGGCTGGTCTCGAACTCCTGAGCTCAAACAATCCGCCCACCTCGGCCTCCCAGAGAGCTAAGAATTTTTGGGTTCTTATTTCTGAGCTTTCTCAGTTTCTCTGCAGGGTTTGATATCGCTGACCAACTCCTCTTTCTCGACTGCCTCTCCTTGCCTGACTTCGGTGATTATTCACCATCCTGGTCTCCCCTGTCTCTCTAATGGCTTCTCACCCTTTCGTCCTCTTGCCTTGCAAACACATGCCTTCCACCGAACTGTCTTCGCCCCTTTGTTTATCTAAGTTCTCTCCTCCAGAAATACTGTCTATCCTCGAGCCTTCAATGATCACATTGAGAGAACACACCCCAAATCTATATGTCCAATCCCTGTCTTATTCCTCAGGCCACCTTTTATGGGAACATCCATCTGGAAAAGTTCTGGCATCTTCACTCAAGAGGAAGATTAAAACTGAGATAATTATCTGCCCCCCCTCAAAGTTTCTTCACTTGTTTGAGTTCCCATTTTTATTAAAGATGTTACCAACAAAAGCATTCAGGGTAGGGATCTCTGAGTCATCCCCATCTCCACCCTCACTCCTCTCAGTAAAGTTTGTAAATGCCACTCTGGAATGTTTGGGATGTTTGGATTCCTTCCACATCCTTTCCCATTATTCTAATCAAGTTTATATCTGTTGCCCAGAAAATGTAATTCCTTCAATACTGCTATTCCTTTTTTTTTCTTTTCACTTAGCCTGCAGACCCAAAGTTACAAATACTGCTATTCCTGTCTCTAATTTTTACTTCTCCAATTGATCGCCCATGTTGAACTAAAAGGGGAGGGACAATGTGGGAACTGTACTCCATAAAGGAGGTTTATTATGGAAGACTCCATAATAAAGTTGGTAGGGATCACTCTGTAAACCCTAGAATGAAGAATGATGATCCAAGGCAGCGATTGTCAAACTTGAGCGTGTGTCAGAATCACCTGCAGAGCTTGGGAAAACAAGTGACTGGACCTCATCCTCAGTTTCTGATTCAGTAGGTCTGGACGGGGGCCCGAGAATTTGCATTTCTAATGCGTTCTAAGCGATGCTTATGCTGCTGACCCGGGGGCCACACTTTGAGGACCATTGATTTAGGGGAATAATTAGGAGGAGAAAGATGGGACTCTGAGCTATTTATTTTCTAGTAAACTCTATAAATACTTAAACCAAAGATTTCGTGACACTGTACTTTTTGTAGTATTTTAGATAGTATTTTAATCCTTTTTCTGTTTCCATGTAAGTTTCCAAACCCTTGAAAGCCGTAGATGGACCCCCATTTATTCAACGAACATATGTGGAAAGCTAATTTATATCACCACGGATTCGCTGATATCACAGCTACGAACAAAATGATATTTTGTGTCGTGTCCTAGACCTACAGAGTTTATGAATTCAGAGTTGGATCTTGGAGGATCACCAGGGCAAACATACTGAGATGTGAAAGTCCAAAAAGTGTTCAGGGAATTGGGGGTAGTGCCTGTTGGGTAGGACAGGACATCTGGGGACAGAGTCTTTCAGAGGTGAACTCACCTCCTGAGATAATTTTTTGAAGCTCCTGGTTTTTTTTAAAAAAGGTGGAAGAAATTTTAACACACCATCACAAAATTATGGTGGCTTTTAAAAGTTTACAATAACAAACGAACGCTTTTGAACACATATAGAAGGACTCAATACATAACTCACTTGGAGACAATGTCACGTTTTACGTGTGCGGCCTTCCATGAAAGAGAAAGATCTTGTTTCTGTGCCGGTGAAGATCTAAGTTCACTTGCAGGACCAGAAAAGGTAGAGTCTGTGAAAGGATGTGCTTCTTCAACAGTGGACTAGGGGAGAGAAAGACTCATTGCAGAGGAAACACTATTGGAAATCAGTAGGTGTCCCTAGAATTCCTCTGGACTTTCCTGGAGATGTCCTGGGCTTTCTTGTCTGTCTTCACCCTTGTTTTTTCTTCTGCCTGAAAATTCTGCCAGCCAGGTTTTGTGCACTTGATCTCTAACCAACAGGTCAATTGTTCCCTCGTGTGTAATCTGGTCCCTGATTATCCAAGTCAGATCCCTCCACCCCACCCCAAGGATGGATTTAAACTCTTCTTTCTCACTACACGTAAGAAATTTCAGTTCTGTCATGCAATGAACAGTTATTATTTCTGCCTTGCAATGTAATTAATTGAGTGAACTACTTTAAATAGGTTGGATGTCTGGGACTGTTTTAGGGGTCTTTTTCCCTATGTAAACATATCAATTTTCTTTTAAATTTTTCTGGGGACATTTACGATGATGACATATTTTAGACTTTGTGTCCTTTAAAAAAATCTCCTATATTATAGGATCCATAGCAATGAGTTTGGTGCTCAATAACGTTAATAAAATCTATTTAGGCCAGGTGTGGTGGCTCACACCTGTAATCCTAGCACTTTGGGAGGCTGAGGTGGAATTGAGGCCAAGAGTTCAAGACCAGCTTGAGCAAGAGTGAGACCCCCATCTCTACAAAAAATAGAAAAATTAGCCATGTGTGGTGGTGTGCGCCTGTAGTCCCAGCTACTGGAGAGGCTGAGGCCAGGAGGATCGCTGGAGCCCAGAAGGCAGAGGTTGCCATAAACTAAGATAATACCACTGCACTCTACTCCCAGAGACAGATTAAGACTCTGTCTCAAAAAAAAAAAATCTATTTAACAAATTGAGGTCTCCTATGGACAAGGCATTGTTGTAGAAGATGGGATATAGTTACTGTCTTCATAATTCTTGTAGTGGGAAACATACATATATTCATATATTCTTACAAAAGTCAGATTGTGATAAGTCTGGAGGAAATACAGTAAAAAAAATAAAGCAGGAAGTAGGCTGGTGGGAGGGGAAGGAAGCGATGAGTTATAATTTTAAATGGGGTGATCATGAAAGGCTTCACTGAGAGAGAGAGTTGAGCAAACATCTGAAAGAGATATCTGACTATCTGGGGAAAAAGCTTTCCAGGCAGAGGGACAAACAAGTGCAAAGGCCCTGAGGCCAGAGTGGCTGAAGCAGGGTGATAAGGGAAAGAGTAGTTGGAGATGAGATGAGAGAAATAAAGGGGAGGTCTGGGAGGCATCACGTAGGGCCTTGTAGATCCCAGTCACTACATTAGCTTTTGTTCCTTTGAAGCACAGTGCATGCTCTTTGCCTGGTCCCCTCTCCCCTTTAGTGAAGACTTACTCTAATGCCCCCAAATCAAGGAACTCTTCCCTAAATTCCTCTAGAATAGAATTGGTAAAACTCCCATCAGTGAAACTAGAAAAGTACAGATTTATGGATGGGATGAATATAGGGTTTAACATATTAAAAGAGGGCTCCTGGATTAAAAGTCGATCTCCTGGATTTGAAATAGGAATAGAAATAGTAGAGACTAAGTGTTCAACCAATTTAATTTGTATACATGATAGAATTCGTCCAAACTCGAAGACCCCCAAAATAACAGAATAATTAGTACACAGTCCTTAAGGCTAATTAGATGATGAGTATTAATTTTAATCAATGGTGATTAAATTCAGCCTTCGTTCACATTCAGCTTGTCAAAGCTGAGGGTCCAGAATATAAGTCAAGAATGTTGATTTAAAATATTTCTGGCTGGGCATGGTGCCAAGCACCTGTAGTCCCACCTACTTAGGTGGGCTCAGGCGAGAGGATCGCTTGAGGCCCAGAGTTGGAGTTCAGCCTGGGCAACATAGACCCATCTCTTAAAAAAATGTTTTTTAATTCATAAAGTTCTATGTACTCTGTAGATTAAGGGAATAGGGGTTGGTTTGGTGTGGTGGGGCATTTTTGTGGACCTGGGGCAGGGGTTTTGAAGATTTTCTAATTTTGCTTTATGTCACAGGAACAGATATTCCACAAAGGCCAGGATTTTTGTGTTTCTAGATCCTAGAACAGTGCCTGGCACAGCATAGGCGTAGGGTTGCCAGTAAATAAAAATACCCGACGCTCAATTCAACTTGATTTTCAGATAATCAACAAATGCTTTTTAAGTATAAATATGTCCTTTGCAGTATTTGGGACATACATGTTCCACTGTTGTTTATCTGACATTCAAATTTAACTGGGTGTCCTGTATTTTATCTGGCAACCCTACTTAAGGAACTCAATAAATGTTTGTTGACTTAATTGATTGAAGGTCTCCTTTCACCTGTAAAATGGGGCTAGTAATTGTCTCCACCTGCATAGGGTTGATCAGCAGAGTAAATGAAGCGTCCGGCACTCCGTGAGCCCTCAATTTACATAATTGCTCGGGGACCATCCGGCGAGCAGAAAACCCTCCCACTTCCAAACACACAAGTGATAAGAGGGCCTCCTCCAAACCGAAGGTTCTCAGGCCAGGCATAGGTTGTCCGCACCTGTGAGCCCGGCCAGCCTCTTCCGGGTCAGGTGACCACGCGCGGTCACGTGACCCGGCCCGAGTGCGGGCGGTGGAAGGCGGAAGTGGGAGAGGAGTTGGGCGCCGCTTCTGTGGCCACGGCAGGTAGCGGGCGCGAGCGCGGGGGGCGCGGCGGCGGGCGGGCGGCGCG
>NW_012152729.1:2415854-2448873 GCF_000956105.1 Propithecus coquereli | reverse complement strand
GGCGCGGCCCGGGCGCCGGGGGGCGGCGGCTTCCTGTGGGAGGGGCCTGGCGCGGCGGTTCCGGCCTCCGAGGAGGGGTGTCCCGGCTCCCGCCCGAGCTGGGTGGGCGCGTCGCGGGCCGAGCGGGGGCCGCTCCGAGGTGGGCGCCCAGGCAGCCTCGGGTGCAGCGGGAGCGAGTCCCTTCGGAAGGGGAGAGGAGCTTAGGTGCCCAGGGATGGAGGAGCGTGATCTTTGTGGAGGGATCGGGACCTGAGGAAGGGGCGACTTGGGACCGAGCTGGAAGGGGGTGCCTGAGAATGGGCGTATGGCAGGGGAAAGAGAGAACTCAGGAAGAAGATGCTGCCTGAACCACATCTGAGAGTCCCTTCCTTCCTTCCTCTTTTGAAATGATTGCTACCCGAGACTCTGATTTCGTCCCATTCAGTTTTTAAACTTCAGGAGGGATCACGGAATCTTGATCGTCTTGCTTTCGTCGCACCCACTTAGTCCTGCTTGGGTAGGGTTGCCACTTCTTGGGAACTTAGCCCTTCAGATCGTCTTTCTTTGAGATTCCTTTCCCTGATCAGGTCATCATCAAGGCTTAAAAAAAAGAAACGTGGGCACTTTGCTTTGCCTGTAAAATAGCTTTTTAGCCTGAACTGTTGACCGCGACCTAGCCCAGCATTACCTCAGCGACATAGGGACTGCTGAAATCTTGGACAGAGGAGTGTCTCCTTATACTGCTTTATGACTTTTCCTCTTTCTTCGATTTAAATTATTCAGCATCCCTTACCCTGTGACTCTTTATCTTGACAAACCGTAACTAGTTAGGGTGACTAAGTGTGTTGTATTCCTTAGCACTGTGACCTGGTTCATGATTTCGAGATTGAATACTGTGTTAAAGCTGTTCATCCTCCTCTTTCTCTTAATGTTTACTAAAATTTGCAGAAGTGAAACGAGTTGCAAGAATGCAGTATAACTGGAATGAATGTTCAAACGGGACATTCACAGGAGCCAGAGTCGTTTTGGGTTACAAGCAGGGGAAAAAAAAAAAGTACTTTGCTAATGTATTGTGAGTTCAAGCTCTTGGAGTATTTGGCAAACAATTTAAAAGTTAATTTTTGTAGCAGCCCCGTGAGTTAGGTTGAGAAGGTGGTATTCCCATTTCACAAGGAACAAACAGACCTAAGAGAGATGACTTGATTTTGTAAAACAATTTATTGCTCTTTCTTGTTTACTGGTCTCTTTCTTCCTGCTGGACTGCATATCCTTCAAGGCAGGTTTCATGTTTTATTTGGATACTAGCCTAGTGCTTGGCAGGTTGTGGGCACTTGATAAATGTTTGGTGAATAAATGAATTTCTAAAGGTCACACAACTGTAAGTGGCAAACAAGGAATTTGAACCCAGATCTTCTATCTTCTCTTTTTTCTTGTCTTACAAACTTGCCATTTTGAGTTATTGGTCTATATGAAAATGATACGTATAAGAGAAAGGCTTGGATTGACTTCTCAGTCTCTTTCCGTTAATGATTTCTTTCCCATTTATAAAGAACTTATACTAACATCTCATTTAATCTTTTTTTCCCCGAACCTCAAATTTGTCTGTAATCATTAAATCTTCTCTGTGATCTTGTGAAGATTAGTATTGTCCCTATTCCACAGATGAAGAAGTTGAGGCCTGGTGAAGTCTTTACTTTAGATTCCAGGCTGGGCGCAGTGGCTCACACTTGTAATCCTAGCACTTTGGGAGGCTGAGGCTGGAGGATCGCTTGAGGTCAGGAGTTTGAGACCAGCCTGAGCAAGAGTGAGACC
The DNA here is from genome assembly GCF_000956105.1 of Propithecus coquereli. NCBI lineage: Eukaryota > Metazoa > Chordata > Mammalia > Primates > Indriidae > Propithecus > Propithecus coquereli. The sequence goes on along the minus strand of NW_012152729.1, from coordinate 2,447,082 downwards.
CCGTCTCTACTAAAAATAGAAAAAATTAGCCGGGTGTGGTGGTGCATGCCTGTAGTCCCAGTTACTCAGGAGACTGAGGCAGGAGTGTTGCTTGAGCCCAGGAGTTTGAGGTTGCTGTGAGCTAGGCTGACGCCATGGCACTCTACCCAGGGCAACGGAGTGAGACTCTGTCTCAAAACACACACACACACACACACACACACACACACACACAAAATTCCAGAACTAGTAAATGACTGAGCAGGGACTCAAGTCCAGGCCTTTAATCTCTAGACCTATTCGTTTCTATTTATAGAAGTGATAGAAAGTTTTACGTTTAAATATTTTTTCAAGTATAAAAAGTATGACATTTTGAGGAAAATGTAGTATAGGTCACAGAAAAAAACTGTGACTAGAGAATGTGAGTAACCGAAGTTTAGAAAAACCTGTAGTATATCATAGCTGCCGCTTCCTGGGTAAACATTCCGTTGATTCAATGAATATTTATAAGGACCTACTTTTTGCCAGGCGTCATAGAGTTGCACTGTGCTGTATGGTGTCCCCTAGACACAGTATGCTGTGAGCACAAAATACATTCCGGATTTTGAACACTTAATATGAAAAAAAAAGTAAAATGTCTCATTGATACTTTTTATATTATAGTAAATGATTGTATAAATATATATTATGCTACAGATGATAACATTTTGAATTTATCAGGTTAAATACAATATAATTAAAATTAGTTTTACCTTTTTCTTTTTACATTTTAAAATGTGTTTCTAGAGAATTAAAAAATTCTGTATGTGGTTTGCATTTGTGGCTTCCATTTTCTTTCTGTTGGACAGAGCCGTGTAAATGCCTGGGATATATTAACAGCAGTACACAAGAAAGGCAAAAATCCCTGCTCCTTGTGGATCTTAAATTTTAGTGGGGAAAGGCACAATAATAACTAAGTAAAACCCATATTATTTTGTCATAAAGCAAGGAAGTGGGATGTGGGGTGGTGGGTGGGGTTGTAGTTTTAAATAGGATCCTTAGAAAAGCCTCCCTCAGAAGGTGACAGTTGAGGCAAGATCTGAAGGAGGTGAGGGGAAGGACCATGGGGCTGAAGGGGGTGGGGAAAAGGGTCCAGGCAAGGGGGACAGCGAGTTCAAAAGCCCCTGGTGGGTTTGGGGACCAGCCAAGAGGCCAGTGTGACAGGAGGGGAGTGAGCAAGCAGGGAAATGGAAAAGAGGAGGTCAGAGTGGTGCTGGATGTGGGAGGAAGATGGGCAGGTTGTCGAAGGTCTCGTGGGCCATTGTCAGGGTGCTTGTTTTCACTCAGGGTGAGTTGGGGGCCATTGGAGGGTTTTGAGCAGTGGAGGGGACACAATCCAACCTGCATTTTAACAGACTCACTCTGGTGGCTGTGTGGAGGGAAGTAAGTGTGGCCAGGATGGAAGCAGGGAGACAAGTTATGGCTGTTGCCATAATCCAGGTGGGAGATGCATCCTGGGTCTATGTTGAAGTCCAGCCGGCAGGATTTGTGGATGAGTTGAGTTGGATGTGGGGTGTGAGAGGAAGAAAGGATTCAAGGGTGACTCCGAGGTCTTTGGCGTGAACAACTGGAAGAATGGAGTTGTCATTAACTGAGATGGGGAAGCCTGTAGGAGCAGTGGGGTTGGGGCTCAATTTTGTTATACCTAGTAGGAATCCACGGGGAGGCTGTGGGCAATTAGATCCGGAAGTCTGGAGACAAGCCTAGGCTGCAGACATACATGTGGAAGCTGTTAGCATGTGTATAGCATTTAGAGTTAAGAGAGTGAACGAGGTCACCAAGGGAGTAGTGTGGATACACATCCAACAAGAGTGCTTCTTGCTAGAAATTAAATTTTGAAATAAATCTCAGTGTATAGTATAGTAGGTGAAGTAGAACAAAGTATTGTAGTGTTTCTCTGGAAACTTGGTTTCCTCTCCTTTTCACTTTTCATTTAAAGACCCTTTTGAAAACCACAAGCTAATGGGTTTCTTCTTTTTTCAGGAGGCTACTCTTCCAACTGTGCATCTTTGCAGTGTTGCCGAAATCAATTGGAGGGCCAATTTCTAGAATTAGTCTGGCTTTCTGGGTTGGCAACCAATTTAGAGACCTCCAGGAAGGATGGATAATGGGTTTTTAATGCTGAAAATATGTGTTGGTTCTACCAAACATATAGAATGCGTGTTGTCAGGCATACTACCATTTTAGATGATTGAAAAAAAATGACCTCATTGAGGTGAAGTGACCCTCAGGAGGTCATGTAGCTAAGAAATGAAAGAGCTGGTATTTGTATCTTGGTCTCTGAGTCTGGATCTGGTTCTTCTACCACTTGTCATTAGTAAGAGAGGTGGCGTGGGCATATGGACATAAACTCCTACTCGAAACAAATCATTGAGCTTCTTTTGAGTGACTTTGAGTCACTTAGGATTATTATGGACTCTGGAATTTCTGAGAGGTGGAAACAGAAGAGATCTTGTTTCCCTTAGATTCCAACTGGAATCTTTTTTTTTTTCCAGAAGGTTGCAGTTCCCTATTTCTGCTCTTCCTTTCCCCTCCCCAGTTTATAAATAAACCTTCAGTGATTTAAGTCACTACTACTATTAATAATTACTTCTAGGAAGATACCACGTACCGAGACAGGGCAATCTTGACCCAGGGCCAATCCTCTTCCTCAAGTCACCCATGCCTTTTGCTTCTTGTTTTGTCATGAGACCTGCTTTCCAGCCAGGCTCTTTTATTCTTGGCCCATAATTCCACTGTGCTTCCAATGATACACCTCCTCCCTCCTTCTTTCTCTTTTTTATGTGCTCAGTCTTTGTAAGGATGTCACCTGGCAAAGTTCGATAGTGTTTGATTGTTTTTCAATATGGGCCTTTGGAGAATGGAAGATAACTCAATGCTAGACAAAGGACAGAGGCCAAGAAAGCAGCTCAAGTGTTGGGTAGAACTGGAGAAGCATGAGAGTGAAGGGAAGGAGGGATCTTGGTCAGACCCTTCTCTTGCCCATCTTTCAAGAAGTGGCACTGGGCAGGCGCAGTGGCTCACACCTGTAGTCCTAGCACTCTGGGAGGCTGAGGCAGGAGGATCGCTTGAGCCCAGGAGTTCAAGACACCAGCCTGAGCAAGAGTGAGACCTCATCTCTGCAAAAAAAGAAAAATTAGCTGGTGCAGTGGTGTGCATCTGTAGTCCCAGCAGCTTGGGAGGCTGAGGCAGGAGGATCCCATGAGCCCAGGAGTTTCAGATTTTGAGGTTGCTGTGAGCTGTGATGATGCCACTGTACTCTAGCTGGGGCAACAAAGTGAGACCTGTCTCCAAAAAAATAAAAAATAAAAAAAATGAAAAGTGGATGCAGGGTTGATTTTATAATTATTAATAAGAAGCTCTGCCTGTTTCTACAGCTGGTTAATTAGAAGTAAGATCTTGGTACCAGTGAGGAGTTTCTGCTTCTCCCTGACTCATTCTTCGACACAGGTCTTTTCATCTCAAGATTCAGTGTTCATTGGTTTCTTGCCTCAAAGCTGGGTCAAAGAATTTTAGGAATTGAGGTGCTTGCAGTCCCAGAGCTTAGAATTTTAGTATCAAGGAGAAGTTAATTAGTTTGCAGATGATAGTCAAAGAGCACTTACTATTTGCTGTTTGCTTTACCTGATCTCAATTAATCGGTAACATAATCTTATAAAGTAAATACTATTAAATACTATTGGGGTCATTTCACAGATGACGAAGCAGATTTAGAGAGGGTAAGTGTGATATTGTGAAATATACATATCTGGTTTTCCTCCCATTTCCAAGCCTACAGCTCCTAAAATCCTTGAAATTTCCCAATTCCTAGTGTCTTTTTGTATGCTAATGATTGACCGGTGGCTGGGCCTCCCAGGTAGCCTCTGGGTGGGGGCTGGTTGCCAGGGAAACCAACTGAAGAGATTAGAGGGTTGAGACCTTCAGTCCTACCCCTTCCCACCTCTGGGGAGGGGAGGGGGGAGATGAAGGTGGACTTGATCACCAATAGCCAATCATTTCTACCTAATGAAGTTTCCTTAAAAACGCCAAAGGACAGGATTTGAGGAGCTTCTGGGTAACTGAACACATGGAGGTTGCCGGAGGGTGGCAGGCCTCGAGAGGGCGTGGAAGCTCTCTCCTCCCTCTGCATCTTGCCTTATGCATCTTTTCATTCGTATCCTTTGTAATACCCTCTATAAGAAGTTGGTAAATGTAAGGCAAGTGTTTCCCTGACTTCTGCAACTGCTCTAGCAAATTAATCAAACCTGAGGAGGTAGTCTTGGGAACCCTGATTTACAGCAGGCAGAAGCACAGGCGAAACAGCCTGGGGCTTGCGATTGGCATCTGCGGGACATTCTTGTGGGACTGAGCCCTCAATCTGTGGGATCTGCGCTATCTCCAGGTAGGCAGGGTCGGGGTTGAATTGAACTGGAAGACACCCAGTGGGTGTCCACTGGCTACAGAATCGGACACTTGCTTGGTGTGTGGGGAAATACCCCCATGCATCTGGTGTCAGAAGTATTCTGTGTTGTGAGAGTATAGTAGGAAGAAACTGTTTGTTTTCTCCTCTTTATCCTCTTAGTAGGTAACTTGCCCAGTATCACTCAGGCGAATGAGTGGTTAAGCCTCTCTGTCTCAGAAGACTGACGGGTCTGAAAGGATCTTGCTGAAGTAGGATGATAAGAGTGATCAGGTGCTTCAGCTATTGCAAGAGCTGTCACTTGCTAAATCTGATGTGTGTTTGCTTTCTCCCATCACAAGTTCTTCAAGGATCTATTTAAAGGGGATCTTGGCCGGGGTGGTGGCTCATGCCTTTAATCCTAGCACTTTGGGAGGCCGAAGCAGGAGGATCGCTTGAGGCCAGGAGTTCAAGACCAGCCTGGGCAACATAGCAAGACCCTGTCTCTGCAAAAAATTTAAAAATTAACAGGGTGTGGTGGCATGCTTCTGTAGTCCCAGCTACATGGGAGGCTGAGACAGGAGGATCGCTTGAGCTCAAGCGTCCAAGATTGCAGTGAGCTATGATTAGGCCACTGTGTTGCAGCCTGGACAACAGAGCAAGACCCTGTCTGCAAGGAAAAAAAAAAAAGCTGTCTCAGAGCAAGATATCCAAGCTCCTGGAGGGGTTATTCACTTTGTATTCTCAGGGCCTGGCCCAAAGTGGGGTCTAAGAGCATCTGTTGAATAACTGACTCTGGCTCATGACCGGGCAGGATGAGTAAGAGGCTGGAAGAGCCACAGTCAGAGGGCTGACTGCCTCCTGCTGAAGGGGCATTGCACCCTTGCAGACCCTGGGCTGCAAGAATCAACCCTTCCTAGCAACCCTAGTGTCCATCAATTGATGAATGGATAAGAAAAATATATATCCATACAATGAAATATTGTTTAGCCATAGAAAGGAATGAAGTATTGATACGTACTACAATGAGGCTCAACCCTGACAACATTATGCTAAGTGAAGGAAATTCGTCACCAAAGACCACATATTGTGTGGTTCCATTTATATTGAAATGTCTGGAATAGGCAAATCCCATAGAGACAGAAAGTAGATAATGGCTGCTAGGGGCTGGCAGCAGGAAGAAATAAGGAGTAACCGTTAGTGGTACAGGGTTTCTTTTGGGGTGATGAAAATGTTCTGGAATTAGTGGTGATGGTTGTACAACTCTGAATATACTGAAACGCACCGAGTCGTATGCTTTAAAAGAGGGCACTTTATGGTATGTGAATTTCAGTAATAATAATCAAAAGAGTGAAACAGTCCTGTTTCAAATGTGCCCTTGGTGGCCTGCGGAAGCCATGTGAAGGTTGTCGTGCAGGCCCCGTCTCCTGGCTGCTGTGCTGCCCCCTCATTCAGCCTCCCCTATTGTTTCCAGGTGGATATGTTAAAAACATTTCTTCCTGCTTTTTTGATCTCAGGTATTTCAAGTATTTTTAGCCAAAAAGGACCATGGTAGATCTTTGTTGTCTTTCTAGATATCTCTGGAAACACTGAACCAGTAGGTGGACCCTCAAAATGCTTAATTGTTCTAATGAGAAGGACTCTAGAATGATTGCCCTAGCTAAGAGTGTCTTCTCTTTTAACAGCCAGTGGATTACAGGCAAGGAAAGCTGGGTTTTTAGAAAGTTTTTAATGTATTAACTAATTTAATAGAGACAGGGTCTCGCTGTGCTGCCCAGGCTGGAGTGCAGTGGCTATTCACAGGCGTGATCATAGCTCACAGCAGCCTCCGGCTCCTGGGCTCAAGGGACTACAGGTGCGTACCACAGTGCCCAGAAACTTTTTTTTTTTAAGAGTTTATTATTTAAAAGTAAAGATGTAATGTCAGGTGTGTTTGTGTTGGAGAATTGTTGCCCTGGTTCTTTGGCTCCTTGCTTGGAAAAATCGCAAGCAGGGCTGGTGCCATGGGGTGATGACAGACACTTAGCACTTCCACACAGGCAGCTTCGATTGCAGGCTTCGAACATACAAAGCGAAAGTATGTTTCTAGAGAGGAAATTGATCTGTCTCCGCCAGTGGAGAAGACCCTGGGGTCTTAACACATTTCTACTTTTATGTCTACATCTTATGATACGCTAAGTTGTGGGCGGAATATTCATTATTTTCCTGGGAAAAGGGTGGAGAGTTCTTGGAGCTAAGGGCCCTCCCCAATTTTATCTTTATAGGGTAACTTCCAGGGGTTGCCATGGCATTTGTAAACTGTCATGGTATGGGTGGGTGTGATTTTTTACTATGCTAATGTATGTTAATGGCAGAAAGGTTACCTCTGGTCATGAGCTCCTAGTTTCTGCATGTGCTGCTGGCCAGGAAAAGTCCCTAACCTCAAGTTCTGGCTGTTGAAGGTTTGGTTCTAGATGTTCATTGGCCTCCTCATTCTCGCCTCCCCCTGCTCTTTTCCTGCGGTTAGCACTGCCAACCTGTACCTCACACTAGGGCCACTGTCTGTTCCCTTCAGTGCAGAGCTGATGAGCCCTGGAAGCTGGTAGTTCAGGTCGTACCACAGTCTAACTCTGAGTGCAAGGACAGTTCCTCTTTCGGAGGTGAGCCCAACAGTGGTGTCCGTGCAGGCCCTGGGGCGTGCCTACCTCAGAGGAGGGAAAAGGAAGACATTGGAGAGGAGGAAGGGCCCAGCAAAGTTGAGAAGGAAAGCGAAAGGGAAAGGAAAAGGAGTCCTCTGTGTGAAGATCAGACAGGGGCCACCTGCTAGTCTTCTGAGATAGCCCTTCTTGCTTCACTCTGTCACTTTTCATTAAAATAGGCCCTTTATTCCCAAATTCAAAAGCTAATCAACTGTCGTGTTAGTAAGTAGTGGCATCAACAAATTATTTTAAAATGCACCATGAAAAGTACTCATTTTCTTTATGATGACATAAAGCAAAATGATACATTTAGGATTTTTGTTTTGCATCTGGAATCACAATTAAGAAACAACAATTTCTGGAAGACCACGCATCCTGTGACTGCAGTGGTTATTTCTTAAGGGAAGCGAACCTGGGGGTCTGGGGCAGGTGGGGGTGGGAGTTGGGGATCCCAAGGGTGTGCTGCCCATATGCGGAGGGCCGCCAGTTTCATTCTGAGGTCAGTTGAAATCCACATTTTCTGTCGCCTTTGTCACTGATTGTATTAGTGTCCTGTTGCTAATTTGTGTAACAAATTACTGCAAACTTGGGTGGCTTAAAGCAACAGAAATTCATTGTTTCCCAGTTCTGGAGGCCAGAAGTCTGAAATCAAGGTGTCAACAGGGCTCCGTCCTTCTGAAGGCTCTGGGAGAGAATTCTTTGCCTCTTCCAGCTTGTGGTGGCTTCAGCGTTCCTTGGCTTGGGCTGTATTCTGTCATTCTGTGTTCTCACATGTCCTCCCCTGCGGTTCTGTCTTCTCCACTCTCTCTTTTAAGGACACTAGGCCTACCTGAAATCCCAGGATGAAGAAATCCTGAGATTCCCTAACTTAATTACACCTGTAAAGACCCTATTCCAAATAAGATCACATTTGCAGGACCCAGGGGCTTAGGACTTAGCTTTGTGGGGGCCACAGTTCAACCCACTACACAAATTGAATGTAGACAGGGTGTGCTCTCATTAAAATGAAGTAAGGCTATCTTTCTATAACCTGAGTTGAAAAGAAGCCTTTTCTTTTTTGAATTTAAATTTTATTTATAGCGGGAAAAAAAATAAGAAAAACAAATTTTATTTATGCCCCAGATGATACATGGACATAGTTAAAAAGTCAAATAGCATCACAAGGCTTATAATGCAGCAGCAGTTCCTTGCTCGATCCCTTTTTATTCTTGGTTCTTGTTCCATTGTGGTAATGACTTTTAACTATTTTAGCTCTCCTCTGGTATTGACTTTTATATTTCCAAATGATATCCTTATACTGTTAATTTCTTCCCTTGTCAGTTTTATCTATTGTCTTTGAACTATGGAAGATGAAGATTAGCTCTCTTCCTGGCCAGTCTCCATAAGATGGAGACTCCATTTTCTGATTACAACCATATTGCAGCTTTTGATTAAGTCGTTTATACTATTATGATTATAAATGCTATTCACAGCTGAACTAGGAGTGCAGTGGCACAATCAGCTCACAGCAACCTCAAACTCCTGGGCTCAAGTGATCCTCTTGCTTCAGCCTCCCAAGTAGGTGAGACTATAGGCGCTGCCACCACACCTGACTAATTTTTCGATTTTTTGTAAAGACAGGGTCTCCCTCTTGCTCAGGCTGGTCTCTAACTCCTGATCTTAAGCAATTCTCCCCCTTGGGCCTCCCAAAGTGCTGGGATTACAGGTGTGAGCCATTGTGCCCGGCTTACTTTGGATATTTCTTCTGTGACGTGTTGTCTGTCTTCTTCTGGTATTCCAATTATGTGTATTTTGCAACTTCTGAAATTGTCCCACAGTTCTTGGATGTTCTGGTTTTTTTCCATTCTTCTTTCTCTTTGCAAAGCAATTTGGGAAGTTTCTATTGACATATCTTCAAGCTCACTGATTCTTTCCTTGGTCCTGTAGGGAACGGGAAATACCTTTTTGTCACTCATCCTGTGTTCATGGCTGAGGCCCTTAGAACAAAAGAAAGGTTAATGAGAGGAAAACATGCAAATTTATTTAATATAAATTTTACATGACATGGGAGCTGTCATAAGGAGATGAAGACCTGAAAAATCAGGTAAACTAGACCGGGCATGGTGGCTCACGCCTGTAATCCTAGCACTCTGGGAGGCTGAGGCAGGTGGATTGCTCAAGGTCAGGAGTTCGAGACCAGCCTGAGCAAGAACGAGACCCCGTCTCTACTAAAAGTAGAAAGAAATTAGTCAAACAACTAAAAATAGAAAAAAGTTAGCTGAGCGTGGTGGTGCGTGCCTGTAGTCCCAGCTACTTGGGAGGCTGAGGCAGGAGGATTGCTTGAGCCCAGGAGTTTGAGGTTGCTGTGAGCTAGGCTGATGCCACGGCACTCTAGCCTAGGCAACAGAGTGAGACTCTGTCTCAAAAAAGAAAAATCAGGTAAACTTGTGTGTTTTATGCTTAGGTTTGATGAAGAGTGGACAAATACGATTGGACAAAAGGAGTATGATCTAATGGTAATAAACTAGGGGAAATTTAACAAGGCCTATTTCTTTAGATTTTTCTCTGTGTGCCTGTGTCTCCAGAGATAAGGATGTTCCTTTCCTTGGGGTATAGGGAGAGCACCTCTTAAATGAGGGTTATTTGATCTGTTTCAGGAGTGGTCAGAAAATCCTTACTGGTTTTATGACCTGCTTCAGGGGATAAGGGTGGAAGGTGAAGGTGTTTAATGACCTTACTGCTTCTGCTGTTTTCTCAAATGCCAAGGTGTCATATTTTGGGGTATCGTGTCCTGAACCCAATCAGCCATGTCCTGTCTGCTGATGAACTCATTGAAGCATTGTTTGTTTCTCTTACATTGTTTGTGATTTCTAGCATTTTCTTTTGATTCTTTCTTGCAGTTTCCATATCTCTGCTTGTATTACCCATCTGTTTTGCCTGTTGTCTACTTTTTCCATTAGAGCTCTTAACGTATTAATCATACTTATTTTGAATTCCCAGTTTGATAATTCTAAAATGTGTCCTATCTGAGTCTGGCTCCAATGCTTGCTTTGTCTCTATTTCACACAGTTTCTTCTTGCCTTGTAATTTTTCAGCGAAAGCTAGACATGCTGCCTTGGGTAGTAGGTAAACAGGGCTTTAGTATGGGGGGTTTAATATTAATCTGGCTAGGAATTGGTCCGTGTTTAATGATTGCTGTAAGTGTAGCTACCAGAGGCTTCACATTCCTCTAGTGTCCTTGTTTTTGTCTCCCCTGTTATCTTTGGTCTTCTTTAGAAACTCCTTCTTAAATAGAGTGTGAGCCTTTCAGCTCTTTCAGGTGTAATTCCCTGTTATTATACTGGAGCCCCGTTGGCGAAGTATGTGGGAGGGCAAGCATTCTGTAACCTCATGATCAAATCTCAGTCTCTCAGTGGGCCTGTGTCCCTGGGCTGTGACTTTCATTAGTGTTGACTATTTTTCTCCCGTTAAGTGAGATAGGAAGGTTAGAAGGGGCTGGAGTCAGGTACATGTCTTTCCCCCAGGTGGGAGAAGGCTCTGGTAAAGTCTTTTCCCCCAAGAGGGTATGCCATTGTTATGGGCATAGTTCACTCTGGTTACTACCAGAGCTGGGAGGAGAGCTTTCTTGGTTCTTTACCAGAACCTTGTAGGCCAGGACTTACTATTTTTTTTTCCCTATTTTATTCACCAGTATATCACTAGCACCAAATGCAGTACATAGTACATAACAGAAGCACAGTAAATATTTGTTGAATGATTGAATGAATGCCTTTAAGCCCTAGAAATTGTTTTACCTAGATGTGGGAAATTTCTCAGATTTAAAATGGTAATAAACTGATGACCTTTCTCTGAGTGAAGTTACTCCCCAATTTAGTGTTTGCTTATTGGAATCTGCAGTGCGTGTGAGTGTCTCTGTCATCTAAAACGCTACCTACAATGGGATTGTTGTACACTAGCTGTTCTTAAGCTTTTTGACTGTAACCTTTAGTAAGATATACATTTTATACCGTAACCCAGTAGACATGTATGTATAAAATACATTTGTCTGAAAAACTGTTTTATAAAATAATGCTTTCCTTTATTTATGATGTACTTCTATATTTTCTACTCTGTAAATTTATATTTTATTTTTTAGAATGCTTGTCAAAGGCCAGAGTGCTGGCTTATGCCTGTAACCCTAGCACTCTGGGAGGCTGAGATGGGAGGATCTCTTGAGGGCAGGAGTTTGAGACTGGCCTGAGCAAGAGTGAGACCCTGCCTTTACAAAAAATAGAAAAAATTAGCTGGGCATGATGGCACTTGCCAGTATTCCCAGCTACTCGTGAGGCTGAGGCAGGAGGATCGCTTGAGCCCAGGAGTTTAAGGTTGCAGCGAGCTATGATGACACCACTGCACTCTACCTGGGGCGACAGAGCGAGACTCTGTCTAAAACAACAACAACAAATATATAAAATGCTTGTCAAGAGTTACATAGAGGGTACATTCAGAGGAAATCTGTTATTTGGGGTTTTTTTTGAGAAATTTGGGTAAATCTACCAGACTTAGTAAAGGGAGAAGTTTTGACTTCCCCCTCCCAATAAATCCATTACTCCCTCAATAATGAAATTCTTTGTGTATGTACAACTGTTGATTATATATATATATATATATTTTTTTTTTGAGGCAGAGTCTCGCTCTTTTGCCCGGGCTAGAGTGAGTGCCGTGGCGTCAGCCTAGCTCACAGCAACCTCAAACTCCTGGGCTCAAGCGATCCTCCTGCCTCAGCCTCCCGAGTAGCTGGGACTACAGGCATGCGCCACCATGCCTGGCTAATTTTTTCTATATATTTTTAGTTGTCCAATTAATTTCTTTCTAATTTTAGTAGAGACGGGGTCTCGCTCTTGCTCAGGCTGGTCTCGAACTCCAGAGCTCAAACAATCCGCCCGCCGCGGCCTCCCAGAGTGCTAGGATTACAGGTGTGAGCCACCGCGCCCGGCCTGTTGATTATATTTTAAACATTATTCTCCCTCTTCCCCCTGCCTGCCCCAGACTTATGCTAACTCAGTTTTTTTGGGAGTAATTAGGATGCAAATACTTTCTTTTGCTATTAGCAGGGGAAAAATGACATGAGTATGTGTACAAAGTCATCTACTTGTGTTGCTGAGACAGGTATAGTGTAAATTCTGGGAATTTGGACCTAATACACATTAGGAACCATGTATAAGATGGGACCCTGAGACAAAAGCTAATGGGTTTAAAGTACTTGGACTGGGATGGGATCTTTCTTAACTTCCACAGTGAGGGTTATTTTTCTTTATATATAAATTGCAAAGATTTTACAATTCAAAATACCTACCTTGCAAAATGTCAGGGTGGTTATCTTGCTAATTGGATCTGCAACTCCAGACAAAGCTCCAGGAACATCATGGATCACTGTTAATAAACAATGGGCTGTCAGTGTGAAAGACATGGCAGAAAAAATCCTTGGTGGTGGTATCTACCTTGTTTTTCCCAGTTGGCTTTGTTCCTTCCAAGGCTTCTTTAGAATGTGTCCGATTGATTTTTGGGGCCCTGAAGTGTAGATCAAGAGATTTGGTCTTTCTCTTATTTAATAGGCCATGTGGGGGCTTCAGGTTTCATTCTCTAAGAGTTAAGACCAAAGGCTATAAACAGCTAAAGCTCAGGAGAACAAGCTAGTTCAAAAACTACCGATAGTTGAGTTGCCTTAGGAAAGAAAGAGTCCCAATAGATGTAAAGATTTTGAAAATATTCTTTTATTTGTAAAGTCTATAAATAATGGATTTCCAGCTTTTAGTGTTTTAAAAGCCAGTTACTAAAAGCCCTGAGGCTTAATTTATGATCATTAATCTTCCCTTCATTACTCAAGATATGATCTTTTTTCCCTTAAAATTATTGTTCAATTATGAAGAAGATCAAACATATAAAATGGTTCAGAGACTAAGATAACAAAAAGTCGTAAAAACCACCATCTGGATTTAATGAATATGAACATTTTGCCATATTTGCTCTGGAACTTTTTTCTTTAAAAGATAAAATGCTATAGATACAGTTGAAGTTCCCTTGGTCTCTCTCCTCACTCCAATTCTCCTGCCTCCTCCTCCCCTACCCAAGAGGGAAATTCTGTTCTGAACTTGGGATGGTTCCTTCCTGTCCATGCTTTTATACTTTTACTACAATTGTGTGTCCACTAGTGGACACACTGCTGTATACAGCAGTATACATATACGTATACAGTATACGTATACAGCAGTATATGGAGTTGTTTTGTGTAAGTTCAAGTGTAGACCAATGACACCATACTGTACTTAGGCTGCCACTTGCATTTTTTTTTGTCTCTTAGTGTTATAGTTTGGGATTTGTACATGTGGCTTGAATTCATATATTTCAGTTACTATATACCATTCCATTTTAGAAATTATCACAATTTATCTATTTTCCCATTGATGGATACTTAGGTTGTTTACAATGTTTTGCTATTATAAGCATCGCTCTCATGAACATCCTTAAACACGGCTTCTTCTGTGTTTGTTGGAGAATTTTCCTCTCACAGATGCCTGGGAGTAGAATCCCGGGGGTTACAATATACGTGTCATGAAGTCTATGGGAGGTTGTCAGGTGCCATCTAATGTGTACCTTGTGCAGCAGTGTGTGAGCCTTCTCGCTAACACTTACTGTCAGATTTCTCATCTCTTTCTAATCTGATGGGTAGCAAGGAGAGTTCGTCTTTTTACTGGTTCACCAAAACAAATTTAGTCTAAGGGAGTCAAAACACCATCTTTTTAAATTTCAGAAAATTGGTGTTCAAATTCATTCATTCAGTAAATATTTATGGAGTTCCTACTAAGAGCCAGGTACCATTTTAGACACGAGGGCTGGAGGGCTAACAAATGAGACAAACATCGTGGCCCTCGATGAACTTACCTTCTAGTGGAGGGAGACATGCAATAAATACAGTAAATAAATACAGTATGTAGCATGCAGTGATAAAGGACAAAAAGTGAAATAGAGAAGGAAGGCCCCTTAAGAAAGAGACCTTTGGCTGGGTGCGGTGGCTCACGCCTGTAATCCTAGCACTCTGGGAGGCCGAGGCGGGCGGATCGTTTGAGCTCAGGAGTTCAAGACCAGCCTGAGCAAGAGCCAGACCCCGTCTCTACTAAAAATAGAAAGAAATTAATCGGACAACTAAAAATATATAGAAAAAACTAGCCGGGCATGGTGGCACATGCCTGTAGTCCTAGCTAGTCTGGAGGCTGAGGCAGAAGGACTGCTTGAGCCCAGGAGTTTGAGGTTGCTGTGAGCTAGGCTGATGCCACGCGACACTCTAGCCAGGGCAACAGAGCCAGACTCTGTCTCAAAAAAAAAAAAAAAAAAAAAAGAAAGAGACCTTTGAGTAAATGCCTGAAGGCAGTTGGGGAATAAGCCCTCTGTGGATACCTAGAGGGAGAGCATTCTAGAGGAGGGGGTGGAATGCAAAGACAGGCGGGAGCATGTCTGCATGTTCAAGGGGGTGGGTGTGTGGGGGATGAGGGGGCAGGGAAGTGGCCGATGAGGTCAGAGTAGTATGAGGAAGTGAGAGGAGCATATTGCTTAAGCCCTTGAAGGTCATTTTAAGGACTTCGGCTTTCACTCTGCGTTAGACTGTGTCTTAGTCTGTTTTGTGCTGGTATAACAATACCAGAGACTGGGTAATTTATAAAGAAAAGAGATTTGTTTCTTACCGTTCTGGAGGCTGGGAAGTCCAAGGTGAAGGGGCCCACATCCTGGCAAAGACTTTCGTGCCGCGTCATCCCATGTGGAAGTCAGAAGGGTGAGAGAACAAGAGGGGGCCAAACTCGCTTTTATAACCAGCTCACTCTTGAGATAATGAACCACATCGATTGTAATGACATTCATCTTTTAACCTCTTAAAAGTCCTACCTCTTAATACGGTTGAATTGGGGATTAAGTTGCCAACACATGAACTTTGGGGGACGCATTCAATCCAAGCAGATGGAAACTGCTGGATGGTTTTGGACATCAGAGTGACATGATCTGACTTATATATAATTTAAAAAATGACTCTCTGCCGAATTTAGAGTTTAGATTGAAAGGGGCAAAGGACAGAAGCAGAAAAAGCAATAATCCAAGTGAGAGACCATGGCCCTTTGGACTCAGGTGGTGACAGTCCAGGTGTTAAGATGGTTGCACTTGGAAATATTTAAAGGTAGAACCACCAAGTTTATTGACAGATCGGATATAGGGTGTGAGGAGGACGGGGGAAGTAAGGATAAGTCCCAGGGTGGTGGCCCGCACCACTGGGTGGAAGGAGTTGTCATGAGCTAATCTGGGGAAAACTGGAGAGCAGGATGGAGGGGACTATCAGAAGGTCGTTTTGCCAATAGGCCAGTGGATCTGAGGGTCTGAGGTTCAAGGCTGAGGATCCTACTGGACACCTGAATTTGGGATTGTCAGCAGGTAGATGAGATCTAAAGCCCAAGACAGGCTGAGATAGCCAAGAGAAGAGATGTAAGGCTGGAGGTGTGGGACACTGATGGCTAGAGGTTGAGGAGGGGGAAGGAGCCCCCAAAGAAGCCGGAAGCTGGCAGCCTGGGAGGCTGGCAGGGCATCAGGCAGGTGCGGTGTCCTGGAAGCCAAGGGAAGAAAGGGTTCAGGATGGAAGGCTGATCAGTTATGTCAGATGCCGCCAGTAGGCAGTTCCACAGGAGGACTGAGAGTCACCATTCGATTTAGTAACGCAGAGGTCACTGAGACCTTGGTAGGCAGAGCTTTGGTTTTATATTCCTTTTGCTTCTAAGTAACATTTTGAGAGGTTTCCACTGAAGTGAAATGCCTATTACCGACTAGTCCAGAAAAAACTAGCTACTTTACATCTTTTTGGAAACTGGATGTATCTTACAAATAAGGCAAATTCTGTTTTGTTTTGCTAAAAATGTTTTTTTTTTTTTTTTTGGTATAGAAATTTATTTAACACGTATACACAGGGAGAATCACAGGCCGATTAGCCCACTAAAAATCCTAAAGCATAAAACTGTTTGAGTTTAGCTACGGAAAATGTCAAAATCAATGTTATTAATATTTAGCTGTAGCTACATTTCATTGTCACGTAAAGGGCTTCTATTCTTAGAGTAACGTGGTGAGTTAATAACCATGTTTCAAGGCTGAACAACTCTTTAAAATGGGAAATCAGGTGCTAGGCTCAGTGGCACCCACCTGTAGTCCCAGCTACTCAGGAGGCTGAGGTGGGAGGATTGCTTGTGCCCAGGAATTCAAGGCTGCCGTGAGCTATGATTGCACCTGTGAGTAGCCACTGTGCCCCAGCCTGGGAAATATAGCGAGACCCTGTCTCTAAAAAAAAAAAAAATAATAATAATAATAAAACATAAAATAAAATAGGAAGTCAGGAGGAGAGGTCATACATGTAGAATGAAAGAAGGTATTAATGATGTTGACTCGAACAGGAATTTCATAGTATTTTTACAGCAACAGTTCTCAAGTATGATCCTCAGGCATCTGGAGGCCTCTGAGACTTGCCTAGGCTTCTGCAAGGTCAAAACTATTTTCCTAATAACACAGATTCTTTATTTGCCTTTTCACTGTGATGCCATTTGCACTGGTGGTGCAAAAGCAAAGGTGGGCAAAGCTGTCGAGGCCAGCACGAAGCAGGCTGTGCTGTTGCCATGGTATTCTTCAACACAAAACACTCTCAGCAAAAAGACAAGAAAAAGCCAGTTTCATATAAGAATGTCCTTGATGAAGCAGTAAAATTTATTAATTGGATGGAGTCCTGACTCCTGAGCACATTCTTTCTAATTCTCTGTACGTTGAAATGGGAAACAGCCCGAAGCTCCTCTGCTGCACGTGGAAGGTTGACAGTGTGTTGAGAGAAAGCACTTGTACGGTTGTTTGCATTGAGAGCTGGATTTGTTGCTTTTTTGGTGAAATACTATTTCTAGTTTAAAAAAAGAAAACAACTAGTAGACAAATGAACATTACTAGATTTACGTATTTGGCAGACATTTTCTTGAAAATGAATGAAGTGAGCCTGACACTTCGAGGAAAACCACTGACAGTATTTGCTGCTATTGATAAATATGAGTTTTTTTGGTTTTTGGGTTTTGTTGTTGTTGTTGTTGAGATGTGGTCTCTCTGTGTTGCCCAGGCTGGGCTCAAGCGATCCTCCCATCTCAGCCTCCTGAGTAGCTGGGATACAGGCATGTGCCACGGCAGCCGGCTTAAAATATGAGTCTTTAAGTGAAATTAGAATTTTAGAACACTTATTTTACCACCAAGAGCTCAGCAGCTTCCTGATGCTTAAAGACTTGTCTGATGAAGTCAGTGGTGACATTCACAAATACCATTTTTTTATATTGTGTAATGAAATGTGTCAACATTTGGCATATCTGCATAACTCAATGAACCAATATTTTCCAAATGACAAATGATGATGTTCCAAAATCACATATGAGTAAAAGATCCATTCAAAGTACAAGATAGATTTCTGCTTCTAGTCAAGATACGGAGACAGGGATGTCTGGCTAATGGTGTTGAGAATCGTTTAGTGTGTTAATTAGCCATTTGGATGTCTTCTTTGGACAAATGTCTATTCAGATCTTTTACTCATTTAAAAAATTGGATTAGTTGTGTGTTTTGTTTTTTTTTTTCCTTTTTTTACCTTATACTGGTAGCAAGGATTACGATCAAACTCTATTCATTGGGCCAGAGACCCTCGTGGTGTTGGCGAAAGGCTTGCCCCTCATATAACATAGTAGATTAATTGTCTTTTTATTGTTAAGCTGTGACTTTCTTTTAGGAGATGTTGTATTAGTCTTGCCCTCCTCCAGACGTTGTTATAACATGTAACAGTCCCGTGTTCTTCCTAGACCATCCAAGACCTATCCAGGTTCAAGGGTCATCAGAAGACAGACAGTACCCTACCCTAAGTAGCATGGCCACAGTTGCTTGGATGTTTATGTTTTCTTGCTTCTGTCTCTTTAAACTTAAACATTAAAATTGAGTTCAGTTCCTCAGTCATCTTATCAGATGTTCTCTAAACCCGCTGCTCTGTTTGTCTTGCAGTTTCATGGTGATGACATGGCATCTGCCAGCTCCAGCCGGGCAGGAGTGGCCCTGCCTTTCGAGAAGTCTCAGCTTACTTTGAAAGGTGAGTGGCACTGTGTGAATCGTTTACTGTATGTGTGGGAACAGGTGGAATGATACTACACCTGGCGAGCCAAGTTTTGTAAAATAGCTTACTGGTGTAACTGTTCATCTTCATGGGATTGTCATTTTGTAGCTGGAATTCTTGAAGAAGAAAGAAAATAACTCGAAGAAGAAGGAAAAAAGGAACTTGAGGCTAAAGTTATCTAAAATGGTGATTCCTTCATGCCCAAGGGCTCTTTTCTGTCTATACTCACTCCCTAGGTGATCCATCCAACCTTGTGGCTTTAAATGCCACCAATATAAGATCACTCCCTCTGGGCCTTTCCTCTGACCTCCTGATTCTTATATCCAGTAGCTAACTTGTTGCTTCCACCTGAATATTTAGTAAACATGTAAATTTGACGTGTCTATAACTGAGCTCCTGACTTTTCTTTCTCATGTCGGGTATTCAACCTATCAGCAAATCTGGTTGGCTCTATCTTCAGAATGTATCCAACATCTGCCATTTCTCACCACCCCTATGGTCTCGGCCTAGTCCATGCTGTCATCTTCTTCACCTTGCATTAAGACAGTAGCCTCCCAGCCTGCATGCTGCTGTGCCCTTTGCCCTCCTTCAGTCCGTTAGTCACACAGCAGCCAGTGTTCTTGTTAAAATCTAAGCTGGAGTGGGCATCGCAGTGCACACCTGTAGTCCCAGCTACTGGGGAGGCTGAGGTGGGAGGATCACTTGAGCCCAGGAATTGGAGGCTGCGGTGAGCTATGATCGTGCCACAATGCTCCAGCCTGGATGACAGAGTGAGACCCTGTCTCTAAAAAAAAAAAAAGAGTAAGCTGGATCTTGTCACTTTGTCACTCCTCTGCTCAAACCCTTCAGCTCACACAGTAAAAGCTGAAGATCCCACATCATGTCTCCTCTTCCTGTTTCTCATCTCCTGTTACTTGTCCACGTTCACAGGGCTCCAGCCACACAGGGCTCCTTGCTCTTCATCGAATACACTGGGCAGGCTTCTGCCTCTGGGCCTTTGCACGTGCTGTTCCCTCTGAGCGAAATGCTTTTAGCTGGCTTCCTTACTTTCTTTCCTAGCTCTTTACTCAAAAGTCACCCTGTGCAATGTGGCCTTCCTGACCCTCTGATCTACGGCTGCCTTCCTCCCCGACTTTTCTTCTCAGTCCTTGTCACCATACTCACATATTTTTATTTGTTTCATTTATCAGCAGTCTCTTTCAAATTGAGAATGTAAGCTCCACGAGAACAGGGATTTTTGTCTGTTTTGGTCACTGTCAATACACCAGCCACTGGAACAGTGCCTGACACATAGTGGGCCCTCAGTGAATACTGCCTGAATGAACGAATGTTGCTTCAGTCGCTGTCGCTCTGCAGGACTCACGGGACTGAGCAGATGCCCGGGATGGGGGAGCAGCACTCAGTGTCTGAGCTCAGGCCCCTCAACATGGCCCTCTGGAGGCAAAATTGTATTTCTTGACAATATTTTTCGTTAATATTTTTGAAATATAAATGTTATTCCTTTATTTAATGCATTCACATAGTTCAGAATTCTTTCCTTTCCTCCAGCCCTTCCGAGTCCCTGTTTGGAGGAAATGATGTTATCTGTTTCTTGTGTATCCCTTCCAAGATATATCCAAGGGGATGAATTTTTGTAATTTTGAGAGCCAGATTGCGTTCCTTGGAAGAAACACTCTTCTAGCAATGTTTGAGAGTGCCTGTTTCTCCATAACTACCCTCACGATGTGTCGTCAGCCTTTTTATTTTTGCCAATCTGATTGGTAAAAGCTTGTTTTCTCAGTGTAGTTTTATTTCCCACTTCTTTAGTTACACAGTTGACCCTTGAACAGTGTGGGGGTTAGGGATGCAGCTGAAAATCTGCATCTAACTTTTGACCCATCAAAACTTAACTATTATAGCCTACTGTTGACCGGAAGCCTTACCGATTACACAAACAGTCGATTAACACATTTTTATGTTATGTGTGTTATATCCTGTCTTCTTACAATAAAGTAATAAAGATCTTTATCCTCGTGGTCTTCACATTAAGTAGACTGGAGGAGTAGAGGGGAAAGGGAGGGGTTGGTCTTGTAGTCTCAGGGATGGCAGAGGTGGAAGAAAATCTACATATAAGTGAACCCTCAAAGTTCAAACCTGTGTTGTTCAAGGGTCAACCATAATGATGTGTAGCATTTTATAGTAGATTTAGGGGAAATTTATATTTCCTTTTCTTTGGATTGTGTATTCATATTCTTTGCCTGTTTCCTGTTGAGTTATTGATTTTTTTTTGTAGTCTTGAAACATTTTAATTATTTTTCTTGGAGTCTTATGGCGGCTCCAGCCCTTTTGAGTAGGGAAATGGATTATAGTGTACAGGTTTGGTTTTGAACTTGAGACTGCCTTAGCTAATAATTAGCATAGGTCAAAGCAGAAGTCTGCCCATGGACTCTGGTAACATCCTGAGGTCCCTGTCTTGGGATCATATTGTTCAGGAACACACAGTTATTTCTAAAGGTTTCTCTGTTGCCTTTCTTCAAGGTACATTTTCTTACTAGTGTGGAAAGAGCTAACTTGATAATACAGGTAGATCTCACTGTATGTGCATTTAATCTACAGAGATTTGATAATACCATCCAGGAAAATGGGGGAGAAAGAGAGAAATAACAATTTAAATAGCATGGGTGGTTCTTTTTCCCAGGCATTGCACTGAGAGAGCTGGTAGTGTGATGTGGGGGATGTCATCATGTAGTGCCTTCTGTTTGCCTCGGTTCCCTTGTGCCATCCACAGTATGATCCTAGAGTTTTAAGGTATATATTGAAATACATCAAGGCCCTTAAACATAAGCCAGCTATTTTATTTAATATTTAACTCAAGAAACACTGAAAAATTGAACACTGAAAAATGCAGCCTAACAAAGCAAAAAACAGTCTATTTGGAGCCTTTTGAAAGACAACATGCCAGACTCTATTGTGGTGCTTTCCTGAGAGCTTTGTAAGGGTATAATTTTGGTATTATGTGATTTTTGCCTTACTTGTTGACTTTAAAAGCTACATTCTAGGTGAAGACGTGATTCCGTGTATAATAAACTGGCATTTAGATTTCATGAAACAGTGAATAGACTTTGTAGATAAAGTTGCTCATATCTTGAGGCCTTTATTTTGACTTTTTTTTTTTTTTTTCTTTTTTACCTCCATGGGCAATGGAAGACATACTTGGGCTGGTTTTTTAACAATAAGAGATATTCAAAATAGCACCCCACCGATTATCAATGAATATAAATTATAGAGGGAAAATGTATATTTACAGTGGAGAGACCTGGCTGACTCCACATTAACCAAGAACTTGAACTTAGCAACCCCAATAGGAGGCCAGCCTACTATATACAATAAGAGGTACACAACGTAACTTATGTAGTATTCTTGACAAAAATATTTGAAGTGAATCTAATCATGAGGAAACAATCAGAAAAATGCAGAATTTTGGCACATCCTATAAAACAGCTGGTAGAAGTCTTTCGAAATTATTGTCATGGAAAACAAGAGAGGGTGTTCTAGATTTTAAAAGATTATGGAGACAATAGCCAGGTGCATTTTGATTGGATCTTGGATTGTGGGAAAAAGCAGCTGTAAAAATATGTTTGCAACAATTTGGGAAATTAGGATGTTGACTGGATATCAGATGATAGAGGGAGTGACTAAATTTTTTTAGATTTGATAGTGGTGGTGTGGTTAGGTGGGACAGTGTCCTCATTCTTAGGAGTTGCATTCTTAGGGCATTTAGGGCTGATCTGTCATGATGTCTACAACTTGCTTTCAAATGGTTTTCCAAGAACAGTGTGGATACATACATACATACATACATACATACATACAGATGGCATATATCTCTAATCTGTGCTGTCCAGTAGGGTAGCCCCTGTAGCCACACAGAACTATTTACATTTTAATTAACATTAGATAAAATTCACATCCTCATTTGCACTAGTCATATTTCAAGTGCTCAATAGCAACATGTGTCTCATAGCAATGTTTTGGACAGCACAGGTATGGAACATTTTCATCATGGTAGAAGAAGTTCTCTTGGATGGTGCCGATATAGACAGACACATAGAACAAAAAACAAATGTGGCAAAATGATAACAATCGGTAAAGAGTATATAAATATTTGTCATTCTATTGTTCCAACTTTTCTATAGATTGGAAACTTCAAAATAAGACTACTGAATGTAGTATGTGATCCTACCTTGGGTCCTGGACCAGAAAAAATTTTTCTTTTCTTTTTTGCTATGATGGACATTGATAGGAAAATTGGCAAAATTTGAGTTAGGGGGAAAAAATTATAATAAAGCAAATATAGTCAAAAGTTAATATTGGGTGACTCTGAGGAATGCTTTGTAGTATTCTTGCTAGTTTTCTAGAAGTCTGAAATTATATCAAAATTTAAAAAAGTAAAAAAAATTTCTAAGGAAAAAAAGCTACATGGCAACAAAAAGGATATAACATGGTAGAGTTGACATGGCCTAGAAGCTGGGAGACTTGGTTCCAGTCTTAGCTCTTCTCTGACTCGCTCCATGATTTGGGATAAGTTATTTCACCTTCCTGAATCTTAGTTGGCCCAACTAGGAAATAAAGAGTTTGAACTTGTTGATTTTAAAGAGATTGTCTGGCTCAAAATTATAGGTCTCTAAGGATGGGTACAGATACTCCTTGACTTACAGCGGGGTTGCATCCTGAAAAACCCATAAGTTGGAAATATTATAAATGGAAAATGCATTTAATACACCTACCCCACTGAACATCGTAGCTTAGCCTAGCCTACTCTTTTTTTGTTGTTGTCGTTGTTATTGAGGGGGTCTTGCTCTGTGGCCCAGGCTGGAGTATATTGGTGTGAGCACAGTTCACGGCAACCTCAAATTATTGAGCTCAAGGGACCCTCCCACCTCAGCCTTCTGAGTAGCTGGGCAGGGACTACAGTCAGGCGCCACTGTGCCTGGCTAATTTATTTTTTTGTAGAGACAGGGTCTCGCTCTTGCACAGGCTGGTCTCCAACACTTGGCCTCAAGCAATCCTCCTGCCTTGGCCCCCCGAAGTGCTGGGATTACAAATGTGAGCCATGGTTCCAGCCAGCCTAGCCCACCTTAAATGTGCTCAGAAGACTTACATTAGCCTACAGTTGGGCAAAATCATGTGGCAACACAGTACATCGTAGGTAGTGTGGCTGACCGGGAGCTGCGGCTCACTGCTGTTGCGCAATACCGCATGTGGCCAGTTTGGGAAAAGATCAAAACTCAGAATTGAAAGTATGGTTTCTACAGCCCTGTTGCACCATCGTGCAGTGGAAAAATCGTAAGCCAAACCGTTCTGTCTGATTGTGTGTAGTCCCTATTTTTTTTTTTTAAGTAAAAGGCCTGCAGATCTACTCTCTCACCACCAGGTGGCCTCAGTTAGCCTCGGTCCACGTGTAAAGATCTCATTTTCCTGCTCTGGGCCATGCCTCAGGGCCACAAAGCTTTATTCTTAGAACCAGCCCTTGTTGCTTCTGAATCTTAGCCGCAACTATTTTTTTGCTTCTTGGCTTCTTTCCTACAATTCCTTTGGGGCCTGGGGAAGACAGTTATTACAAAAAAACAATCTGGAGGTGGATTTGGTCTTTGCCAAGTTGTGGGCCATGATAGGACTGTGGGAAGGGCCTGGGAGGGAGAGGTTTGCTAATATTCGACAGGGGGGAGCTCAGACTAGAGTATTCTTGCCTTATGGGCCAGGGACGTCATCCTCAGATTTGGGACACAGGATGGAAGTTGTCTAGATGTGTTTCTTCCTAGGACCTAGAATTTCCACCATGGGTAATACATGTGACATGAGGACACTTGTCCAACTTTCAGGTGTAATCCTTGCTTAGCTTTGTGTCTGTGTGTCTTTGGCTTGCTGGGCCCATATAAACTTGGAAAATGCCACCACATGAAGGCTAGGAGCCAAAGAGGAAATGCAGTTCGCTAACAAGCACATGGAAAAAATATTCAGCCTCACTAGTAATTGAAGAACAGTGATAGAACAAATAAGCAAAGTTTGATAGTGACACACAGCATGGTGTGGAGTTGGGCTGGCTGGGAGCACTTTGTGGTTTGTAGCTCCCTGGCTATGTAGCCTGGGGCAATGACCTTGCTTCTCAAGCCTGTTTCCTCCTTGGTAAGCCAGGGGCGATAATATATTCCCTGCCTCATGGGTCTGTTGAGAGGAGTCAGTTAGATAATGTGTACATGGCATAGTGTCTGTATTAAGTGCTCTTTAAATCTTAGCTATTCTTTTTATACTATTTTATTTTTACCTGTGTGATTTGCAAAAAGTAAAACGGTTAGTACTCAGCACTCTGCAGTGTTTGGTAAAAATGGATCTACTCCTATTGTACTAATGGGAGTCAGCTTGGGTTTACCTTTTTTGAAAATGAATTAAGCAGTTTTAAGAACTTTTAAAAATGTTCATATCCTTTGGAGGAATACTCAAGAAATGCTTGCAAATGTATACATTCAGTGTAATTTTCCCAGAGCAAAAAATTATAAGTACTCTTTTTAACAATGAAAGAATAGTTAACATATCCATACCATAGGCTTAGGTTGCAGTCATTCAAGATTGATTTTGGGGGGAGAAGAATTTTTAAAGAATTGGGGAAATAAAAGATGAAAGTCTGAAAGATTTACCAGTGATAAATTGGTAATGATAATTAACAGTAATTATCCCAATGGTTTCAGGTTAGGAGTGATTTTTTTTCTTATACTTCATATTTTTTTATATACTCATATTTCTTTAAAAAGTTTTTAAAGAGAGGAGCTGGAGAGAAGAGAAAAAAATAAAAAGTTTTTAGAATCAGGACAAAACAGAATTAATTTTTTTCAAAGAAACAACCAGAAAGAGCCAGAACGTCTGCCACAGGGGGGCATCTGGAAACCCTGTGACTCCTCTGACTTTTTCTTTCTTTCTCGTCCAGTGGTGTCAGCAAAGCCCAAGGTGCATAATCGTCAGCCTCGAATTAACTCCTACGTGGAGGTGGCGGTGGATGGGCTCCCCAGTGAGACCAAGAAGACTGGGAAGCGCATTGGGAGCTCTGAGCTTCTCTGGAATGAGATCATCATCTTGTAAGAGACAGTCCCTTCTTTTTGGATGCAGCAAGCTGGGGAAAGGCGAGAGGGTGCTCCGAGGGGGCAGTGGAAGACACAGGGTGCTTGTGGAGCCTCAGCCTCTTCTGCCTGTGGTACCCAAGGGGCCTCGCTGTAGGTGTTCCTATATCATTGAGCTCATAGAGCGTCCATTGTTAGCTAGAGGGTTACAGGGTCAGCTTTGCGGAGGGAGAGGGTACATGTGGGTGTCTTCCTGTTTTGGTTCTGCCGCCACGATGTCAGCAGTGTAGTTTAGCTGTTTTCTTCTAAGTTATAGGAATGACCGATCTGCTGCCTGGATGTGATGAATCAAGTACTTGTTTTCCAGGAATGTCACGGCCCAGAGTCATTTAGATTTGAAGGTCTGGAGCTGCCACACCTTGAGAAATGAGCTGCTAGGCACCGCCTCTGTCAACCTCTCCAACGTCCTGAAGAACAATGGGGGCAAAAGTACGTACGATGAAGGGGGCGCTGGCGGGAGTCATTGCTGGGCGTCGGGAGGACCTGGCAGATACACCTGGTGATGCCGTTTCCCCCGGGACCAGGGGCTGGGGTGGCTCTGCTCCCCGCGGGTGCTCGCTGTGGAGTTGTAGGAAGGCTGGGAGCTCCTCTGCCTCCACTGGAGAGGTCAGCCGCCTTTGTCCAGGGCCTCTGGTGGTGGGCTGCAGTGCTGTGTTCCCTCTGATCCTTCCTGGGGTAGGTGGTGGGGGGAACTTTCCTTCTGCCTGCTCCTCTTCCCAACCCAGGAGATCATGCGCGGTATGTTGACTGAAACTGTCAAATGCCTCCAGCCTAAATCATTGCTCTTCTAGTCTGAGCCCCAGAACAGAACAAAGGAACTGTGTGAACATGTGCACGTGTGCACGCGTGTGTGTCTGTCTGGGACAGTGTTACAAACAGTGTCCCGCACTTAGTAGGCGCTCGGTAAACATCTACTGGATATTGGAATGTGATGGAAGCTCTATCTTAATTATCCAGGCTGCCTCTGCTGCTCGGATGTATAAATCTGCACGTCTATTTATTGCTGTTTGTGGTCAGCGGCGTAACCCATGGCTGTGGTATTTGGACCCTCCCTCATAAAGCCTCTATTCAGAGCAGTACCATATGCGGCGAGCAAATGCTGCAGAAAGAAAGGCTCCTTTTTCTCTTGATGTCTGCTGTCTAGAAAATATTTTCTGAAAGTGGATTTAGCTTAAGAGACGTGTGGGGGCAGGGAGTGTTCAGTCCCAGGGAGAGCCTTGCATTGGCTTAAGAGTCTTTTCTTTCTGAGCCTGATTTTTCAAGCGATGGGCCACTCGGAAGGTGTTTGAGCCTCTTCTGGTCTTTTCCTTTCTGCTGGGCACACAGAGATGTGCAGAACCCGCTCTGGCCTGAGGAATTGTTCAAAACCAGGGATATGCCTCTATTTTAATTCTGCAGGGAACTTCCTGATGCTTTGTCTTCTGAGTCAGTCTTTATTTTCTCAAACCCCTAGCCTGCCTTTTATATAATTCGATGATCAAAAGAATCATATTTATTACGTGATTTGGAAATACACTTGTGGATGTTCTCATATTAGGATGCGGCACCCAGTCTGAGTGCCTTTTTCGTTCTTCCTTTGTCTAGTTAACATACCTTGGCTTTTGATTAACAAAAGTAATTGTAGAAATTAGAAATTACAGAAAAGCACACAGATACACAAAGAAAACAAACTTACCCATCAGTGCAGCACCTAGTGATAATTACTGTTAACATTTTTTTCCCTCAACAATTTTCAGTAGGTCTTGGTAACATTTTGATGAGCTTTTTTCCCCTGTGTGTGGACGTGTATCAATATTTATGATGTCAGGGAAACCTAAGTTGAGGTCAGATATGAACATATTATTTTGCAACATGCCTTTCTTTTCTCTTTAAAATGTATCAGTATATCTTTATTTGTTTTTAATTATGATAAAATACACATAACAAAATTTATTATCTTAATCATTTTAAGCATACAGTTCAGTTTTCTTTTTTTTTTTTTTTGAGGCAGAGTCTTACTCTGTCACCTTGGGTAGAGTTAGAGTGCAGTGGCATCATCATAGGTCACTGCAACCTCAAACTCCTGGGCTCAAGTGATCCTCCTGCCTTAGCCTCAGCCCCAGCAGTCCTGAAGCTAGGACTACAGGTGCACACCACAAAGCCTGCCTAATTTTTCTATTTTTTTTTTGGTAGAGACAGGGTCTTGTTCTTGCTCAGGCTGGTCTCGAACTCCTGGGCTCAAGCAATCCTCCCACCTCGGCCTCCCAGAGTGCTAGGATTACAGGCGTGAGCCACCGAGCCCGGCCAAGTGTACAGTTCAGTGGTATTAAGTACATCGATCCTGTGCAACCTTCACCACCATCCATCCTCAGGATTCTTTTCATCTTGTACAACTGAAACTTTGTACCCATTAAACACTAATTCCCCATGCTCCCCTCGCTCTAGCCCCTGGCAGCCACTATTCTACTTTTTACCTCTATGAACTTTTTAAAGAAATATTTTAAAAAGTTGAGACCATGTCTTGCTATGTTGCCCAGGCTGGACTTGAACTCCTGGCCTCAGGTGATCCTCCTGCCTTAGCTTTCCAAGTAGCTGGGACCATAGGTATGTGCCACCGTGCCTGGCTATGTATGAATTTAACTATTTTATGTACTTCATGTAAATGGAATCGTACAGTGTTTGTCCTTTTGTGACTGGCTTGTTCGACTAAGCATGATGTCCTCAAGGCTTATTCTTGTTGTACCATGTGTCAGAATTTCCTTGTTTTTAAAGGCTGAATAATATTCCATTGTATGGTTATACCACATTATTCATCTGTCAGTGGGCACGGGGTTGTTTGTACCTTTTGGATATTAATAATGCTGCTGTGAACATGGGTATGCAAATATCTCTTTGAGTCCCTGCTGTCATGGTACATACCTAAAAGTGGGATGCTGGGTTATATGGTAATTCTATTTTTAAATTTTTTTTTAAGAGACGGTCTCCCTGTGTTGCCCAGGCTGGAGTGCAGTGGCTATTTTCAGGTGCAATCATAGCACATGACAGCCTTGAACTCCTGGGCTTAAGCGATCCTCCTGCCTCAGCCTCCCAAGTAGCTGGGACTATAGGGGCCATTGTGCCTGGCTTCTATTTTTAATTTTTTTTTTTTTATTTGAGGCAGAGTCTCGCTCTGTCACCCTTGGGCTAGAGTACAATGGCATCATCATAGCTCTCGGCAACCTCAAACTCCTGGGCTCAAGCGATCCTCCTGCCTCAACCTCCCAAGTAGCTGGGACTACAGGCGTGTGCCACCACACCCAGCTAATTTTTTCTGTTTTTAGTAGAGATGGGGTCTCGGTCTTGCTCAGGCTATTTTTTTTTATTTTATTTTATTTATTTTTTAATTTTTTAAATTTTTAATTTTTTTAATTTTTTATTTTTTTAGGCTGTCTGTTTTTAATTTTTAAAGGAACTGCCATGCTGATTTTTATTTTTATAGCTACTGAATCATAAAATTTATCAGTATAGCTTTAATTATTCTTCTAAAATTCAGTTTTTGATGACTTCCTGAAGTCTATCATACAGCTGCGTGAAGATTTAAGGTTGACCATTTGGGTATTTTCAGTATTTCACAGTCATAAATAATGCTATGATAAATTTACAAGTTTATAAATCTTTGTGCTCATTGCTGAAAATTTACTTGGGATAAATTATTGAACATGGACTTGCCAAGTTTTAACATTTTTCAAGAGTTTTGACACATGTTGCCAGATTAACCTCCAGAAAGTTCTCCATGTTGAGCATCCCTAATCTGAAAATCTGAGCTCTGAAATGCTCCAAAATATGAGACATTTTGAGTGCTGACGGGGTGCCACAAGTGGAAAATTCCACATTTGACACCATTGCTTTTTGATGATTCAGTGTACGCAAGCTTTGTTTCATGCACAGAATTATTAAAACTGTTGAATAGCCTTCAGGCTATGTGTATAAGGTGTCTATGAAACATAAATGAATTTCCCTCAAGAGTACTCAGTAGGATATTGGTAACATTTTGATGAATGCCCTTTTGAAATTTTTCCCATGTGTAGACATATACCAATATTTACAATGTCAGGGAAACCAAATCGAGATCATACGTGAACAGCAGAAATGAATTCTGTGTTTAGACTTGGGTCCCATCCCTAAAATATCTCATTAAGTATGTGCAAATATTCCCAAATCTGAAATGCTTCTAGTCCCGTGAAATCTGTTCTAATTTGCCCTCCCATCCACAGTGGCTGAAATTTCTGGTTTCTGTTGTACCTTGGCATATATTAGATATTATTTGTAAAAAAAAAAAAAAAAAAAGGATTTTTTTTTTTTTCCCTATTTGATAATTATTAACATTATGCCAGATTTGTGTCAGCTATTCTTTTTTGGCTGAAGTATTTTTTTTTACTTTATTTTTTATTTTTTTGCTCTGTTCTGGTTTCTCAATAAGGCTGAAGTATTTTAAAGTAAATTGTTGATGTCCTGACATTTTATCCTAGATTCTTCAGCATGCATCTCATTTAAAAAAGGACATTTTTTTATGTAATGCCATACCATTGTCACACCTAGCAATGTTGACATGAATTCTTTATTATACCTAATACCTAGTTAATATTCAGTCACCGTTTGTCTCCAAGGTGTCGTTTTACAATTGGTTTGCTTGAACCTGGATTTGGGAAGGCTTACTCATTGCGTCTGGGATTGTTATGTCTCTGAGACACTTCCCCTCCATCCTACTTTTTTATAATGCCGTGATTTGTTGAAGGATAATGGATGATTTAAAAATGTGTTTATTGCCTGTCCTTTGCTCATTATACTGCAGTGTGTGTTTTTCTCTCTTGGTTATGAAAGTGCTGTTTATATGTTAAGGCTTTTATTCTTTGTCTTATAATTTGTAAATGTTTTTCCAGTTTTCATTTCCATTTTAACTTTGTAGTTTTTTTTTTTGTCTTTTTTCCGAACATGTTTTAAACTTTTTGTAGTCCAACCTGCCACCCTTTATGTTTTCAATCTTTTCTTTTGTGCTTTGAGAGGCATTCCCCATTCTGAGATCAGGCAAATGTAGTCACCTCTGTTTTTTCCTAGTTCTTTGTGATTTTACTTTTTCACATTTAATTCTTCATCCAAAGGAATTTATTTTTGGGTAGAGTATGACTAGGGATCTAATTTATTTTCTTCTATGGTAGCTAACTTATTGCTTTAGCTCTGCTTATTGAATAATCCATCTATTTCCCCAATGATTTAAGTTGCTACTTTAAGCATATATTAAAAACATGTGTACACTGGGGCCTATTTAGTGATTTTCCATTTCATCCATTGTTTTATTAACCTTTCCAAATCACTCTGTTGTAGCTATTGTAACATTATGTTTTAATGTCTGGCAGTTCAGGTTTTTTTTTTTTCCTGAAATCTTCTTGCCTCTTTTCTTTGCATATGTAACATCATCAAATGAACTTTAAATTTTCTCAGGTTCTTTCCTCTTCCTATCCTCTGTAGCCCCCAGAAAAATCTCCTGAGGTTTTATTAAAATCCTGTCATATGTAAAGCTAATTTAATGGAGAATTTCTATACTGAATCTTCCTATCCAGTAACATGGAATATCTCTAAATGCATTCAAGTAATTTTTGAATTTGTCTTTAGATAGACTCTATTTTAATTCTTAAAAAGTTTTGATATTAATTCCAGAGGGATCTTTTCTTAGTCTGTCTTCTAACTCAGAATTGTTGGTAGATGGCTGTTAGTTTCTGAATTTTCTTTTGTAATCAGTCAAGGTTATTGAATTCTTTTTTTGTTTGTTTCTGTATATTATCGGGGTACAGATATTTAGGTTACGGTTCCCTTCCCCCCCCCT
>NW_012152729.1:2359312-2415424 GCF_000956105.1 Propithecus coquereli | reverse complement strand
GGGTCTCACTCTTGCTCAGGCTGGTCTGGAACTCCTGAGCTCAGGTAATCCTCCTGCCTCAGCCTCCCAGAATGTTAGGATTACAGGCGTGAGCCACCATGCCCGGCTACTTATTTTTCTTGTTAGTTGCTTTGCATACAACTTTCTGTTTTAATGGTGTTGGAACAATGCTTCTAGTAACTCAGTAACTTATCTCTAGGTATAAGGCTGGGTATTGGTAACCCATCTTTTTGCTTTATTAATCCTTGGTGTTTTTTGAAAAAAAATCAGGAAGGGTGTTGACTTTTTATCAAATATCTTTTAAGCAACAATTGAAATGATTGTATGATTTTTCTTCTTTAATTTATTCTATTAATTTCCTAATAGTAACAATCTTAGAATTTCTAGAATATACTTACCTAATTACTCAAGGCAGATTATTCCTTGGAAATTTTGTTAGAATCATTTGTTAATGTTTCGTGTGGGAAGGAGTTTTCCATCTCTCTTCATCATTGAGATTTGTCTGTAGTTTTGGTCTATTTTTGTCAGTTTTGGAATCAAGGCCAACCTAATTTTATAAAGTAAATTGAAACGCTTTCCCACTTTGGGAACAGTCTCTATAACATGAGAATTATCTGTTCCATGAGTGGAGGAAAGAGTTCACCCATAAAACCAACTGGGTCTGGCATCTTTCTTTGAAATAATTCTTTGATGACTTTTTCAGTTTTTTTCCCCATAATTATTGGTTTGTTCAGCTTTTCTGATTCATCTTGAGTCAATTTTGTTAATTCATTTTTTTCTGAGAAAATCGTTGCATGAGATTTTCAAATTTATTAGAATAAGGATTTTAAATAGCCACTTTCCTTTTAAAAAATGTTTATAATTTTTGTTTAAATTTTTTATATTTGTGGGTTTTCCCAATTTTTTTGTTGACTAGCTTAAACATTTTTGTTTTTACAGTTGATTAGCCAAAAGTCCAAGAAGCGATACATTTTTGTTTTTAACTTTTGGTTTTTAATTTACTTTTTATAGAATGTCTTCTTGGATTTGTCAATTATGCCATATTTTCAAATATTAATTTTTACTTTTAATTTTCTTAACTTTTTCCCAATATTTGCTCTAGATCTGATTTAATTTATTTGGTCAGTCAGTCAGTTTATAGCTTTTGGAGTTGAAAGCTTACTGTATTTATTTTTGTCCTTTCTTGTTTCATTATGGAAACATTCTTGCTTTGAACTTGTCTTTTAGTTTTTACTTTGGGTATTCACATTTTTTTCTTTCAAAGTGCAGTGCACAAATGTTAAGTGTTACAGCTTAACTATGTACATTGTTCATATCTGTGTCATCATCACTCAGATCAAGATATAGAACATTTCTAGTATCCCCAGAAAGCTCCCCACGTCCCCTGCAGTTAACATCCCCTCCCCCGACCCTGAGATTAATCACTGTTCTAACTTCTATCACTATGGGTTAGCTTTGCCAGTTCTTGAGTTTCATATCGATGAGAACATGCAGTATGTTTTCTTGTGCCTGGCTTGTTATTTAATATCTTTGAGATTCATCTATGTTTTTGCATATGTCAATAGTTTTGTTCTATTATATGAATATGCCACAATTTATTTGTCCATTCTCCCATTGGTGAACATTTGGGTTGTTTCCAGTTTTTGGCCATCATGAACAAAGCTGCTTTACATATACTTATGACATATATTTTGAAGGACATAGACATGCATTTCTATTGGTTCTGTGCACACCTAGGGTTCGTAGGGTGGGTGTCTGTTTAGCTATAGTAGCTACCATCAGTTTTCTAGTGTTGTACCAATTTGCCATCCCATACATTTTGCTGTGTTCTGCTTGTTGTTTGTAATTACTGCTGTGAGTTTTTCTTTGAGCCCAGAGTTATTTAAGAGGCTGTTTTTCTCTGTTTTCCAGTGGTTATATTGCTTGTGGTATTGGTTGCAGCTTTTACTGCTCCTGCTGGCACCAGTCGGAGCACATTGAGCACGTGGCTGGGTTGGGTAGTAGGCATGTCGGATCAGCATGTAATGGAAAACATGGGTTGCAGCAGGGCAGTGGGCTGCTTTTTCTTAGAAAAACAAGTCTTCTAGGATGACAGTGGTGTAGCCTGTGTACATGACAGTCCAGCCACGTTTCATAAAGCCTTCTATTTAGAGCAAGGCTATTTCTGGTGGTTGCAAACCTGTCATGTGGAGAAGTGGTTAAAAGCATACAGGCTCCAGAGTTAGACCACCTGGATTTGAATCCTGTTTCCAGCAGCTTTGTGATGTTGGACAGTCACTTAACCTCTGTGTGCTTCTGTTTTCTTATCCGTAAAATGTTGTTTTGAGAGCAAACGAGCTAATAACAGTACCTGACACGTGTAAGAACTATGTAGCTACTAGTAGTAGTTGTTCTGTCTCCTCTGATACCTTTCTTCCCAAAGACTAGGAGGTTTGAATCTCAGATATGGGTAACAAAGACCCTGTTTCCTGATTTGAGACCTTCTTTCCTAAAGGGGAGGCAGTCCTGAGGTTGTTCTGGGAGAGAATTCTAAGAATGGACACATGCCCAAGCTTTGGGGGTGGTGGAGTGGGGAGGCTGTCCTTAACATGGGACGTTTCAACTCCACAGTCCTGGCCCCTGCACTTCGTGAGGAGCTGCTGGGCTGGAAGTGTTTCCAGAGCGGTGTCTAACCCTGAGTGCAGTCATGTAGGGTAAGTGGGTCACAGTATGTTAGGTAACTCTGCTCACCGTGGCCTGGTCTTCCTGCAACAGCTTTTCCTGGGAAAGGACTTGATGGGCAGCGGCTGCCCTACCTGGCGTTCTTTTCTTCCACGGACATAATTTGTTCTTTCATTTGCTCCCTTGTTTCCACTGGGTAGACTTGGAAGTTGATCGGGGAACTCAGCTGGCTGTTTTATGCCTCCGCTTGGCAGAGGGATGCTATGATGGAGGCTTTTACTCAAGTACTGCAGTTGCATATGGTCAACTTTGGCTGACTTTCTGCGGGACATTGACCTGGCTATGGCTGCAAAGAGGACTTGACCAAAAGTGCTGGTTTGGCTCTTAACGATGGTTCTGGTCATCTCTCTGTAGAAGGTTGCCTATGGATTTTTTTTAACACCTTTTTATTAGAGGAATTTTCAAACATCATGCCCATGTCACCCAACTTCAGTAGTTATCAGCATGCGGTTCATCTGTACCCACCCACTGGAGGATCTTAATTTTACTCTAAACTGGTAGCAGGTAGAGTCCAAGACTCATTTCCTCCTGTAGCCCCATCAGCACTACAGACTTTGGCATTACCAGATTTTCCTACTTTCAAGGAGGGGAATGTAATGTGAAGTAGATTTTTTTTCCCCAAAAACATCAGATTCAGAGAAGAGTTACAAGATACATTCGCTTTCACCGTGTCTTCATCTATTATTAATAAATACACATGCATAATTATTTTCTGAGCCATTTTAGAGTAAATTACAAATCTGGTGTTTCTTTATCCCTGAATACTTAAGTATCTGTTTTCTAGAAGAATAATCTCTTGCGTAACTGCAGTACAATTAATCAAACCAAGAAATTTCACAGTTTTACAATGTTGTTATCCAGTTCAGATCTTGCACTTGTCACAGTCCGGGATCTCGTGCACTTGTCACAGTCCATGCAAGAGGACGCATCGCATGGAGTTGTCTTGTCTCCTCCTGTCTGGATCAGTTTCTCAGGCAATTTTTTTCCTTTTGTGACATTGTCATTGTTGAAGAATACAGGCCATTTTTTGTAGAATCCCCTCAATTTGGGGTTATCTGCTATTTCCTCGTGATTAGATTCATGGTGTGCAGTCTTGGCAGGAACATCCCAGAGGTGATGTTGTGTCTTTCTGAGTGCATTGTATCAGGAAGCCCATGACTCAGCTTGTTTTATCATTGATGACATTAACTTTGGTCATTTGATTGAGGTGCTGTCTGGGACAGGTATTTCCATTGCAAAATTACTATGTTCCCTTTACAATTAAAAAGTAATTTATGGGGAGATATTTTGAGACTGCGTGTGTATATATATATATAGATATATATATATATATCTATATATATATATATATCTGTTCCTCATCACACCTTCACCTACTAGTTTTTCCTGCCAATAAGAATTTTACTGTGATGGTTATACCTTTTTTGTTCTAATTTCATCATTCCTTCTATGAATACATTTATTAATTGGTATAATACTGCAAGGAAGAGCTTTCCCTTTTCCTGTATGCATACATATAGGTATTTATTATCAATCTCAACTCATGGATTCTTATTTCATTCCATGGATTATAATTTATTTCTGCTGTTAATTTGATGCTCAAATTATCCCTGGCTTGGCCAGTGGGTGCTTCTTTAAGCTTGCTCCTGTAGCCTTTTGACATGTCCCCCTCATATGTTTTTGTCCCTACATAATCTAATATAGATAGAATTTAATATATGAAGAAGGTGGCATTTAAAATCAGAAAAGACAGGCCAACACAGGCATTGAGACCATCAGCTAACCCAGTGGTTTTTTTTTTTTATTTCAGGATATTATGGGGGTACAGATATTTAGGTTACGTATGTTGCCCTTGGCCCCCCACAAGTCCAAGTTTCAAGTGCGTCCATCCCTCAGATGGTGCGCATCGCCCTCTTTGTGTATGCATATACCTGTCCCCTCCTCCCCCCTCCCTAACCCAGTGGTTTTCGAAGTGTGATCCTGAGGTCAGCAGTACAGATGTCTTCTGGGAACATGTCAGAAATGTAAATTCTTGGGCCCTACCCCAGACCTGCAGAATCAGAAACTTTGAGGGTAGGGCCCAGCAATCTGTGTTTTAACAAACCCTCCAGGGGGTTTGGGTACATGCTTGTTTGAGAACCACTAGACTAAACACTTGAGAAAAAATAAAGTCATATAACCTTCCTTACACCAACACGAGTGGTGTTTTTCATTATTTTGTTTGTTAAACATTAAACCCTTGAATCAATCTGCATTTTATTCTGGTTTATGGTGTGGGGTAGGGATCTGGTTGTATTTTTTCCTACTGGGTCTTACCCATTCTCACTGTTTCATCGTAGGGAATGTGGACATCAGGTTGCATGTATGTCTCCTCACTGTTCTTCTTCAGAACTTTCTTGGCTCATCAGACTTCATTTTTCCTGGCAGATTTATTTAATTAATTAATTTATTTGTTTATTGAGACAGAGTCTTGCTCTGTTACCCGGGCTAGAGTGCCATGGCATCAGCCTAGCTCGCAGCAACCTCAAACTCCTGGGCTCAAGTGATCCTCCTGCCTGTGCCTCCCGAGTAGCTGGGACTACAGGCGTGCGCCACCATGCCTGGCTAATTTTTTCTATTTTTAGTTGTCTGGCTAATTTTTTCTCTTTTTAGTAGAGATGGGGATCTCGCTCTTGCTCAGGCTAGTCTCGAACTCTAGACCTCAAACAGTCCTCCCTCCTGGGCCTCCCAGAGTGCTAGGATTACAGGCATGAGGCACTGTGCCTGGCCTTCCTGGCAGATTTAAATATATGCACAGACACACACACACATACACATATGCTGTACTTACCCATAGACACATAAGTATCTCTTTCTGTATCTAACACCATGAGTTCGTACTGAAACCTCCAATTCCAATTCAGCCCTGCAGGGTCCTTACTAACCTTCCTCCGTCCCATGTAAGAACCCTGGCTCTCAACATCATCCATGTATTTACTCATTCCCTCGGACCTATCATGCATAGAAGGCAATTTCAGAATTGCTGTACTGATATCATGTAAAAAACGAAGTAGGCTTTGAAAAGTTCCCTGCAACATTTTACTCTCCATTTTCTATGTATGCCTCTTTTCTTTCCCCATGTATGTCTCCAAGATTTAAAAACAGAAAGAAAAGGAGAAAGAGAACAGCTCCCTATTTATTTAAAAATCTTTTAAGCAAAGGATTATTATGGCACCTAAAGTTCCAAGAACAGATAGGCCAGTCATGGGCGGTGGGCCTCCTCCCTTGCTCCTCTGCAAGGATGGAGTGTTCTGGTGGGTGGGCCATGGGTCTTGAGGAGCCGTGCCTGACAGACAGTGCATGCATTTATTTTAAAGTAAACACAGCACTGTTTTTCCAGTTTTTCAACTGAAAGATAAATAAAATTGCTGAACCTTAGAACTTGAGTCAGAAGGAGAAGAGAGAAAATTTTTTAAAAAATTGCTCTTCAGTTAAAATCAATTTTAAATTTAAATTTAAAAAATTGTTCACCATTCTTCAGCTGAGGAGGAGGCGGGTAAGGGACAAAAGTGAAAGGCAGCATGTGACAGTCCTGTAAGCCGGTAGGGAAGATACTGTCTTAGCTACAAACCCCAGTGCCTTGAACAGACCTCATGCAGAAATGGCTAAACCAGTCCTGCGTAGCCAGTTAGTTATTTTTATAAACCTGGTAAACCACCAAGACCTAGTTATTCCAATCTTGTGGAATGCTCACAGTAATACTAGATTCTGAAGAGTTTTTTTCTTGCTCCCGAAATTCAAAATTATCATTAACGTTCCTTCTGATTATAAAAGCAATATAAAATTTTATGTCATGTGTAGTTTACCACAGCAATACATGCTCCTAAAATTTAAAATATTAGTATTTTTCCAATTGTTATTATTTCATGCATATTATTAAAATAAAAAGACAAAAATATTCTGAGTGCTTAGTATGTGTCAGGCATTGTTCTGAATTCTCTCTCTCTGTACATATGTATAAACTCATTTAATCTTCTTCCAGGCCTGTAAGGTAGATCGTATTGCAGTTCCCTTTGATGAGGAGATGGAGGCTGAGAGATGCGGTGTAACTTGCCCAAGGTTGTAGAGTAGGGGTTGTATGTATGCGTGTATTTGTGCCCTTTTTTTTCCAAAATGGGAACTCATTATACATATTGCTTTGTAACTTGCTTTTTTCCGCCCAATTTCTTCCACGTCAGTGAAACTAGAACAGTTTTAAATGGCTGCAATAATGGTTTGTGGGTTTTTTTTTTTTTGTATGAATACACCTACAGTTTAACCAATCTTTTATAGTTTATTTCTACTTTTTTACTATTCTAAGCAGCACTTTTGTTAATTCTTATAAAGATATCTTTGTGCTCCTATCCATTTTCTCCCCTAGGGTAAATTCCCAGGCATGCGATTGCTTGGTTAGAAGCAGGCACACTTCAAGTTTTTAATATTAAAAAAATTTTTTTCTATTCCTCCCTTTCCTTCCCCCACCCACCTCCAGGTTTTCAAGTTTTTGGTGCCTGCTGCCTGTGCTGCCGCAAAGTCTGAACCAATTTACACACTCACTGTGAGTGTGCACACCTACCTGTTTCCCTGTATCCCCAATAGCACTAGGTATTGTCTTTTTAACCTTTGCCAGTCTGTTAGGCCAAAGCAGTTTCTCTTTGTTGTTTTAATTGGCATTTCTTTTCATTTCTCGTCTCCCTTTTCTCCTTGAGAAACCTCCAGTTGGGTTTTTGCCCTGCCGCTCTGCTACAGTTGTTTGCAGCAAGGTTGCCAGTGACCTCCGTGTCGCCGCGCCAGCTCTCCTGCTCAAGTCACGTGCCTCACAGACTGAGCGCAACTCATCGATCCCTCTTCCTTGACGTATTTCTCGCCTTGGTTTTCAGGACACCACGCTCTGTTGGTTTTCTGTCTCTCTCTCTGGTCACCGTTATTCCGTCTCACTTGCTGGTTTTCCTCCTCGCCGGTCTAAGCACTGGGGCGCCCTGTGTCGGCTTAGTCCTGTGTCCACTTGTGAATTTGTGCCGCTTCCCTTCACGGGCACATCTAGCCTCGTGGCTTTAGTCTGCGCACCTAAGACTGGCAGCCTGGGCCTCTTCCCTGGCAACCAGAGACGGTATTTCCATCCAGTTAGCATCCTCAGATGAACGTGTTAAAATCTGAACCACCTGCCTCCTGCAGCTTTCCCTTCTATGTTGCTCGGGCTAAAATCCTTCGTGCCTCCTCGACTTCACTTTTCAACACAGCTGCCTTCCAGTCCATCGGCACCTCCTGTCCGCATTACCCTGAAGATACATTCTGGCTCTGACCGTCTCTCACTGTGACTGCTGCTGTCACCCATGTCCAGGTCACCATCACGTCTCACCAGCAAAGGCCTCTTAATGGGCCTCCTTTCGTCTGCCTTTGCCTTCCTACAATATGTTTTTGAAAACAATAGCCAGAATAATTCAAACCATAAGTCAGACTCCTCCAGTGGATTCGCTTCTCACTTAGAGGAAAACTCCAGTCCTTTCCTTTGGCCGACAAGGCCCTTCCTGATCTTCCTGTCACCCCTGTTACCTCATCTCAGCCATTTTCCCCTGTCTCCGGACATCTTTCCTCTCCTGGAGCCTCCAGGGCCTTTGCACTGGCCTCACTGCCTTCCTGAAACATTCTCCCCTTCTGGTCTACTCAGATGTCACCTCAGCGAGGCCTTCCTTGGTCATACTGCCTTTTAAAAAAGTATACAATTCAATGAATTAAAAAACCAAATTACTGAGTTGTATCATCATCACCGTGAACTCTTCTATCACCCCAGCAGGATCCCTGTGCCCGTTTATAGTTAATTCCCATACCTACCCCAGCCCTGGCAACCAGGAATCTCCTTTCTGTCTTTAAAGATTTGCGTTTTCTGGACATTTCATAGAAAAGGAATCATACATCGTGTATGATATATCATAGCCTGGGCAAAGCTGTCTGATTTGTGGCTACCCCTCCCTGATATTCCCTATTTCCTGTCTTTGCTTTATTTTCTTTTTAGCAGTCATCTCCCTATAATACTGCATATTGTGTTTATTCTTCTCATTTATTGTTCTCCAAAACTAGAACGTAAGCTCCAGAGGGGCAGGCATTTTGTGAATTTTGTGTGCCACCCCTACCCTGTGCCTGCAACACAAAAACACTAACACACACACACATAGCACACACACACGAGACACGTCGAAAGATTGACTTTCTCCTCTGATTAGGGAAGATGAACGTCTTTTCTTGTGACTCAGGTCTTTGTGGCCCATGTCAGGCTCATCTCTGAGGCAGAGAGCGGGACCAGCATAGTGCTGGGTGTCCACTCGGGGCAGGCTATGGGTCTAGCCTCCAAATGCAACAGGCCTTTGTTTCATTTCACCCTGATCAGGCTATAGTGACATCAGTGACAACTGTTGTTGGGATTGGCACCAGATGCCAGACTTTGGGATTTAAAACTGTCTTTAACAGTCTCTGAAATGCTCTCTGTGTGTTGCTTTCCATCATCCTGCACCTCAGACAGATATGTCCAAGCCAGGACCTTAAGGAATTCCCGAAGAAGCCAAAAGCAACCCCCTGCCCTGGCCCCATGCACCTCCAACCCCCCCAACTTCTCAAAGTCACAGCCGGGGCCCACTTCATGGCTTCAGTATCAGCAGAGAGCTGTTTGAAAGAAAAGGTCCTTTTAGCCAGGAGTCACAAAAAGTAAACACACAGGCCCCGCAATGAATGTTCAAACAAACCTGCTCCCTGTGTCACCAGCTGAGGGACTGCCTTGTGAAGCCTCACTTGAAGAAAGAAGAAAAGCTTTCTGTCAGGAATCCCTTGCCCTCTAGAGTGTTCTGTGAGGGTGTCGGCTTTGGAAGTGGGTCCACCTCGTGGGAACACGTATTTGAGCAAAGGGTAATTCCACCCCTCAAAACGCTGTGTGCCAGCCGAGGTGGTTCTGCATGTTCTATATTGTGAGCGTTTGTGTTTTAGCCTGGAGTAGGTGGCCAAAACATGCTTCCCCCCACACCTTCCTCTTTTGTTCCTTCTTAGCCTTAAGAATTTCTCAATGTAGGATCAGGGTTTCGTGGAGAGAGAATTTCCTTTTCTCTATAGGGAATTTTCTTAGGCTTGTGAGACTTGCCTGGAGCAGGGGAGAGGCCTGCCGTTTGTTTGCTAGCATTCACGCAATGAGTGTCTTCGAGCAGCATGAACAAGGCAGACAGCGTTGCTGTCCTCCCGGAACTTAGGCTCTAGAGAGGAAAACAGACAGATGTTGAACTGACAAATGGTGCAAACTATTCGCATTGTGACAGAGGAGCTGGTGGAAAGCACAGG
Organism: Propithecus coquereli; assembly: GCF_000956105.1. NCBI lineage: Eukaryota > Metazoa > Chordata > Mammalia > Primates > Indriidae > Propithecus > Propithecus coquereli. The sequence continues at coordinate 2,405,365 of NW_012152729.1, read as the reverse complement.
ATGCCCTGGGACACAGCACAGGGGACTTAGTTAACCTGTGCACGGATGTGTGGCAATCAAGGAAGGCTTCCTGGGGGTAGCCTGAGGAAGAGAAGGAATTGCCAGGGCAATAGGAGGAAAGCACTCCAGACTGAGAGAACCACATGTGGGAAGCTTAGAGGCAGGAATGAACTGGGTACAGTCGAGTTCTATAGAAGGCCCCAGGGCCACGCAGGCAGGGTGGGTGAGAGAGCAGTGGGACCGTGACCAAAGATGGCAGGGAGGAGGCAGGCGCTAGGTCAGTGCTGTCCCATAGAAATATAATTTGAGCCACACGTGTAATTTAAAATTTGCCAGTAGCCACGTTAAAAAGAAGTAAAAACAAAACCAGAAACACAGGTGAGATTAATTTTAATAATGTATCTTAGGTCCACATATCCAAAGTGTTATTTTAACATGTAATCAATATAAAGAAAACTACTAATGACATGTTTTACATTCTTTCTTTGGCATCAGGCCTTTCCAATCTCGTGTGTCTTTTTGATTTATGACACATTTCAGTCTGGACCAGCCACATTCCAAGTGCTCAGGGGCTGCAGGAGGTTTGTGGCTCCCACTTAGGACAGTGCAGGTCTAGAGGTTGAGTCACTCGAGAAAGACTTGGGAAACGTCTCTCCCAACTCCGGTTATTGTTACTGCAGGACTGTATTGTTTGCACAGGGCCATTTCCTCGAGCACTTGTGCCTGCAGTGTCTCAGCAGCCACATCGCATTCGGGTCCTAAACTGACAACTGTTGCCAGCGTGACATGGTGGCCTTGACTTGTGATAGGAAACTGAGATCGTTGCCTGGATGTGAGCTGTTTCCTTCCCTTTGCCGAGAAGAAAACTGAAATGCTTCATCTGATGTTTGGGCCCCTCTCTGCGCCAGTCACATGAGAGTGGCTCCCTCTGATTGTCCATTCCAGTCTCCCCGGGTTCTCCCGGGGGAGGTGCTGCGGCTGCTGGAATGGTGTCAAGATCAAACCTCATTTATCTCACTGCAGTGTTTGATTTCCCCTTTTCATTTGGACTGCCGGGGTTCTGGGAGTGTTTCTTAGTGTAGGAGGCTTATTCTTGAAGGACAACAGTCTGTCTAGTGATCTGGACAGAGTAAGGGTGCCATTACCACAGGAGTGGCGAAGTCAATGCCACTGCTGGGTACAGAGTGGGACTTTCACTTTGGGGCCTGGCCTGGCCTGGGGGTGCTGCTTATCACATACAGGGCAGGAAGGTGCACACGCTTCCGAGAATGTGGTGTCTGTGCCTTTCCTCCCTTCCTTTCTCTTTCCCTCTCTTAATTGTTTATTTACACGTGTTATATAAATTCAGTCTCTTAGAGGGGGGAATTGCCAAACCCTCTTCAATGGACAGATCGCTTCTGTATATATTTGAAAAGATTCGTAGATGGCATCAAGTGAAAAATCAAAGGGCAGAACTTTGGGTCTAGCTTGACCTCAGTTTTGCACATGCGGTTTGCATATGTGTATTTGTGCTGGTGTTTGCAGGTACGACTTCATACAAAGTTGCTAAAAGTGGTGATATCACAGGGAAGGGATTTGGAATGTGTGTGTTTGTGGAGTGGGTGTCATATTTCACCTTTCCACATTTGAATTTTGTGTAATGGAACATGTTTTTATTTTTATTTTTAAGTTAATATTATGTATTGTATCCACTTGCTGCAAAATAATAATAATGTAAAGACAATATTATATAGCATAAGTAAGAAAATATTTTTTAAACTTTCTGTTGTGGGAAATTTCAAATATACATAAAAGTATCGAGAATAGTCTAACGAGCCATCCTGTGCCCATTACTCAGCTTTAACGATGATTGGCATGTGTCCGGTTGTCCTTCATCTTTAGCCCTCAGCTTTTGGGGGAGTATTTGCAAGAAAATCTTAGACATCATGTCATTTCACTTGTCAACACTTTCCTGTATGTGTCTAACTCGATATGGAAATTATGAAAAAGATATATCCCCTATGCAATTAATGGAAATTGAAAAAAGAAAACTTTTATCTCATAATCTTGCTCTTCAGACACAACATCATTTTTCCCTGGTTCAATTATTTCTTGGCCCCTTTATATACTTATTTATACAGGGTTTTAATAATAGGATGCATACTATAATGTCATTTTTTAAAACTTAACATTGTAGTATGAATAATTTTCTATGTTGTACACTCTTTATAATCATTAATCCACATCTTAATTGGAGCATAAGATTTTCCTCTTCTGCAACTGTAATTACTTAAAAAAACAGTTTTTCAAAGGGGAATTTTTTAAAAGCAGAATTCTAACCAGAAAAATAATTTTCTAGGAGGGTTTCTACAGAACCTTTCAAAGGAGGTTTGTTCGGTGAAAGGTGTTTATAAACATGGCTTTGACAGTGGGCAGCAGGGCGGGGTGGTGTGGTGGCTGTGGTTCCCTGCGGGCACAGAGAATGGATGATCTGTTGGAGCTGGGCTGGGTCCAGGGATGGAGATGGATGGCGTGGTGAGGGCTTTCCCTCCCCTTGGGGACGAGGAGCTCTAATGACAAGGCAGCGGGAGCTGATGTGAACTGACAATTTATTCTAAAGACTTCACTTTCCCAGATCTGTATTTATTTCCCCTAAATCTCTTTTAAAAATTTAAAATATGCTATGGCTTGCCAAACAGATTTACCCAGACAGACAAAGCCTTTGTATCTCGTTTTAAGGGAGCTTCTCTGTCAGTCGGAGAGACTCCTTGTACAGTAAGTACCTTCTTGCGGGGACGACTGAGACGCATAACCAGCGCTGAGGCGTGTGTGCCTGTGCACCGCGTTTTGTAGTAAAGAAAAATGTGTAGCTGCGTGGGCTTCGGCTGTGCAACCCTGGGACCCCGAATTGCGAGAAATAAGGATGGGCATGATAGGCAAATCTGTCATGTACCGAAACAAGGGTGCGGGTGCCTAATCCACCCTCCCCTTTCTTATTGTCCCTCTTCCTCCTCCTGTCTAAGGGCAGACTCCCCACCCAAGCTGACAGCCCACCTTTCCTGCCTGTCCTTCCTGATCTTCCTCCTACCTCTCTCTCTGGTTGTCCTCCATCTCCTCGCAAGGTCATCTTCATTTATTTGACTGTTGAAAGTGAGAGTTTCCTACTATTCCAGGCTCTTCTTCCATGATCTCATCCTCACCTGTGCCTCCTTTCTGACCGTGACCACCGCGTGCAGGTGAGCCACAGATTTGAATCGCAAGCCTAGAGCTCCATCCCCACGTGTCTGATGACTCTCTTGGTATTCTTTGTGGATCTATTGGAAGCACCTCAGCATGTCCAAATCTGAACTCATCCCCTCTTTCCCAGACTTGGTCCTATCCTAGTATTCTATATTTCAATGTGTAGAGATCCTCCATGTGTCCAGTTAAGTGAGTTATTAGTAGAAACCCAGGAGGCCGGGCATGGTGGCTGACGTCTGTAATCGTAGCATTCTGGGAGGCTGAGGCGGGAGGATTGCTTGAGGGCAGGAGTAGAGACCAGCCTGGGCAAGAACAAGACCCTGTCTCTACTAAAAGTAGAAAAAATTAGCCGACCAACTAAAAGTAGAAACAAAAAATTAGCCCAGTGTGGTGGCGTGTGCCTGTAGTCCCAGCTACTCAGGAGGCTGAGGCAAGAGGCTCGCTCGAGCCTAGGAGTTTGAGGTTGCTGTGAGCTAGGCTGATACCACGGCACTCTAGCCTGGGCAACAGAGAGAAACTCTGCCAAATAAATAAATAAATGAATGAATAAAAAATAAATAAATAAATAAAAAATAAAACAAAACAAACAAACCCAGGAACCACCTTTGATACCTCCAGCCCTCTTGCCCACCCCCTTTTCTAACGTTTTCAGGTTCTCTTGGTTTTTACCTTTGCAAGTCTTCCCGCTTATTTCATTTCCACTTCTCCTACCCTAGTCCTTTCCCAGTCACCAACATTTTTCCTCTGTGGCCTCTTGTCTGCTCTGCCTGTATCTGCCCTCACTTCCCTCCAGCTTGTTTTCCACACTGCAGACAGAATGATTTTTGAAACCACCAAGCTGATCTTGTCACACCTTGATTAAAAACCCTTAAATACCATGCTCTTGCTCTTAGCATAGAGAAAAACTCTTTAACACAGCTGGCCGATGAGGCACTGCAAGATCCGGCCACCACCTGGCTCTCCCCTAGCCCCATTCAGATGACATTCCATTCTAGCTCCATTCATCTCTGCTCACTTTCCTGAATGCATTCAGCTCACTGTGCCACAGGGCCTTTGCACATGACACTCCCCCTTCCTGGACCGGTCTTCCTCTGTGCCCCACCCTGTAAGCTGCTAGCTGTCTGCTTGAAACTTCAGGTTGAGTTGTCAGTTCCTTAGGAACTTCTCCTGTTGCCCTGACCAGGCCAAGTGTCTGGCTGCTCATGGGTCTGTATTTTGCTTGCATGAAATGTTTTTTCACAGTTGCAACTTTACATTTCTTTGTGAGATTATTTAGTTCCTTCCCCTTCTCCCACTGATTGTAAGGTTCCTAAATGCAGGGGCTATGTCTGTTTCCATTCTCTGTTATAACCTAGCTTCTAGCATATCTGGTAGATAGTGGGTGCCCAGTAAATGTTTCTTGAATAAATGAACAAGAAGGAGAAAAAAAGAAAAATTTATAAACTGGCTTTGTAAAATGAAGGTATTTTCTCTAGAAGAGTTAATGTAACCCATAGCAAAACAAAAGTTTAATGTATAGATAGTAAAGGGTAGACTCTCTTACACACCGTGTTCTGGGAAGACCCCGCCAAGGTGTGAGTGTTGGGGGCTGAGGGGAGGTGGGGTGAGCAGAGTCAACATTGGTACCCCAACAAGAATTCCAGTGTTTACAACCTGATCCTAGCTTAGTAGAAAAGACTTTTTCTTCTTAGGCTCTGGCTAGAGTTGGAAGCTGAAGACACATCGTAACAGAAAATCCTGGAAGCCCCTGGCTTCCTCTCCAGCAAAGGGAACGTGAAAGCGCATTCTCTTTAAACCTGAGTGGACTCCAGCCTGCGCACGTCTGAGTTACAGGGAACCGGGGAATGGAAAGGAGACTGTTTACTCTCTGCCCTTCTGGAATTTCCTCTGGTTCCGTTCCTCTGTACACCAGTGTTTTTGCAGTTCTGTGTAGAGTGAACACGGACGGACCTGTTAATGAAGCCAGTGCTTATTTTCACTCTCTTTTGATGGGCCTATGGGATTGAGGGCAGAGGGAGGCAGGAAGAAGAGTTTGTTCCACCGAGCTGCTCTGTTAAGGCCAAATCAATCACGTCTTCATTGGGTTTTGGAGACTCTTAATCCTAGAGTACTTGGTCTCCCTTAAAAGTATCCTACTTTTGTGTCACGTTTCATTTTTCTCAAATTTTCAGGTAAATCCTTACATTTGTATTCTGAATTAGGAAGAAAAAGAAAACAGAACATGATTTTTCCTTTGAAAGATGTGTTTACATACACATATGTTGTGGTGGTGTGGGAGCGGGGAGGGACAGCGATGATAAAAGACGCCAAGCTAGAAAGTTCTTTGATATACTGCTGTGAAACCGTCCAGGCAAGAGTTCTGGATTTCGTAACAGGATTGCATTATGGTAGCATGGTTTGGCAGTTTTTTCTTTTGTTGGCATAAAGAAGGCAACTTCTGATGCCCTATTTATCTGTGTTTATTAGTACGATATGCAAACAACATATGAAAAAGTCCAGGTCAAGAAAGGGAAAAAGTAACTCTTAGAAAACTATTACTCATCCTTGTTGCACATACTAACTCTTCTCAATAGGAAATTATTAACCTGAAGCCACTTGCACATCAGGCTTTGAAGGGAGGAAACAGAAGAGTTAGGAGTTATTCCCCAAACGGCTTGGCTGTATATTTTCTACCTTTTTGTATTTCAAACTGTATTTGTCGTGTTGAATTCTTGTAAGTATTTTAGTTAGTTTGCAGTCACCGTTTGTGCCTTAGGTATGCTGGCTTGAGGCGGGGAAAACTATTACTGGAAATGTGAAGCACACACAGAAGTGGAAAGAATAGTCGATGAACCCGTAAGTGTCATCACCCAGCTCAGTGGCTGTCCATGAAGGGCCGTTCCCGTCTCATCGAACTGCCTGCCCAGCCCCACTGGATTAATTTTACATAAATCCCAGACGTATTTCATCCACAAATATTTCAGTATGCATCTTTAAAAGATGAGGACTCTCGAAAACCATAACCGTCATGCCAGTTTCAAACCTAAAAAATTTAATGGTAACTATCGAATATCATCAACTATCTAGTCAGTTTTAACATTTCCCCCTTCGTCTTATAAACTTTTGTTTTTATCTTTTCCTATTGGTTTGAGCCAGGAACCACAAACAAGATCGATCAAGTCTCTATTAACCCAGAGGTTTTCCTTCCTCTTGTTGCCCCTTGCAGTATGGTGTTGAAGAAACTGGACAGCGTGTCCTGTACAGCTCCCCACATTTTGTATTCCGCCTTGTGTCTCCCTGAAGCATGGTTCAGTGTGTCCGTCTGTCCCTCTGTGTTTCCTGTAAACTGGCGGGCAGGTCTAGAGGCTGGAACTGACCCGGGTTCTTTTTTTCCCTCTCTGGCGTGGTGGTGTGCATTTCCATTGGAGGTCTCTCGTGTCTGGCTGTCTCTCTGGATGTGCTGGCTTTCAAAGGGCTCTCCTGGCACAGTCCTTGAGATTTGCTGGGTTCTTTTCCCCTAGATTCTCATACCCAGCCTTACCGCTGCCTGTCGACCTCTGTAAAGTAGGATTATAAGGTATCGGTAACCAGTTGGTACTTAGAACAGAAGGGCGCAGTCCTATAACCACAGAAGTCTATTTGCCGATTGCTGAAGTTAGCATGAGCTCAGGCCTTTGGCTGTCTCCATGGAACTTAAGTCTCTTGCCAGCGGAATATTTTCATTATATATGTTCCATTTGGTCCTAATTGAATCTGGCTTCCTCCAGCCGTGCTCTAAATGGGCACCTTTTGCAGCCCCTGCATATGATTTGCCCAAAACTTTGATTCTAAGAGATCGGTGGGCCTGTGGGGTCTGGCTGATGCGCTCGGTGGGAGTCGGGGGTCTTTCCTAACCTGTGCTTGGGAGGAGGCCAGGGAGGAGTCTTCTTAGACGCTGCGTTCCTGGAAGACACTGCCATTGCCTTGGCCCAAGCCACTATCTGCTCTTGTCTGGACTGTTGAAGTGACCTCCTACCTCCTACCTCCTACTTCAGCCCTTATTCCTCCTGCAGCCAGAGTGGTTGTGCTACAGTGGGAGTCAGGCCGCTTCCTTCCTCCCCTCTAATGGTGCCCATCTCACGCAGAGTCAATGCCAAGGACCTTGTAGGGACTCCACGGCCTCGCTTGGGGTCTCCGGTTACCTTCTGCCCTCACCCTGTGCGCCCCTCTTCCCTCCCTCCTGCCCAGCCACACCGGCACCACCCCCCGCCGTCCTCCAGACATGCTAGGCATGTGCTGCCCACCCAGTGCCTCTGGGCTTGCATCACTCTCTGCCTGGAATGTTCTTCCTCCAGATATCCACATGGCTTCCCCAGCCTTCTTTTAAGTCTTTGCTCAATTGTCACCTTCCCAGGGACACTTTCCTCACCACCCCAAATTCATCCCCCTTCCTCGTTTCATCTTTTCCTGCTGCACTTGCCACCTCCTAACAGATGATGCAATGCCTTTTCTGTTTTGTTTAATTGCATATTGTCTTTTTCTCCCAACTAGAAGACAAACATCCCAGGGCCACAGATTTTTGTCTGTCTTTTGCCTGCAGAATCACAGTAACTAGAATCGTAGGTGCTTTCAAAGCACAGACGTGAGCTGCATGAGTGCAGATAGAGCAGGGCCCGATGAGGTCAGAGGAGTTAGAGAGCATCCCGTGCTAAATCGGATTCTAGTTATAGAAATTGACTCACTACACCCACTTTTTTACGGGTTTCTTGATTTTTGAGCAATGCCTCAAAAGGCAGTAGGAAGACATGCTGGAAGAGAAAGGGCCTTTGTAGAGTCGTCAGCGTGGCTGTAGTGAAACCAGAGGGCCCCAGAGGTGAGGTGGCTGTGGCTGCTATTTATAGCTAAGATTCCAGTGTATGTTTTCCAGCCACACTTAGGCCTTTCAGTCTCCCCTGTATGCTCAAGTCTGTCACTCAATTAGCTAATGATTTCTTTAGTTCCATTATGCATTGTAGGGCTGCCCTGGCTCAGGTGTTTTTTTTTTTTTTAAAAGAGAACAATGGGGTGTTCTGTTCTCAGAGGTTTAATTTTTTTTAATAGCTTTGCCAATTAAAAAAAAGAACCTTTTTCCAACTTTTTATTATGAAATTTACAAACATACAGAAGAACTAAACGAGCGATACAATGAATACCCAAACGCTCTCCACCTAGATCCGGCACTTGTTAACATTTTTCTGCTTTTGTTTTACCTATCTGCGTGAGTGTGTGGCTGGGTGCCTTTTTTTCCTGAAACCATTGGAAGGTAAACTGCAGATATCGTGACACTTTACTCTTAAAGACTTCAGCCTATTCTCCTATAAAACCACTCCAGAAGAAGTACAGATATCATCATAATCTACTCTTGCATCTCCCAAGAATAAGAACATCCTTATACATAACCGTAGTAGCATTATTAAACCTAAGAACATTAACAATAATTTCAAGCATCAACTAATATCCAATCCGCATGCAAATTTCTCCAATTGTCCTAAGAATATTTTTTTTCAAAGCAAGGTTTAGTCAAAATTCATGCATGGCATTTTGTGCTTATGTTTCTTTAAATCTAGAAGAGTCTCTCTCCTGCCCCATTCCCCACCCCAGTTACAATATAGATGTCCCACATTCTGACTTTGTCTGATTGCTTCCTCATGGTATCATTTTATCTGTTTCTCTGTCCCCTCCCTTCATGTGAACTGGGAAGTAGGTTAGAAGCTTGATTAGATTCAGGTTAAATGCTTTTAGCAAGAGGACTTTGTTTATTTATTTATCTTTTTGAGATAGAGTCTCACTCTGTTGTGCAGGCTAGAGTGCAGTGGCATTATCATAGCTCACCGTAACCTCAAACTCCTGGGCTCAAGTGATCTTCCTGCCTCAGCCCCCAAGTAGCTGGGACTACAGGCACACACCACCACCCAGCTAATTTTTTTCTATTTTTAGTAGAGATGGGGTCTCGCTCTTGCTCAGGCTGGTCTTGAATTCCCGACCTCAAGTGATCTTCCTGCCTCAGCCTCCCAGAGTGCTAGGATTATAGGCGTGAGCCACCACGCGCCCAGCCAGCAAGAGACTTTAAAAGTGACATTTTGTACTCCATTACATCAGGAAACATGTGGCATCAGATTTTCTTGCTCTCAATGACCCTAAATCCGGTCACTTGGCTGTGATGGTAGCAGTCAGAGGCCTCAAAGAGAGCAGTGGAGGGTTATGTTCACAAAAGTTTAGTTTAAAGAAAAAAGAACCCCCCTCCCCTCACTGGCTCTTTTTGAAGGTAAAATGTGTCTCAAAGGGCTATAAGGTCACTTCTGAGCCTACAAGTATGTCATGATTCTGCTCAAGATGATTAGTGGATAAACTAGAAGAGCTAAGTAGGATCCTTGAGATGAGACAATGGAGAGGAAAATTCTGGTTATGCCCCTGGCTTCTGCCCGAGGACCACAGCAACATGACTGTCACGGAGATCGAAATCTGCAGCAAGAGGCCTTCGGTTCCTCCTCCTTCCTATTGAACATTATCATCCGTCCAGGAGGGATGGAAAAACATACCCATACTCCACTTATAAAATCATGGCCTTTGAGGTATCAAGAAAGGAATCAAGGGGGCTTTCTGGAATGCTCTTCCTCCAGCACACTTCCCACGGTGTTGTACTCAGTCTGAAAGGCTGGGCATCTTTAGGTGGCATCCTAGAAACAAGATGAGAAGAGAGTTCATCTTTGTGATGGTTAGTGGCTTATCTTGGAGAATTTTGTGGAGTTTGTTACTACAACCCAAAAAAGTCTCAGGAAGGTCAAGAAAAGAGTAACTATAAAATGAATGAGAAGTTAGACCAAGAGAAATCAGGACTCTTCAGTCTAAAATCAGGAAAGTTAACAGGGAGATAATAAAAATGATAGCTTATTAGGAGCTTACTAGGTGCTGTTTAATTGTTTACAAGGCTCCTCTGGAAAAGGTGCTATGATTACCCCTGTTTTGCAGGTAGGGAGACCAACACCCAGGTTGAGTAATTGTCTTTGTGCTGCACAGCTCTTAGGTAGTAGAACTGAGATTTGAACCCAGAGTGCCTGACCACACCTGCCCTATTAACCCCCTGCACCGTATTGCCACTGGATCTCAGCATAATGGAGGAGGGAGACACTCCTTGACTTTTAAAAGAAATATATAAATATTTCTTACTTCAGAGTTTCAGTGGGTCAGAATTTGGGAGTAGCTTAGCTGGGCAGTCTGGCCTGGGATCTCCCATGAGGTTGCAGTCAAGAAACTGGGCTGCAATCATCTGAAAGCTCAGCCGGGGCTGGAAGATCCCCTTCCAGGGTGGCTGGTCCCATGGATGGCAAGTGGTGCTGGCGATTGAAAGGCCTCAGTTCCTTCCCACACTCCTTGGCTTTTGAAGGAACTAGTTTCCGCTGGAAACTACAATTTTATGGAACTTTGAGCTTACCAAGATCCTCATTGAAGCAAACTGAAAATAACAGCAGACCCAGAAAGGATTTGGGGACCTCCATGGCAGGGAAGGCGGAATGCTAAAGAGGGCTTGGACCTGGAGGGTAACTGATTTCTACCTTATTATAATAGATCCTTAAATTGATGCAGTCTTTTCTGCTAAGTTCTTGAAGGGCTATGTCTGTTTCTTAGATTTGGAACCGGCTTTTTCGGGGGGAGAAGGTCGGTTATCTCTAGAAAGTGCCAGATTTACCTTAGTGCTTATGGGGACACTTAATTCTACATACCCTGCCTTATTCTAGAAAACAGGGAAGATAGCTTATAAAAACTATATCAGCAACTAAGAAATAAAACGACATGGTGGGCTGGGCGCGGTGCCTCACGCCTGTAATCCTAGCTCTCTGGGAGGCCGAGGCAGGCGAATTGTTTGAGCTCAGGAGTTCGAAACCAGCCTGAGCAAGAGCGAGACCCCGTCTCTACTAAAAATAGAAAGAAATCAATCGGCCAACTAAAAATATATAGAAAAAATTAGCTGGGCATGGTGGCGCATGCCTGTAGTCCCAGCTACTCAGGAGGCTGAGGCAGGAGGATAACTTGAGCCCAGGAGTTTGAGGTTGCTGTGAGCTAGGCTGACGCCACGGCACTCATTCTAGCCAGGGCAACAGAGTGAGACTCTGTCTCAAAAAAAAAACAAAAAAAAAAAAAACAAAAAAAAAAAAACCAAAAAAAACAACATGGTGGAGTGGGTGAATGGGTGGGTGGTTAGGTGACGGGGGAGGTTCGAATATGCGGTGCTTCCCTGGCCTGGCTTTTTAAGGTGGGGGGTGGCGTGGAGGAACTACAGACCCTGTAGAAATCCTCTTAAAACGCCAGCTCTCTCGGTGATTATTAAACGCGGGAGGCCGTGGCCCCTGACTGGACTGCACTGACGAGAACTGAAGGATTCAGTGCGGCCTGAATACCTAACCGAACGGGAGCTACTTGGTGTGGCCAAGCTCGGTGGCGGGGTCACGGGCGTGTGACGGCAGCAGTTTCCAGCCTGCCTAGGGTTTGGTGCTCCCTCCTGGTGTCAGCTTGTTCTGTTTTCCTGCCACTCGCCTGTGGGGCGTGGGTGCCCCTGGGCTGCTTCTCACCTCTCTCTCCTTCTGTGACTAATGGGGCTGGCCAGCCTGGATTGAACTTGTATTCTTTTAAATTTTTCCGTTTATTTAGAAAAATACATTTTCAGGATTGAAAATTTAAAAAACACATTTTAACACAAATAAACGAGTAAGTGCTTGCCATCCCTCATCTAGAGAGAGATGGCTCTTGCTGGCATTTTCTCAGGCTTTTCTGACCTGTAGCTATGGGTGGCAGGATGCCGCTTGCAACTGATTTCCTCCTCTGTACGCCATCAATATCCCTCTCTTTTCTCACACTCCTGCAAGTATAAGCAAACAAATAAGTCAGTAAGGTCGAAATTACGTAGCTGACCTACTGATAGAAAGTGTTTAGGAAAAAAAAGAGTACTGCTCTCTCACCTGTCTAGTGCAACAATGATAACATGAGACGTATTCCTTCCCACTCTCTTTTCCATGCCATGAGAAATTTGAAGATGCAGAAAAGCATTCTCAGGGGAGCCAGAGTAGGCGAAATTGGAGTTTCTGGATTTATAGAATCTTAACCTGGGCTGCATTTGCTTTCGTCCCATCCATGTTGCCTTTTGTGCCCAACAGTGGAGAACACGCAGCTGACCCTGAACCTGCAGACGGAGAACAAAGGCAGTGTTGTCTCGGGCGGAGAGCTGACAATTTTCCTGGACGGGCCAACTGTTGATCTGGGAAGTGTGCCTAATGGCAGTGCTGTGACAGACGGTGAGTGCCGCCCTGCTCCTCAGGGCTGTGCCGGGATGGGGCGGGGCCAGGCAGGAGGTGCCGAGAGCCTGGATCTCTCCCCAGGTATCTTGGTTTGGGTACCGCTCAGCCTGGCCCATAGCTAGCCCTGACTCTTCCTTGCATTTCGGATCAAAATCATGACATGATTTTTCAAGGACTGCTTTCTGACCAAGGACCGCAATAAATGTCATCTTTATAAGTGTGTTATTGTTTGGTTTGACAACAGAGAGAAACATCTTTTTATCCCACATGGACTTTGGAAAACAAAATGTCTTTATCAAATGTGACTTTGGCCCATTTTGTTTTCCTTTCTAATATAGTTGAACTTCCTGGGGAGGCTGAGTGTGTTTTTTATGAGAGTGCGTTTATTGGGAAGGGGACAGTGTATTCTTCTAGAGATACACACTAGCAAAATACAGAAAGAAGCAGGGAGATTGGAGCTCACCCCTAGCTCTGTCCTGAACGTCGGTGTTTGTTTCTTTTGATCTAGTCTGAAATTAGTCACCTTTGGATCTAGTAGGATATTATTTCATGAAGTCCAAGGTCTGAAATGGGTTGAGTTTCTCTATAATTTTTCTCATTAAATGTTTTGTTAGATGTGATGTAATGATGGTGCTTTCCAGGTGCCAAACAGGCTTTCTGTAACTTCACGGGGGTGAAATTCGAATTCGAATTCAGGGGCATTTGGGTGGAATCTCGGTGGTCGGATGGGCCTTGACTGCTCAGAGGAATCCTTCAGTTGGACTGAGCAGTGCTTGGGCGCTTTTGGCGCGTGGAGAAAAACATGCCTCATTCACTCCTTCAATACATGTACACGTAATTGAACGCCTGGTATGGACTAGGTCTCAGACCAGGTGCCGGCCAGATGGCAGTGGGCAAAATTCACGTGGTCTCCACTTCTTGAAGGTTTTAATCTACCTGGTGGGGGCTGGGGGCAGGGAAAGTTAGACATCAAATGAGTAAACACAAATAATTCCATAGCTAGGAATGAAAGTATAAGGTAGTATGAGATTCCTGAACTTTGGGGGGCTCTCATCTAAATTGGGGGATCAGGGTAGGTTTCTCTGAGGAAGCCGAGGCCTGGAGTCTGAGGTGGTTAGACGGGGTGTGGAGTAAAGGGATGGATTGGAGGCAGCTGGCGTGGGCAGGTCACGGGGAGAAGGAGAGTGGCGGAGAGGAGGCCAGAGGCCTCGGTAGGGATTTGGAACCTCATGCTGAGAAACAGAAAGCCATTGAAGGGATTTTTATAGAAGACTGTCATGATCTGATTTGGCTTGTTAAAAGCTCTCTGGTTGTGCTGTGGAGAAAGGCCCCCATTCCTTGCCCTCACTTTGCCTGGTTGGCATCTGTCTTCCATCTCACGTTTTTGAGGGTGAAGTTCATTTCATGTGTAAGGCAGTGTGCTTGTAAGCACCTTGGATGTTCTTAAATGTCTTGGAGAAGAGAAGCTGTTTCTCAGGTCGGAACCCCACTGTTCTGTGGTGCAGTCAGCTCTCACATGAATGTCCCTGTTCTTTCTCATGCTAGGCGCCGCAGCTTGCTAGATGTCCCCACTCCTATCCCACCACGGTGGGGAACTCTGATGCACACAGGGGGTTCTGTTCCTGGTAGCCAAATCTCAAGGGGTGAGCTTCTCAACATTTCTGTCTTTTTCTGTGATTCATCCCCTTTCTAGGATCACAGCCGCCTTCGAGGGAGTCCGGTGGGACAGCGGTAGCTCCGGAGAACCGGCACCAGCCCCCTAGCACCAACTGCTTTGGTGGGAGATCCCGGTAAGAACCCGCTTATTGATGAGAAGGAGCTGGGAAGATGCTTAAATCTATTAAAATCACACCGGGAAATGGCGAGACCCAATTGATGTTAAAAACTGTTGGAAATTTCCGGGGATCTTATAACCGATTTAACATGTTAAGGAGGCCAAGAGGGGAATACAGAGCTCAGGATTCTTTAGAACAGTCAGAGCTTCCTTGACAAGGATTCGGACCGGCTGAGTTATTATTGAGATAAAGGTAGAACTGTTGCACAGAGAATTTGACTGCTTATTTGTATGTCAGGCGCTGTGGCCACAGTGTTCTTCCAGGACACACATAGAAACGCTTAGAGCAATGGTTCTTTGTATGTGACATTGTCCGTGTGTTTCTGTTTTGGGGGATGGCCCGTGGTTCCCTCTGGAGCGTTGGTTAAGACCTCCCACGCTTAGAGTCTGAGTTATGTTATACTTGTTATACATCTCACAACTGACGTAATTTTTTTTTTTGAGACAGAGGCTCACTGTGTTGCCCTGGCGGGCTAGAGTGCCGTGGCGTCATCCTAGCTCACAGCAACCTCAAACTCCTGGGCTCAAGCAATCCTCCTGCCTCAGCCTCCCGAGTAGCTGGGACTACAGGCATGCGCCACCATGCCCGGCTAATTTTTTCTATATATTTTTAGTTGTCCAATTAATTGGTTTCTAATTTTAGTAGAGACGGGGTCTCGCTCTTGCTCAGGGTGGTTTCGAACTCCTGAGCTCAAACAATCCGCCCACCTCAGCCTCCCAGAGAGCTAAGATTACAGGCGTGAGCCACCGCGCCCGGCCTGATGTAATTTTATTTACTGAAATTCCCATCTTATACCTATGCTAATGGTGCAGACTCATTTCCATGGCAACTGAATTTCTAGGCAGGAGAATAGCTTTACGTGTATTAGAGAGATGGGGGAGGGGTCAGGACCTGTGTTTGTTGTTTATTACAATGTACAGAATGCCCAGACATTTTAAGGAAAAGAATCCTGTAAATGTAGTTTGTAAATCTTTATTATCTGTGGAGTGTAGGTGAGTAACTGGTAGTAAAAATCTTCCCAAGCAGATCCAAGGGAGTAGGGAATCATGCTTTGACAAACAGAGTATGATTTCAGCCAATACCCACAGCATCTTGAAAGATCTCCTGAGGACAGCTCTTAGCTTCTCCAGATTTGGTAGTTTTGTGGGTTTCTGAGGTTGCGGTGACTGGCTGGTGCTGGAGCAAGAGAGGGCGGATGTTTGGATCTTTTTCCGTGGCGTCATTCGAAGCAGAGGTGCCATTTCCCTGCTGTCTTTTCTCCAAGTCTCTGCAAAGGTGTTGCCTCATACCCGGAAGACCAGTCACGTTTTCCGTGACTTGCTGGATGGGATAAACAGTCGGGTCCCACAGGGTGAGGACCAACAATATAACTGACAAATCTTGTGTCCACAGAGGAACGATAAGCATCCCTAGCTGGAGGGGACAGAACCTCTCAGTGGGAACAGCATGGGGTGAGGAACACTGGAACATTTCACTCTTCGGAGAGTGACACCTTCTTAGCTTTGGCACCAGTCACTGCCATTGTGGTCTCTTAGCTGACCTGGAAAGTTTGTGTCAGACACACTGATGTCACTTAATTTGGGCTCAAAGGCAGAGTCTAGCTCTTAACAAGTTTGAACCTAAATTCTTGACCTAGTTATTGGTCTCTGAATTTCTCTAGTTGACCAACCTTCAAATTTATAGATACTGATAACACTTGTTTATTGTTGTTTTAATTGAGGATTCTTTGCTGTTAAAACAGCAGCCGTGGCCGGGCATGGTGGCTCACACCTGTAATCCTAACACCCTGTGAGGCTGAGGTGGGAGATTAGTTAAGACCAGGGTTTCAAGACCAGACTAAGCAAGAGCGAGACCCCGTCTCTACTAAAAATAGAAAAATTAGCTGGGCATGGTGGTGCATGTCTATAGTCCCAGCTCCTTGGGAGGCTGAGCCAGGAGGATTGCTTGTGCCCAGGAGTTTGAGGCTATAGTGAGCTATGATGACACCACTGCACTCTAGCCTGCGTGACAGAGTGAGACTCTGTCTCAAAAACAAACAAACAAAAAAATTAAAAATAGCAGCCAGATATCGACAGAAAATCGGATACATTCGGGCCCATCACACGTGGTAGACATTCAGTGCTCGTTAGTTACTGGTGGGCCAAGTGCCTTCCAGACGGCGTAAGCTCTGGGAGCCCTCTCCGGTCTGCTGTCTGCTGCAACATTTTACCACACGTGGCCTCTGAGTTTTCACAGGTCTTTGCCATCTAAGTATTTACTCTGCATTCCCATGGAATCTGCTGCCGTTCAGCAGGAACCACTTCTGAACATAGCACCCAAAGGCAGTATCTTTTTACGAACCCTCTTCCCCTTTGCTGTGGCGTGTATGAAGGTCACCGTGCACCTGTACTTACGACCGTGGTCTGTGGGATGAGAGTGCGGGGCTTTGTAATCAGAAGACGCAGATTGCATCCTGGCCTGTCCTGTACTTGCTGTGTGATATTGGGCAATTCAAGAAACCTCTCGGAGCCTCAGTTTTTTCAGTTGTCAGATGAGGATTTCACCTGCCTCTTGGGGTCATTGTGGGGACCCACTGAGATGAGGTGTGTGAGCCTGAGGGCCTTGCGTGCCAGGAGCGCTCAGTGAGGGTGGCAGTGGATTTTCTTTGTGTCTGGAGACTATATTGTGCACCCCATCTCTCCCTCCCCAAACGCGAGAAGGGAGGCATCAGTGGTGCGGTGACATCAAGGACCGTAGTTGGGAGGTGATGAATGAATCCTTCAGGATTCGAGGGCAATCCTCTGCTGTCCCAGCTTTCTGGGGGCAGAGAGAATGCTGGGCTTCTGCCTGCTGCCTCCCAGACTAAATATTTAGCTTCTGCCGTCTGAAGGGTAGGTTTTTCTTGGACTTGGGTGCTGTTCACCATGATCAGACCAAGGTGCTCTGACGTGCCCGTGAAGGTGAAAGCTGTGATGTCAAAGCAGCCCTTTCCTCTCCTCCTTGGCCCTGCTTTATAGAGCTGTAGAACTGGAACCGTGAAAGGGTTTTATCTTAGGGGTTCAGCTACCCACGTTCACCCTGCAGAGCTGCCATTTGCTTGCTAGGCCAGGTCCCAGACCTCTGTTTCTTGGTGCGGTCTCGCCTTCTCTTAAAAGTAAATCATCAGGTGAAATACCTCTGATTGTTTTATCATCTGGTCTGCCACGTGGAAGCCAGCATGGGACTGCCACCAGCAATTCACATGACATAAATTTGTTTGCGGACAGACTGTGTTGGTATGCAGTCAGTGGGTCTGGTTAACTAAAAAAAGAGTTAATATCGAAACTGTTGTATGCAGTTCCTACAGTGGAATACTGCCCTGTAGTAAAAGTGGGTGAAGGATGGTTACATCAGTATGGTAGAATCTCAGAAACATAACGTTGAGCAAGAGAAACAGGTCACAGAAAAAAATATATAGGGTGATGCCAGGTATGGAAAGTTAAAAATACAAAACTAAACAATACATGTTTTACGGATAGCTTTGCAGGTAGTAAAGCAATTAAAAAATGAATGGGAATAATTAACCCTGAATTCAGGAAAATGGTTATCTTTGCGGGGAAGGAAGCTGGTATAATGGGGAAAGGGTACAGAGAAAGTTTCTGAGGCACTGGTCATGTTATTTCTTAGCCTGGATGAGGTCCTGATTATTCATTTTATCATTCGTCTTTAAACTGAATATATATTTAATATATTTCTTTGTTTACGTGGTATATTTCATAGTAAAAAAAATTAAAAAGTGTCATCTACCAACCTAAGGAAACCGACCAGCGATGGTATTGGGTTGGTGAAATTATAGTTTGGTCTTGAGGCGGACAGATTTCAGACTTTAGGATTTCTGCATGCTTGGTAATAGCCACTTGTTTTTCTTCTGCCCGGTTTGTACATGCAGCGGTGTAGCCAGTGATTCTAAACTGATGCTCACGTTGGCTTCTTAGGCTGCACTGCTATCACTTAGAAATCTCAAGCCTGAGAAGTTATTTTGGGAGTTTGGAGAGTGAGTTCCAGATAATAGCTGGTCACCTCCTGAAAATGGACGAGAATAGCACTAATCTTGGTGACCTGAAGGCTGATTAACACTAGTTGGTATTTGATTGGAGTGGGGACAAGTACATGGTGCACCCCAGGATCCTGCCTGTTAATGTGCCACCCTGTACCGTGTCCTTGGCCAGTGTTCCTTATTCCACCGTAGCAGTGGAGCGTGCCTGGGATATTATGAAGCCCCTGGGAGAGTGTGTGCTAGTTGGCACTGGGAGTGCCTACCACACCCTTTAAGGATTGCTCAGTGTTTCTTTCTTTTTTTTTTTTTTTGTCTGGCTCTGTTGCCCTGGCTGGAGTGCCATGGCGTCAGCCTAGTTCACAGCAACCTCAAACTCCTGGGCTCAAGCCATCCTCTTCCCTCAGCCTCCCGAGTAGCTGGGACTACAGGCATGCGCCACCATGCCCGGCTAATCTTTTCTATATATTTTTTTTTAGTTGTCCAGATAATTTCTTTCTATTTTTAGTAGAGACGGGGTCTCACTCTTGTTCAGGCTGGTCTTGAACTCCTGACCTTGAGCGATCCACCCACCTCGGCCTCCCAGAGAGATAGGATTACAGGCGTGAACCACCGCGCCCGCCCTCAGTGTCTCTTTTATTTTTCTGGAGTAAGGGCTGGCTTTGGGAACCTTGCCGACGTCAGTTCAAGTTGTGGAGATCTAGCGTGTGCCTGGAACTGTGCACACATCGCACAAAGAGTGCCAGAAACACCCCAGTTCATCACTCTACCCTCCACAGCGAGCTCAGTCTTCATGACATGAAAGATCTTTATGAAATAGAGAACTGTGAGAAGCTCAGAGAGCAGAAATCAGCATGTGGAGAGTGGATGGGAATTTGCAGAGGGACTGTTTTCCATTGTCCAGTGGTTCAGTACAGTGTCTTAGGGGCGACCTGGCTCAGGGAGCTAAGGAGACCCAGTGAGGTGTATGTGGAGGGGAAAGGAACTCCATAGAGGGGCTCCGTGCTGGTATGGGCAGCTCTGTTCAGTTACCTGTAGGTTAGAAATGGTTGTGGAATTCCAGACTGAAGAGTGAAAAGCCAGGATGTCTTGAGTTCCTTTGTGATTTGCTAATTCTTATTATATGAAATCAGAGCATGTCTTCGTCCATTTAGTGTTCCAATAACAGAATACCTGAGGTGGGTAAGTTATAAAGAAAAGAGGTTTATTTGGCTCATGATTCTGGTGGCCGGAAAGTCCAAGATTGGGCAGTTGCATCTGGTGAGGGCCTCTTGCCGCTTCTGTTAGTGGCCTCTGAGTGGAGGTTTTTCCGGGTTCTCAGTGATTGTCAGGAGAAGAGAATTTCAGGATGCACCATGTAAGCCAAGCAAGCAATGGCTTTTTTTATTGAAAGTGAAAGCACACGCTCAGGAGAAAGGGCACGAGCAGGCTCGAAAAGAACACCTGCACCAGGAGGAAGTGGTTTTGGTCTTTTGAAGCCTTACTAATTGAGGGGAGGAATATTCAAGGCTAAGGGGTTGGCTTTTATTAAGAATTTTGGTAGTGATTCCTAGAATTGGGTTCCCTCCTATTTTCATACTTTAATTAATTAATTAAATTTATGTATTTATTTTTTTGAGACAGAGTCTTGCTCTCTTGCTCGGGCTAGAGTGCAGTGGCATCAGCCTGGCTTACAGCAACCTCAAACCCCAGGGCTGAAGTGATCCTCCTGCCTCAGCCTCCCAGGTAGCTGGGACTACAGGTGCTCACCACGATGCCTAGCTAATTCTTCTATTTTTAGTAGAGACAGGGTCTCACTCTTGCTGAGGCTGGTCTCGAACTACTGACCTCAAGTGATCCTCCCGCCTTGGCCTCCCAGAGTGCTAGGATTACAGGCGTGAACCACTGTGCCCAGCCTCTATTTTCATACTTTATATGATTATCTCAAAACTGTTGTGGTGATCTCAAGGGTGGGGAAATTTTAAAACCACAATGTAAGTGATACTGTAATTAGCCAAAGTTCATATAAGGTGGCAGAGATAGCCGACAAGCCGGTTGAAGCTGGTTCTTGACTGCGGTTATGAGCCCCCCTAGTTAGCTTCTGCCAGAGGGTTGTTTACTTTATTTGCACCCAATCTTCACCTGCTCCTGCATCTGGTCTCAGCCCCGTCTCCTAGTCTCCTACGCTAACACTTCCACTCATGGCAGAAAGCAGAATGGGAGCAGGCACGTGCAAAGAGATCACATGTTGAGAGAGGAAGCGTTGAGAGAGGAAGCGAGAGATAAAAACTGAGGAAGTCAGACTCTTTTTAACAACCTGCTCCCGAGATAGCACAGCAGCAACTCAGTCACCCCGTGGGAGGGCGTTAATCTATTTATGAGGGATCCACCCCCATGACCAAACCCCTCCCACTGGGCCACACCTCCCAGCACTGCCATGTTGGGGATCAAATTTCAACATGCGTTTTGGTGGGGACAAACAAATCAGATCCCAAACCATGGCAGGGAGTTAAGGTGAAATCAAGCCCATAGGACTGTCTGTGGGTGACGCTGCTCTTCCAGGCACAGCCTTAAGGTTTCTTCTGGCTTCAAAAGCTGGCTCCTCTGTCTAGAATCCCTGTCAATTTTCCATGGTCATGCAGAGAAATGGAACAGAAAAAAAATGGAAGAATGTGTTTAATTTGCTTTTAGGTTCATGAAGTTTTTCACTAATTGGTTTTAAAACTGTGTGAGGTGTCTTGAAGCTATATATAAAGGCTTAAATAATTTATTTTCCTTATGTGTGTATTTAAGTTATTTTGTATAAGAATGCATGTGAATGTGCATGAGTGAGAGTGTGTGTGTGTGTGTGTGTGTGTGTGTGTGTGTGAGTGTGAGAGAGAGAGAGAGAGAGAGAGAGAGAGACACAAGGGGAGAGAGAGAGAAAGGGAAGGGCTGGGGGCCTTGACTTTTCCTGTGTCCCATGTCGGCTGTCAGTATTGGCTAATGTTGGCCAAAATCTGCGTTTTAACACACCCTTCCCAGGGCTTCATTTACATGAAAAAGTTTCAGAACCTTTTATGTTATGATAGTTTTCATTCTCCCTCTTTTAATCTTCTGTTTTGTCCTGCTTTGATGAAAACACATCAAATTTATTGGCTTGCTTGCCCTGGCATAATGACCTGAAGACTTAAAAGATCTGTAATCTCAGAGACTTATAGAGCCCATGGTCTCTGGTGAGCTCTAAATAGCTCATCAGCTGTGTCTGCAGACAGCCTATCCCAGAAAGGAAAGAAAAATAAACTCAGCCGGGTGTGAGTCTGCTGGGAACACTTCAGGAAGTCCTGGGAGGGCCTGGAGAGAATTGGGAAGCAAAGCTGACTGGGAAGGAGGAATGGACAGGAGCTGAGCCTGCCTACGGGCACCGGGCCATTCTCTCAGTCACTGTTGGCCATTCCCACCCCTCCTTCCACTGAGATGACTAAAGGCTACATGATCGTGTTGTCTATCAGCATGAATCTGAATTTAGCACCTTTGCTATTTTCATTCCGGCCTCCCACCCAATAAGCTTATTCTGAAAGTCTGGCTATATATAGTCTCATTTTTATTGCTAGAGAAGAGAAAGGAGTAAAAGCAATACGTGTAATTCATTTATTCATTTGTTGATAACTAAGACACGGTCCCTGCTCACAGGGAGCTTGTGGGTAGGGCTTTCTTCTGAGCAGCTGGAAATGTGGAATAGGTTTGAGACAGTGGACAAGGGCCCCACTGCACCCTCAAAGCTAGACATCCAAAAGTAATCATGGCTAGGTGCAATGACACACACTTGTAGTCCCAGCTACTGGGGAGGCTGAGGCGGGAGAATTGCTTGAGCCCAGGAGTCTGAGGTGGCACTGAGTTATGATCATGCCTGTGAATAGCAACACTCCAGCCTGGACAGCATAGTGAGATCTTGTCTCTTATTAAAAAAAAAAAGGCCGGGCGCGGTGGCTCACGCCTGTAATCCTAGCTCTCTGGGAGGCCGAGGCGGGCGGATTGTTTGAGCTCAGGAGTTTGAAACCAGCCTGAGCAAGAGCGAGACCCCGTCTCTACTAAAAATAGAAAGAAATTAATTGGACAACTAAAAATATATAGAGAAAATTAGCCGGGCATGATGGCGCATGCCTGTAGTCCCAGCTACTCGGGAGGCTGAGGCAGGAGGATTGCTTGAGCCTGGGAGTTTGAGGTTGCTGTGAGCTAGGCTGACGCCACGGCACTCACTCTAGCCTGGGCAAAAGAGTGAGACTCTGTCTCAAAAAAAAAAAAAAAAAAGAAGAAGAACTAAAAAAAAGCAAAAAAAGAATGAAAGAAAAGTAATCATGGAGATTACACATTCATTTATATGTTGATTTATTAATTATGCATTAATCAAAATGATAACAATACATTATTATAGACTGATTTATTCAGATCCATTTATTTCATAGATATTTATTTGGCATGTCTTCTGTATGATCACAGAGAGTTGTGGTGGATATACCAGAAAGCTGACTGTGAACTAGTAGGAAGGAAGGCAGATATCTGTAGTTGAAGGCATATTCATTTGACACACATTGAATGCCAGGCTCTGAGCCAGGTCTTGGTGATAAAAAGATGAAAAGTGATGGTCCCTGACATCAAGGAGTTTCTCTAGTAGGAGACAGATACATAGGTGACAATTACAGTCTAGTGCAATGGATCTCATAGTGGTGGTATATACACATGCCACAGGAACAAAGTGGGAAGTTTACCTAAATCTAGGTTTGGGGAAGACTCACACATTTGAGCAGGTTTTTTTTTTTTTTTCTTTTTGAGACACAGTCTCACTCTGTTGCCCCAGCTCCAGTACAGTGTCATGATCATAGCTCACTGCAACCTCAAACTCCTGGGCTCAAGTAATCTTCCCGCCTCAGTCCTCTGAGTAGCTGGGACTACAGGTGGACACCACCACGCCTGGCTAATTTTTTCTATTTTTAGTAGAGACAGGGTTTTGCTCTTGCTCAGGCAGGTCTGGAACTCCTGACCTGAAGTGATCCTCCCACCTCAGCCTCCCACAGTGCTGGGATTACAGGCGTGAACCACTGCCTGGCCTAGGGTTCCTTCTTGGTGTACACTCTGTGTGTTTGACAACTGTTTAACGACATGTGTCCACCATTACTGTATCATACAGAGTAGTTTCTCTGCCCTGTGCTTGGTGTATTCATTCCTCCTCACCCCACTGGTAACCACTGATCTTCTTACTGTGTCCATAGCTTTGTCCTTTCCAGATGGCCGTATAGTTGCAGTCATACAGTATGTATCCTTTTCAGACTGGCTTCTTTCACTTAGTAATATGCATTCCTGTTTCTTTCTTGTCTTTTCATGGCTTGATTTCTTTTTAGCCCCGAATAACATTTCACTGTGTGGATGTATTACAGCTTGTTGATCCATTCACTTACTGAAAGACCTCTTGGTTGTTTCCAAGTTTTGGCAATTATGAATAAAGCTGCTAGAAACATCTGTATGCAGGTTTTTGTGTGGACATACATTTTCACTTTGCGTGGGTAGACACAAAGGAACATGATTGCTGGGTGATATGGTAAGAGCATGCTTAGTTTTGTAAGAAACTGCCAGACTGTCTTCCAGAATGACTGTACCATTTTGCATTCCCACCAGCAACGAGTGGGAGTTCCTGTTGCTCCACATCTTCATTCGGTGTTGTCCGTTTTCTAGATTTTGGCCATTCTAGTGGGTGTCTAGTGGTATCTCATTGTTTTTATTTCCCTGATGACATGTGATGTAGAGTCTTTTCATATGCTTATTTGCCATCTGTATATCCTTTTTTGGAGGGGTGTCCATTCAGGTCTTTTGCATATTTTTTAATCGGGTTGTTCCTTTTCATATTGTTGAGTTTTAAGTGTTCTTTGTATATTTTGGATAACTCCTTATTTCAGATAGTAGTCCTTTATCAGATACATGTTCTGCAAATATTTTCTCCCAGTCTATGGCTTGTCTTCTCATTCTCTTTACTACCTGCTTTTGGAAAGAAAATTTTATTTGAATACAGCCAGACTTACTCATTTTCGTATTGTCTGTGGCTACTTTCATACTACAAGGGCGGAGCTGAGTCATTACAAGAGATCATATGGTCAGCAAAGCCTATGAAACTTACCATGTGGCCCTTTACAGAAAGTTTGCCGTTCCCTGCTGTAGGAGATAGTAAGAAGATAAGACCACTTTACAAAGGGTCTTTCATGCTGTATTGAGGACTTTTAGATTTTATTCTTTGAAGACAGGGAACCACTGAATTTTGAGCAAGGATATGATATACTATTTCTGTGGTGAGTTATTTAAGAAAGTAGTCTGATGGATGAATTGAAGCTGTACCAGTTTTGGTTCATTGTAGGAAACAGAAACCACTCTAGATATTTTGAACAGAAAAGGATTTATTATGGGGAATTAGATGCTTACAAAAGTCACTGGATGGGCTGGCGCAACAGAAGTGAGGGCCCCCCTGGTTCTTTGGTTTCAAGCTCACAGCCCTGCAGCTGTAATCCAGATGTCAGGAAACTGCTGCTGCCCCTGTAACCACTTTATACATGTGAAGTTGGTGTCCAGGCAGTGAGGCTTGGAGTCTGTTGGAGACCCTGCCAGTCACCACCACCGTGGGACAAATGGCTCTGCTTTCCTTCTGCTTTCCAGATCTCCTGCAAGGGAGTCTGGAAGTCTTCTAGTCCCTGCAGTGGGGGGTGGGGGGAGGTAAGGGGCGGGAAGGAAGGGGCCATGTGGAGTAGAAGAGAGTGGGAGTGTCTGATACAGTGGGGCCCAGACTAGAATCGGGGACTGACTAAGAGGGTTCCTGTAGGCACTGGTGAGGTTGGAATTGACGACTAGCCTTGGGCAATAGCGGAACAGACAGGAGACAGAAATAACCTAGGAGCAGGACCAGGTGACTGACTAATGAGACAGAGCGGAGGGTGGGGAGGAATGGGGGGCTCGCAGACTCATCACCTGTGATGTCATTCACGTGATGTCATTCACCAAGACAGGAGATGCAAGAGGGGAGGAGCTAAGGAAGCTGCCACTTAAAGTCACATCCCTGTGATGGTCAGCTGTGTTGTTTAGCAGGCTTTATGGAACATTGGGACCATATGGCTCTGGGCAGAGTCATTCCTCTGAAAGTGTATCCGCAGGACAAGGAGTGAAAACCCAACTTAAGAGACATAGAGCAAGACACCGTATTCCTAGCAGTGAACAACAGGCCAAGACAAGGGTCACCATGGTTCAGGGCATGGGAGTAATATTTCTAGTATAACCAGGTATGTATCTGGATTCCAGGACTTCTTAATCCTAGAAAACTGTGATTAAAGGGAAGGGTTTAGAGAGAAGCCAATAAAAAGAGTATGGGTCTTGGGGAAATGACTTTCTGGTCGTGAGAGCTCAGCAGCTTGGCAGCGTGCTAATGGAGGACCGGCACAGAACTGGCTGCAAATGCTTTGGACAGATGTGGATGGCGAGGACAGAGGGTGCTTGGCCACGTGTTTGTGGCTGTGGTTTGGTGAGATGAGGTTAGACTTTCCCTTTAGGATTCTACTGGAACTGAGTGGCTCCTTTTGAAAGCGCCAAGGTCTGTGGAGGTGGCGATTTGGGGTTTGGTTTAGTGACTTGTCTTTAAGATGGCATCTTCGTAGCCTAAATAGCATGACTCCTTTCAAACACTCAAGCGAGTCTATATTTAGATTTTTCATTTTGTATTAGATAAAAATAGCCACAGAACTAACACTTAGAATTTATGTAGCTTTACACTTCACATGTACTGGGTTTCATGAAGTGCTTATGCACCCTTAACTTACTGAAAATAGAGTGGAGGTGTTGGTCTCAATGTTCTTTGGGTCTCCCAGCCTGATTTTATTTACTGGGTCACTTCCGTCGGGCATCTGCCTGTGTCATTCTCCTGCAGCTACAGCCACAAAAGCCCACCCGGTCTGTCTGCAGGTTTAATATTGTAGACTGGTCCTCTCTAGAAACGTTCTGTGCCTTGGCTTCTGTAGTAATGCGGAATCCCGGTTTTCGATCTCTAGTATTTAAAAAATAAGTGTGATTCATGTGAAAGTATATATAAATGTATTGCATAAGAGCAGGTTGCAGTCAAGAGAGGTGTTGTAGAGAAGGTGACTTTTTTTCCTTTTTTGAAACAAAGTTTCACTCTGTCGCCCGGGCTGGAGTACAGTAGTGTGATCACAGCTCACTGTAGCCTCCAGTTCCTGGGCTCAAGAGATCCTCTCACCTTAGCTTCTCCAGTAGCTGGGACATAGGTGCGGGTCACCATACCCAGCTAATTTAAATTTTTTTTTTTTAGAGATGAGGTCTTGCTTTGTCCCAAGACTAGTCTCGAACTCCTGGCCTCAAGTGATCCTCCTGCCTTGGTCTCCCAAAGTGCTGGGATTACAGGTTTGAGCCACCATGCCCAGCCAAAAAGGTGACTTTTAAGTAAAGCTTTGAAGAAGACAAGGGATTTAGCCATGAGGATATCTGAGGACAGTGTGTTTGGGCACAGGAATGGCTGTTGCAGACCTCAAGGTGGGAATGTGCCTTTGGAGTTGAAGGAACAGCAGGGAGGCCAGTCCAGCTGGAGAGGAGGAGTGGGGGTCATCAGAGGAGATGCCAGTGGTCACAGGTAGGGCCAGATCGTTCCTGTGAATTTCTGCTTTATGTATTTCAGGGTTATTTGACTGAGTCCAGAGTATAGTTTGGAATACGTTGTATGGGCAAATTGAACTTCTGTCCTTATCTCATGATCCTTTATCTTTTTTAAAATGTTTTTTTCTCTTAAAATTTATTGGGTCTGAAGCTGGCTGCTATCGTATACTCCTGTAGTCCCAGTTACTCAGGAGGCTGACATGGGAGGACCTCTTGGGCCCAGGAGTTCAAGTCCCATGTAGGCAACATAGTGAGACCCTGTCTCTAAAAAGACAAAAATTTTATTTGGTCTGAGAACTACAAAGGAACAGCCTAAACAATAAATGATTCTTAAAAGCATTATGCTAAGCACAGGAAGCCAGACAGAGAAGATTACATTCTGTACGATTCCATTTATATGACATCCTGGAAAAGGCAATATTCTAGGGACAAAAATCCAATCTGCAGTTGCTGGGGGTTGGGAGAGGGATCGGCTGCAGAGGGACACAAGGAAATTTTGAGAGGTCATTGGGAATGTTCTATGTCTTGGTTGTGATAATGGTAACACAACTGTATACATTTGTTGAAACTCACCAAACCGTACCCTTAAAAAGGGTGAATTTTACTGTATGTAAATTATACCTCAATTTTAAAAATCATTGAAAGAAATCTGTTTGGTTTGACATTAGCCTAGCTAGCTACCCTAGCTTCCTTTTTGTTTTGTATCTGCTTGGCATGTTTTTCCTCCATACACTTCATTTCAGCCTTTTTGGTACTTACATTTTAGGTGGTGTTTCTTGTAACAACATTTAACTGGATTTTTAAAAAACCAGTATGATTTTAAACTGTCACAGTTAGCCCATTTATGTTTCTTGTGATTCTTGGTATCTTTGGAGTTGTTTTCTTCCTCTTGCCTATTAATTTCTGTCTGTCCTGCCTTTTTTTGTCTTCTGTCTCTGACTAACTTTCCACTTTAAGCCTGTGTTTGGCCTGCCTTTTAAAGAAAACCCTTGACGAGTGCAAGGTATCTTTGGCTCGCTGATTATTTGATAATGGACCGTGAAATTCTGCATCCAGTGATGTGAAGAGAACAAGAACTTATTCACCAGCTGCCTGGCTATGTAGATTTTGTTTGGTTTTACGCTGAGTTTTATAGCATGTCCATGTGTTGGGTTTACTTTGTGTGCTTACAAATGGCCTTTGAAAGTGCAACTCTTTAATGACAAAACAACACAAAACATTTCTATTGAAATTAGTGAAAACCTAGTGTAGGATATGGTGCAAATACTTGCTATTTTGTAGAGGAGAAGGGGAGAGGAGGACCAGGTTGATTTTGTTCCATTTCTTGAAAATTTTACCTTTAAGTTTTTACCTTTAAAACTGGTAAAAAACAATTTTATTTTAAATCAAAGCATACATTTTTTTTCTTTATATTTAGAAAAGAGTGATGAATTGGAGGCTCCTGAGGAGTTACTCCTCCTCCCATCTAGTTTGTTGTTTTTTGAGGGGAGGGCTCAGGGGGAGTGGTGCTGAGTCTCGTCCAGACACTGTGGCAAGGGCCCTGTGTGCTTCATTCATCTTTGTGTCCTTAGCGGGACCTAGAATAGTGCCTTGCTGCACGTAGCAGCAACTCAATAAATATTTGTTGAGTTGAAAGAGTCTTGTGTTCCCGTTCCTCATTTGCCAGAACTTTGGGGTGGGTCTGGCTACTGGTTTTCGTTCCTTGGCGCCCTGACTCCTGAGATGTGCTGGTTTCAGGGGCACAGGGCGTGGGGGACCCTTTTGATCAGAGCTGCCTTGCGCTCTCCAAGGCTTTGCCTAACCGCCAAGAGTGTGGCGGGTTCCCCCTGCCTGCTCGGTCTCTCTCGTTTCATCTGTTTTCCCTTCATGATTGATATTTCCATATGGAACACTTTTCGTGGACTATTCTTTTCAAATCCTTGCAACTTTAAAGGTTAATATTGGAATCAGAGAAGTGTTGACACATAAATAAATCCTGTTTGGGAAAAGTACGTGTAAAGTCCATGTACTTTAACTCTCCCAGAAAAGAATGTTACTTACCCTCTAGGAACTGTACTATCTCACTTATATATAGTTGTTCAAATTCCCAAGTGATTGTTGAATTTGAGGAATGTGTGTCTCCAAAGAACATTAGGATCACTGGAATGCAGCCCTCAGAGATGGGCCCTGGATTCCACAGAGCAATGCCACGCCTGTAAGAGACCCTCTGGAACTAAGATAGGGCGCTCAGAAGAGATTGGGCTGAGCTGAGCCTGTTACCTCGCCACGCATACATTTGAGAGTTATATATATCTTCTTCCGTGAAAACTGTCATTTAATTGGATGCATTTTCTATTGCTGTGTAACAAATCAGCACAAACTTTGGGCTCAAAGCAACACTGTCTGTTAGCTATAGTTCTGTAGGTCGTAAATCCAGCACGACGTGGCTGGATTGTCTCTTCAGGGTCTCACAAGGCTGAATTAAAGGCGTTGGCAGGGCTGCATTCATATCTGGAGGTTCTACGCAAGAATTCGTTTTAAAGCTCATTCAGGTCGTTAGCTGAATGCGGTTACTTGCAGTTGTAGGACTGGGGTCCTCATTTCCTTGCTGACCATCAACTGGGGCCTCTCTCAGCTCTTTGAGCCCACCTGCCTTCCTTCTCACGTGGCCCCCTCCACCTGCAAGCCAGGAAGGGTGTGGCGTGTCAGAAATCCAGTGTTCGGAATCTCTCTGGCTTTCTCTTCCGCCACCTGCAGGAGAAAGTGCTCTGCTTTGAGATGACATAATTAGGTGAGGCCCACCTCAACGATCGCCCTTTCTTAAGGTCAGCTGTGCCCCATGACATAACCAGGGTGTGAAGTCTCATCATAGTCACAGGCTTTAGGCATTAGAGTGGGGTATCTTTGGGATGGGATCATTTTAGAATTCTGCCTACCATAGGGCCTCTCTCTCTCAGTCCCCGTGTTTAATCACTTGCCTAGTCTTTTCCTGTTGGTGTTGGAGTGTGCTTGAACATTACAGCTAGAACAAAACAAAACAAAAACGTGCCAAATAAAATTTGGACTTGGAGATAGCATTGCAATTTTAGTACGTGTGTGTGTGGGCACAATGTGAGTCTAATGAAATGATTTTTATTTCTGGACTCTGATATTAGAGGCTGATTTCACATGCCCTTTAAGGCTAGGCTTTCTGGAAGACAGTAGCTCTGACAGTGCCCGATACCTGATACACCGTGGATTCCATCCTTTGGCGTGGGTTTCTTTCTTTAAAGCCACCGCTTTAAAGAAGGGAGGTGATGAGTACTGGATTGGAAAGAACATGCAAAGTACTAGAGATTCCAGGCCCAAGAGTGCTTTTGAACCTGACAGCTTGTGTCTTTCATTCATTGATACTGTGGGGCCAAGGGCATGCTAGGTGCTGGGTATACAAAGGTACACAAAACAGACATGGACCCGGCCCTCGTGGACCTGATCAGAGACAGACACTAAACAAATAAACATATAAAAAATATATAATTACAAATAGCAGTGCCATAAAGGGAACGATTAGATGTCATGAGAGAATGAAAGAGAATTTACTATAGCCTGGGAGACGAGGGACGTTTAGACGGAGATTTGGCTTAGGAGCCAGCTAGGTGGAGAAGAGTCCTGGCAGTGTGCACCAGGCAAGTAGATAAGCAAAGGGTCTGAACTTTCTTCAGTAGGAATTGAGAGAGAGATCTTGAGGAACGTCCATGGGACGCATTCTTTTTGGAGCTCACCTCACTCCTGCTGAAGTCCTGCCTTTGTGATTTGTCATGTCAGAACACTTGGAAATAATGCTCTGAGATACTGTAGTCCCCAGTTCCTTCAGGGTCCTGTGTAGTCCTTTTGGGGCTGCTGCGGCACAGGGAGGCAGTGAGTGGCCGGTTCAAACATGGTGTGATACCAGTGGGAAGAGTGAACACGCTTTTCTGGTCTGCCTGTGCACGCCGGCGCTCCAGATTCCTCCTGTATGTTAGTGGAGGTTGATGGCCGGGAATGCTTGTCTCCTGAGCTGTGACAGCATCCCATGGCCTTGCAATTCAGGCTCAGGTGATCTCAGGTCCTAGGACCAACCATGTGCTGCCGTGTCTATTCAAGGAGCCCGACTGACTTTGGCACTGAGCAACGAACACTTCTCCTCTGGACTTGAACTCTCTTTCAAGTTTGGGTGGCTGTTTGAGCTTTCTTTCCAATTAAGCCCAACATCCAACCTGGAAGTAGATGAGATGAGCCACAGCTTCTTGTACATTCTCTCTTAAGGTGAATTTCTTAGTTGAATCCGCCACCCGTGGAGAGGATTGCTCTTTACTCCAGGACGAGCAAAAGAAAATCATTTGTCTCTCTGTAATTTAGAATGGAGTTGGCAGCAGTTTTATTTTTACCTTTCCTGTCATTTGGGAGGCTGGCAGCCTCAAGGTAGGGTGTGGAATGGAGCGGTAAATTACCCTTGCAATAGTTAGAATGGGCCCATTTTAACTCTAATTAAGCCTTTCTCCCTTCTCTTCTCCCCTACCCCCTCTCCATTTTTTTCTTAACCCATATTTGCATGCGGAGGAAGAACTGAGGGAGGTGTAGGGGGGAGCAGGTTTGCTTTATCGACGCCTCTCCCACTGGTGGAGACCAGTTGTTTCCCATTTCTTTTCCATGCTTCTATTTTAAGTGCCTGTATCTTGCTGGTTCTGTCTTGCTGGAACCTGGCCGAGCTCCACTCAATTTTTTTTCTATGCTGCTATTAAAAGACAGCGACCGGTTAAGAGTACGTAGAGGAGGGATGGAGTTTGAGGACAGGAGCCCTCTAGGTTCCAGAAATCCCAGGCAAGTATTGATTCCCTGGATTGGAAAGTGAGATGAGTTTCAAGTGTATTAGGCAATTTTAACTTCTGTGCTTGTTTTATTTACGATGGAGGAAAACCCCTGATCAGTTGTTATACCCTGAAACTCCTCCTTTGCTGAGCTTGAATGCCAACGGGCCTGAATCTGGGGTCACCGAACCTCCCTTTCATACACTGGATTGCTTTTGCCAAGATAGAAAAGCACACTTGGCACCTGGTATCCAGACAGCCATGGATTCTTAACATTTGGGAGAATTGTGTCCCTGCGTTTTAAAGAATCTCCACATTCATCAATACAGAAATGTTTGTAGGGTCTGGGCATTTTACCTAAATGACATTCCCCTCAAGGTTCTTGTTTTCTGTTGTTTTGAGCAGATCCTCTCACCATAAATTACTTGCCTTCGAAAACCTTTGCTCACTTTTATTTTTTCTCACTCCACAGATTGCTTTTTCACATTATTAAATCTATTAAGGCACAATTTATAAATAGTAAAAGCTATTCTTTCTAGCATATAGTTCTGTAAGTTTTGACAGAAGCATACAGCCTGGTAACCACTGTCATAATCCAGATCTAGAAAGTTTTATCACCCCAAAAATCTCCCTGTGCCCCATCAACCCCTCCTTCTACCCCTCACCACTGGCAAACACTGATTTATTTTGGTTCCCTAAGTTTTGCCTCTTCCTGAATGTCATAAAAATGGGTGATAAGCTGTGTAGCTTTTTGAGTCTTTTACACATAATGCATTTGTGGTTCATCTGTGTTGCTGCAGGTAGAGGTAGTTTGTTCCTTTAATGTGCTGAATAGTATTCTGCTGTCTGGACGTACCACAGTTTGTCTATTCAGTCGCCAATTGAAAGATTCTGGGTTGTTTATAGTTTTTGGTAATTATGAATATAGTCACCATAAACATTTGCTTTCAGGTTTTTGTGTAAACATGTTTTCATTTCTCATAGGTAAATAAATACCTAGGAGTAGGATTGTTGGTTTGTATGCAAGTGCATGTTTAACTTATTAAGAAACTGCCAAACTGTTTTCTAAAGTTATTAAACCATGTTGCATTCCTTCCAGCAATGTATGGGAGACTTCCAGTCACTTTGCATCCTCTCCAGTGCTTATTACTGTCAGTTTATAAAAACTTGGTCTATTCTAGTAAGTATGTAATGGTATCTCATTGTGGTTTTAATTTGCATTTCCCTAAGAACTAATGATGTTGAGCGTCTTTTTTTGGTGCTTCTTTGCTATCTGTAGATCTTCGGTGAAGTGCCTGTTCAGATCTTTTGATTATATTTAAAATAGTGGGTTATTTTTTGATTGTTGAGTTTTGGGAGTTCTTTAGATATTCTAGATAAAAGCCCTTTATCAGATACGTATTTCGCAGTCTATGGAATGTCTTTTTCCTTTTATTTTCCATTTTTTTAATTGATCTTTGTATGTGATGAGAATTTTTATTTTTTATTTTTTGACAGTGTCTTTGGAAGGAGTTTTAAATTTTGATAAAGTCATAAAATACTTTTTAAAAAAAGTTTCACATTTTATTAGATATTTTAATTCACCTACAAATTTCTTTCCCATTTCCCCCCTCCCCATTCCCTTGCAGCCATCATTCTACTTTCAGACTCTATGAGTTTGACCACTCTAGATACCATATAAGTGGAATCATACAAGCATTTGTCCTTATGTGACTGGCTTATTTCACTTAGCATAATGTCCTCAAGGTTTATCCATGTTGTAGCATGTGTCAAAATTTCCTTCCTTTTTAAGGTTCGATAATATTCTGTTGTGTGTAAATACCACATTTTCTTTATCCACTGATCTCTAGATGGTGGGTTGCTTCCACCTCTTGGCTATTGGGAACATTGCAGCTGTGAATATGGGTGTGCAAATATCTCTGTGAGACCCTGCTTTTTAAATTCATTTGGGTACGTACCCAGAGGTGGAATTACTAGATCACAGGGTGATTCTATTTTTGATTTTTTGAGGAACCACCATACTGTTTTCCTTAGCAGCTGCACCATTTTACATTCCCACCAACAGCACACAAGGGTTCCAATTTCTCCACATCCTCGCCAACACTTGTTATTTTCTGTTCCTTTGATAGTCGCCATCCTAATGGATGTGAGAGGATATTTCATTGTAGTTTTGATTTTCATTTCCCTCATGAGTAGTGATGCTAAGTGTCTTTTCATGTGCTTGTTGGCCAGTCATGTATCATCTTTGGAGAAATATCTATTCAAGTCCTTTGTCCATTTTTAAATCAGGTGTTTTTTTTTTGTTTGTTTGTTTGTTTGTTGCTGTTGTCAAGTTGTAGGAATAAACTGCTTTTTAAAATCACTTTTAGGCCAGGCACAGTGGCTCAAGCCTGTAATCCTAGCACTCTGGGAGGCTGAGGCGGAAGGATTGTTTGAGGTCAGGAATTCAAGACCAGCAAGAGCAAGACCCTGTCTCTACTAAAAATAGAAAAATTAGTTGGGTATTGAGGCACATGCCTATAGTCCTAGCTACTTGGGAGGCTGAGACAAGAGGATTGCTTGAGCCCAGGAGTTGGAAATTGCAGTGAGCTATGATGATGTCACTGCACTCTAGCCAGAGTGACTCTGTCTCAAAAATAAATAAATAAATAATCAGTTTTTACATAAAGTATATGATAGACTTATCAATCTCAAATTCTGAGCCTCCACCACATTTTGAATTCCACTTGTTAATTTAGCAAAAAATTTTATTTTCCGTCTTGAGAGCCATTACTTTTTTGGAACCTTAACTTTGTTTTCACTTACGTTACCAGCGCTAGGCTTGGCTTCCTTTTCTTTCCTTTTTTTAAATTTTAATTGTGGTTAAAAGCACATAACAAAATTTACCATCTTAACTATTTTTGAGTGCACGGTTTAGTAGTATTAAGTAGATCCATATTGTTGTAAAACAAGAGTTCCTTTTTTTCTTTTTTAGACAGGGTCTTGCTCTGTCACCTAGGCTAGAGTGAAGTGATGTAATCGTAGCTCACTGCAACCCAAACTCCTGGGCTTCAGTGATCCTCCTGCCTCAGCTTTTCTCGAGTAGCTGGGACTACAGGCACAAGAAACCATGCCTAGCTAATTTAAAAAAAATTTTTTTAGAGATGGGGGTCTCACTATGTTGCTCAGGCTGGTCTTGAACTCCTGGCCTCAAGTGATCCTCTCACCTCGGCCTCCCAAAGTGCTAGAATTACAGGCATGAGCCCCTGCACCCGGCCAAGGCTTCCTTTATTTAACCAAAGAAACAAAATTATTTTTTGTTTAATTACTCCTCATGGAACCGGTGCTTATGTGATAATGGTCAGCAGGCTGTGCTGAGGGGACACTGCCACGTAGTCAATTAGGCTCATGCACTAGCTGAGTGGCTCCCACATGCGAGCATTGTGTAGTGTGATGGAAATTTGTAACTGAGCAGAATTAGAAATCACTGCATTTCCACTAAGGTGTGTGCTCCTTGAGGTCAGGGACTCTGTTTTGTTGCCCTTAGAACAGGGCCTGGCACTCAGAAAATAATGCTTGAATACAATTCAGTGGCTTGCATGAAAGGCGAGGCAAGATATCCCAAGGCACCCAAGTCTCTGGCTGTCAGGGTACAGCTTAGAACAAAGGCCAGTGCTGTGAATGTCAAAGCTTAAATGCCAAGGGACAGCCAGGAGCCCTCTCCTGGGGACCTCATCTGCATCAGAACCACTCTGAGGACCATGGTCCCTGGCCTTGAGTGGCTTTCCTTAGCGATGCCTCAGTTCCTGAGGGAGGGACTTGGCGAAGGACATGTTGGCTTTCTGAGAAGGGCAGGCTGTAAGGAGAGCTGAATTTCGGTAGTGAGGTGACTTGAAACCATGTGTGGAGTTTGGCCCAACCGGCACGGCCGTTCAGACCCCTTCTGACTGCCCCGGGGTCTGCAAAACTCTCCCTGGCCCCCAGACTGTGCCCCCCAATGGGATCAGGCCACGGTTGAAGTCATGGACAGAGCTGAGCCGGGCTGTCTGTGGTGGAGTCTAGCTCAACTCACCCCATCAGCCCGCGTTAGTGCTGGTGCTATTTTGGCCACTGATGTGTGGTTTCAGCCTCTGGGCCTGCTTTTAATCGCTACCGGATCCCATCTTTTAAGGGTTGAGTGAGTTCTCCAAGAGAGGAAACAGCTGAGGAAATTTCCCTCAAATGTTGAGGCCTTCTCTTCCTTCTGAGTGTCTTATTTTCAAGGTAATACAAGAGCAAAGAACTTGGAACTCCAGATTTAGGGCAAGGGGAGAGTCTGGGGTATGTGTGGTATGTGCGTGTGGGGCGCGAGTTGGCCACAGGCAGGGAGGCGGCAATTCATGCAAAGTGGTCCCAGCTGCCCCTGGTTTACGGGCTAATCCCAGCCCTGCTCCAGCCTGTCATTCAGGGTCAGCTGCTATCATTAGTGGTTAAACATTTCTGAAAGTCTCTCTCTCAACTCTGGCCACATGGTCTTTCGGGGAAGGGAGGGAGGGGCCAGGAGAGTAAGGGGGACCCACCCTGTTGTCATGCCCAGCTGCTCTGAAGAGGGACAAGGAACCCGGGGGCTGGAAGTAAT
Source organism: Propithecus coquereli (assembly GCF_000956105.1). Taxonomy (NCBI): domain Eukaryota; kingdom Metazoa; phylum Chordata; class Mammalia; order Primates; family Indriidae; genus Propithecus; species Propithecus coquereli. The sequence continues at coordinate 2,368,955 of NW_012152729.1, read as the reverse complement.
CATGGACTTGTCATGGCCCATGTGCCTGGCGGCGTTGACGTTGCATTTTCTGTGCTGCCCGCGAGGCCTGCTGCTCCGTGAGGGGTACAGCCCTCTCCTGGGGGCTGTGAGTCCCAAATCAGAGCGGCTTTTTGTCCTCCAAAGGGGATTCTTGGCTGAAATAAACCTTCTATTAACCAATTTTCTCTCTCTCAAGCTCTCTGCCCTCACCACATACACGCACATACACACAGCCACCGGTTTGCTAAAGACCGCCTGTCTCTTTGGAACTCGTTTGTGCTCTTTCTGCTTTCGATGAGGAGTTGTGGTAAAATGCTTAATACTAACATTTCTTCCCATGAAGTGGGGACTTTGAAATATTTTGCTTTGACCGAGGTGTGGTTGACAGCTTTTGATTTATGAAATTAGCTCAGGGAAAAATAAGATGGAAAAAGAGAGTCCAAATTGAATCTTTATTTCCACAGCTCAGTCGTACCCTCGCTCCATTTTTAACTGCCACGCAGTCTTTAGGGATGAAGGACTCCAGAGTTTGCTAGCTTTCTCCTTTTTTTCTTTCTTTCTTTCTTTTTTTTTTCTTTCTGGCTCAAGAAAAGCTTTTTTTTTCCTTTAAAAAAATTTGTGTTTTTTTTTTCCTCACTCAAAAATACACAAGGAAGGACACAAGAAAAATCTAGAAGAGCACAAAAGAGCATCCATGTTCCGAACATCCAAAGATAATCACCGTTAACATTTTAGTTTATGTCCGTCTTGTCAGAAAAATCCTTTTCTTTCTAGAAACCTCCTGTTGATTTTGTGGCAGGCTTGTGCCAACACACTGGGCTAGAGACTCCCACCAGTGTGGATGTTCTGGTGGGTGTAGGTCCTGCCGTCGGGAACTTTCTGTTATAGGTCTTAATCTCGCCATTGGCCAAGTGACTGGTGAAAGAATAGCCCAAGAGGAATTCAGCTGAAGTCCAGGCTTCCTACCCCATCCTCCAGCCAGAGTGCATGGGCTCTTGACATTAAACTGCCTAGATTTGAATCTTTGTTCCTGCTTATTTCCTATAGAACTTCTCTGTGTCTGTTTTCTTACCTGTAAAATGGGGATAATAGTAGTAAGGTACCTTTAGGGTTCCCATGTTAAATGAGAAAATATATGTAAAGTGCATAGTACACACGGTGCCTGGAACATAATGTTACAGCTCAATGAATATTGCATACCTCCATGGTTGTTATTATTACTCTTATTGTTGAGAGTAACCTTACTGCTCTGTGTCATGTGGTGTAAATTGTCCCTGGGCCTCTGTTTCTTTGCCTGGGGAGAGTCAGTCTTTTCTTCACGGAGTGGTTGGTATTTAAACCATTTCACTGTTGCAAAGTAGTATGTAATTACTAAGTAGTAGAATAAGCTCCTTTGGTGAAACAGAAACAGCTGAACTGAAGGGCAGGGAGGCTTAGCTATTTGCACTGAGTGAACGAAGTCAAGCTACACAAGGAACTTGAGAACACAAGTTGCCTTGTGTTCTCTGAAGATGTCAGATAGGTTCTTCTGCTGCTCGATCCTACTGTTTTCTTCGTAATTTATATCCATTTCTGCACTGTTCTCATTTACTTGGGTGGACTGTCGAGTCATCTTTTCTAGTTAAAACACGTCAATATATGCATGGACTAAACTTGTTTAATGTGCCTTGACTTCTGTTCCCAAGGGGTCATCTTTGTAGCTATAGAGAAAATTGATTTGGATGCGTTTTGGGCTCTTCTTGCTTAACGGGAGAAGTATTTCATCTGCTGCCTGTCCAGTGATTCTTGTTTATTTCTAACATTTGAGCCCAATAAAAATAATGTGATGGTCACAGGATATTTTGCCAGTTGTTTCAGATGTAGGGGCAATTCACTCCGGATTTGTTTACTTCAAGTGGAAAAGTTTGCACAAAGTTGTCTTCTGGGCTTTCACCGGGAAGGAAGCTTCCCTGGGTCTCTCTGCTTGGAGCCAGCTTCTATAGAGTCAAAAACGAGAGGGGCTATTAAAGGCCTTGTTTCCAATAAATAGTGAGAGAGGGAATACGATGACTTTGGTAGGAAACGCGTCTTTCTTTTTCACAGCAACTTATGTCTGTCTGCTTTCTACTTTGAACCCCCAGGACGCACAGACATTCAGGTGGTTCAGCCAGAACAACCACAGCAACTGGTGAGCAAAGCCCCGGCACCAGGAACCGTCACCGCCAGCCCAGCAAGAACTCAAGCCACAGTGGCTTGGCCAATGGCACAGGTGAGTGGTGGCGCAGCATGCCAGCGTGCACGGAGGCAGTGGGTGCTACCCTGTTCTAATGTGGACTCGGGGCTCTGTCTACCCTGCCAGAATAAGAGAGAAAGCTCCAAGACTAAAGTGGATTTGAATCCATTGGTCTTGCCATTGACCCATCTTCTTCTATGTCTGGCTTATTCTGTAGAGCCAAGGTCAAGCTCCACATTATTGCACTCTTGGTCAGAGTTAAATTAGAAAGTGTTGTTTTTCTCTCCATGTCTTATCAACATTGGATTTCATGTCGGGGAGGATATCTTATTTATACAGGACGCATTTTTTATTTCCTTAACTTAATGAAGTCATCAGACTAGGGGAGAAGAGGGCTAAGTATTGTTGCTAAGAGCTGACTTGGGGAAGGTGGCAGCATGGCTGAACGGGTTGGGATGCTGACCAGGGGACAAAGCCAAATTACCACTGGGGAACGTGCCATGGCTGTGCCAGTGAGGGTCCCGTTTACGAGGAGAGAGTTAGTCCTGTCACAGCCTCACAGAACAACTCTGCACTTGACTCTGCTTCCTTGTGAGAGGTATGGGAAGGACCTATTTTAAAACAAATCATTTTATTTTTATTTATTTTTTTTTGAGACAGAGTCTCACTCTTTTGCCCGGGCTAGGGTGAGTGCCGTGGCATCAGCCTAGCTCACAGCAACCTCAAACTCCTAGGCTCAAGTGATCCTCCTGCCTCAGCCTCCCGAGTAGCTGGGATTACAGGCATGCGCCACCATGCCCGGCTAATTTTTTCTATATATTTTTAGTTGTCCGATTAATTTCTTTCTATTTTTAGAAGAGATGGGGTCTCGCTCTTGCTCAGGCTGGTTTCGAACTCCTGAGCTCAAACAATCCTCTGGCCTCGGCCTCCCAGAGTGCTAGGATTACAGGCGTGAGCCACCGCGCCCGGCCAAAATAAATCGTTTTTTGTCCGGCTCTCTCACTGGCTCATCGGGACAGTGTCAGAAATGAAAAGGAAAAAAAGACCCTATTCATTTTTCTGAACTTCTCAAAGACTGTCAAATCTTTAGTGACTCCTGGTCATTTGATAATTTGTCTTAATTTGGGGCAGTTCGGAAGAGACATGGACGTTTGCTTTGATAAACTGTAGGGAGAGGAATGCAGGTGTTTGAATTGGTGAGTGACACTGAGATGGTTTTGTAGATGCTTGTGATGGCAGAGGTGTGGTGCGAGGGACAAGAGACCTGGAACAGTAGTTCTTCAAATAGCATCGTCAGGGCCTTGTTAACTGACTGCTGTGTGACAGACTTATTGAGTGAAAGAAATCTATTTGGGTTACTTCATCATAACTTTCAGTTCTCTGGCAGCACCATATGGGGACTTCAGAGTTCCTCTGGTAGCTGATGTTGCTTGGTTACCGTGTTGTTTGCAATGGACCACGGAGTGGAGCAGCCTCTGTCCTGCAAGGCTTACTGTGAGCACGGTGTCCCAACTTCCTGCCTGGAGTTTGGGACCTGCTTGAAGGAATTGAATTAACTAATGAGCTTGCCCTGGGCCTTGGGGACAAGGAGGAGCTGCAGGTGAGGAGTCCTAGCAGCTGCTTGGTGCTCCTGTGCCAACCTCCATGTCCATGTACTAGAACATCCAGTGGTAGCTTGGCCTGGCCTTCCCGTGTGTCTGAAGGAGACGATGAGGTGGTGGACATGAGCTATGATATGGAGAACCATGTGCAGCTCTGTGAGCACCGGGAAACACGCTTCTCTTTGAACAATAGTCGCTCATGGAGGAGGGCCAGCATTTACCAGTAGGGAGGGGAACTGGCTTTTGGAACTAGTTATTTCCCGGATGCCGTGACCAGGCTACCATCCACTTTGTTCTTCCAGGGGTGTATGGGTTTTCCTCAGCCATTTCTGCTAGTCTTCAAAAACTCTGGGCAAATTGACTTTGTGTAGTGATGGTCTTTGAGTCACTCTCCTTGACCATTTAAACAGATGTGTATTTCCCCATCTTTGTTTTGAGTTACCTTTGCTTATTATCCGTATCTCCAGGAACATTCTACTCTAGCAGATGAGGCAGGTGCCACCCGGGTCTTCAGGAAGCCAGGGGTCTCTGACCCCAGACTGCCTTGGAAGTGTTTTATGGTGGTGTGTCTGAACGCCCAAACTCTTCTTAAAACCCATCTGGGGAGGGCCGTCGTTGTATTTGAGGGATTTGTGCCCACTAAAACACTAAGGCCTTGGCCGTCTCTAAGGCCGTCTCTCCCCTTTCTGCCGTGATGACGGTTCACCTGTACCCCACAGGCAGCCTGGACTGTAGAGGCTCTAGAATGTCCATGCAAAGGGTACAGAAAGACGCCATTTTTACTGCCGGGAGCAGGCAGAGGCTTCTGTCTGTGGCGGCTCAGGCCCAGAAGGGGCTTGCGGGTGTGAATGAGGACATCTTCATCCCTCCACGTGCTGCTGTGAGAACCGTGAGGAGCGGTTCCAGGGCGGTGGCGGTGGTGAGCCCTGGAAGAGTTTTCACAGACACACAAGATGTATTTAGCAAGCTTTTTTGGCTGCGTGTTGCACTTAATGCATGAAAAAGAAATCTGGGGCAAAACCGGAGCCGAGTTCCAGGTGGTTTTTTTGTGTGTGTTTTCTCAACCGTAAAGTATCCATTTTTATAAAATGAGAGTGAATGGCAGCCTGTCTGTATAAATATTACATTTCTAAGTTTTTGAAGGGATGGAATCGAGAAATAGCCTAATGGCATAGCACATCATTGAGACTTGTGTTGAATGATTTACTTTCTAATTTTGTATTGAAAACTTTACCAAAAAAAAAAAAAAAAATGACATCTTCTTACTCCTCCTCTAAATGTAATTTCCATGCACGTCAGTCGGGAGTCGCGCTGGCTGGCTGTGGTCAGGCCCTGACTGCTGGTGTGTAGTATGTGTGTAAGGCCCAGTGACTCGCTGGGCCTTCGCTTTCTCATTTATAAAATTAGGGCAAGAGTATATGTATCTCATAAATTGTTATAAGGGTTAAATTACAGGCATACCTCGGAGATATTGTGGGTTCAGTGCCAGACCACTGCAATAAAATGAAAATATCACAATAAAGCAAGTCACATGGATTTTTTGGTTTCCTTGCACATACAAAAGTTATGTTTATACTACACTGTAGTCTTTTGAGAGTGCAATAGCATTTTGTCTAAAAAAACACTGTACATACCTTAATTAAAAAATACTTGATTGCTAAAAACATGCTAGCGACCATCTGAGCCTTCAGTTAGTCCTACTCTTTTTGCTGGTGGAGGGTCTTGCCTCTGTGATGGCGGCTGCTGACCCACCAGGGTGGTGGTTACTGAAGGTTGGGGCGGCCATGGCAATTTCTTAAAATAAGATGACAGTGAAGTTGGCCGCATCAGTCGACTCTTCCTTTCACAAAAGATTTCTCTGTGGCGTGTGGTGCTGTTTAATAGCATTTTAGAACAACTCTCAGAAGTGGAATTAATCCTCTCAAATCCTGCTGCTGCTTCATCAACTAAGTTTATGCAATATTCTAAATCCTTTATTGTCATTTCAACAATGCTTACGGTGTCTTCACCAGAAGTAGATTCTATGTCAAAAAGCTACTTTTTTTTGCTCATCCATAAGATGAGCAAACTATTCAACTCTTCAAGTTTTATCATGAAATCGAAGTAATTCAGTCACATCTTCAGGCTCCATTTCCAGTTCTAGCTCTCTTGTTGTTTCCACCACTTCTGCAGTGACATCCTCCACTCAAGTTTTGAACCCCTCAAAGTGATCCATGAGGGTCATAATCGACTTCTCCCAAACTCCTGTTCATGTTGACATGCTGACCTCCACCCATGAATCACAAATGTCCTTAGTGGCATCTATAATGGTAATTGCTTTCAGAAGGTTTTCAATAGACTTTGACCAGATCCATAAGAGCAGTCACTCTCTCTAGCAGCTATAGCCTTATGGGATGTATTACTTTTTCTTTTTTTTTTGAGACAGAGTCTCGCTCTGTTGCCCGGGTGAGTCCCATGGTGTAATCATAGCTCCCTGCAACCTCAAACTCCTGGACTCAAGCGATCCTCCTGCCTCAACCTCCCGAGTAGCTGGGATTATAGGTGGCCAGCTAATTTTTCTATTTTTAGTAGAGATGGGGTCTTGCTCTTGCTCAGGCTGGTCTTGAACCTCTGACCTCAAGCATTCCTCCCACCTTAGCCTCCCAGAGTGCTGGGATTATAGGTGTGAGCCACTGTGCCCGCAGAAGTTTATTTTAGAAATTTATATAAGCTCTTAATATATTCTAGGTACAATTTTTAAAAATTGGGATAAAATATACATAGCATGAAATTTACCGTTCAAATCACTGAAAGTGTATAATTCCATTATTAAGTACAATCACAATGTTGTGCAACTATCACCGCTACTATCCATTTCCAGAACTTTTTCATCATCCCAAACTGAAACTCTGTGCCCATTAAACAATAACATTACCCTCTTGCCCCTAGTCCCCGGTAACCTCTATTCTTCTTTCTGTCTCTGTGAATTTGTCTAGTCTAGGTACCTCATATAAGTGGAACAACTTATCCTTTGTGTCTGGCTCATTTCACTTGGCATAATGCTTTCAAAATTCATCCGTGTTGTAGCATGTATCAGAATTTCCTTCCTTTTTGAGGCCGAATCATATTCCATTGTATGTATATAGCACATTTTGTTGATCCATTTCTCCACCAGTGGGCATTTGGGTTGTCTCCACCTTTTGGCTATCTTGTGAATTATGTTACTGTGAACATGGGTGTACAAATACCTGTTTGAGTCCAAGCTTTTAGTTCTTCTGGTTGTCTACCTAGGAGTGGAATTGCTGGATCATATGGTAATTCTATGTTTAACTTTTTGAGGAACCTCCATACTGTTTTCCACAGTGGCTTTATCTTTTCACATTCCCAGCAGCAATTCATGAAGCTTCCAGTTTCTCCATGTCCTTGCTGACACTTGTTATTTTCAGGTTTTTTTTTTTTGGACAATAACCATCCTATCATCCTAATGAATGTGAAGTATCTAGGTACAAGTTTTATCTGTTATATTTATGATTATAGATTTCCCCCTATATCACTGTTTTCTATTTTATTTTACTTCTGTAACTTTTGTAGAAAAGAAGTTTAAAAATTTAAAAATAATTGTGCCTGAGCATTTTTAAAATGTGCGTAATTTCACCTTTTGCTTCAATAAGTAAAAAAGTTCTCTTGTCTATAAATGAGGTAAATACTTTTTTCTGTTTTCTTTTACTTTCATTCCCTATGATGTTATGTTAAAAAAATAAATATCCCCTTGGAATTTATAGTGATATATATGTATATGTATATATATATATATAACATTATTATATATAGGCATACATATATATATATATATATATATAAAATGAGAGCTAGGTCTAAGCTAATTTTTTCCTACCTTGGGATACTATTATCATAGAGACATTAAGTAAACAGTTTCTTGCTTCACTGTCATTTTACTTAGTGTTTGTTACTTACCACATTTTTATATACAGTAAGAATTTATTTGTTTCTTGTTTTGAGTAAGTCCCATATGATTTTGATTATTGATGTGTTACAGTATATTTTCAGTGTCTGGAAGAGCTAGTTCTACCTTATTACTTTTCTCTGTGATATTCTTAAATGGTTCATAAATTTTCAAATTTATGAAAATTTTTGAATTCTTAGAAGCATGGTGGAATGTAAGTGGGAATTGCATTAATCTTTATATTAACTGGGGAGAGATTTAACCTTCTCATCAATCAGGTAACGTGGTATGGCTTTGTTTTGTCCATTTTTAAGTTTCTCTCCTTTTTTCCCATGTTTTAATCTTTTCTTTATGTGAGCCTCACTCATCCCATTCCATGCTAATTATAAAGTCTTTTTGTAGTTCTTGTTGCTCTTCTAAAGAGCTAACTGAACAACCGCACTGGCAGTGTAGTTGCTTGTGTTCCGCGGGTGAGCGATACTGACTGCTTTACTGTGGATTGTATGTTACGAGCTGACTGACCTGCAGCAGAAAAAGCTTCTGTTGTTGGCAGTGGCCTTCTACGTGCCTGAGTGTAGAGGCTGCAAAGACCTGAGTGTACACCACGAGCTTGTGCCACACCACACACACCTAAGCATCTTGGAACACACAGCGAGCTGGCAAGCGTGTCTAGTATTGAGAAAAAGTATTTCCAATTCCTGATCTTTTTTTTGGCTGTGACTAGATTATGTCTCAGTCCTGCATGAATATGAGATTCATAAAGTCAGAATGCTTAACCAACATCACAGAGGAAACCTTGCGAAGTACCCACAGTTGCAGGAACTACAGCCTGTGCATCTTACCATGTTACCTGCATGGGAAGGAAAGCTCCCCGATTTAAATCCGGTACAGGAAGCCATCTGTGCCATCTTCATCTCCCTCTCCCCCTGTTTTAGCTCACGGTGTTCTGGGTTTGAGTACTGGTTCTGCTGCTTGTTGACTGCATAGCCCCTCTCTGAGTGGTCCTTCTGTGAGCCTCAGTTTTGTCTTCAGTGAAATGGGAATAATAATATCTTCCTCATAAGGCCATTGGGAGGATAAATGAGCTAATAAAAGTGAACTTACTAAAGGCAATGCGGGATCCTGGATTGGATCTTGGAATAGAAAAAGAGCATTAATGGAAAAGCTGGTGAAATCCAAAAACAGTCTGGGATTTAGTTAATAGTAATATACTAATTGATTTTTTTTTTACCTTTGACAAATGTGCCATGGTTATGTAAGATAGTAATATTAGGAGAAACTTGGTGAAGGGCCTGCTGTCTTTTCAGCTTTTCTGTATATCCAAAATTATTCCGAAGTAAAACTTTTTTGTTTTAAAGAACCTGTTTTGCAAATGATATTGTTACACAAATGTCAAGTGGTTTTATTTCAAATATCTATCTTTCGCTAGACTATTAGGCTTATTGAACAAGTATTTATTGAACAAATATTTCTCATATGCCATTTTGCTAAGCAATATGGACAGTGTAAGGAAATGTAAGATAAGGCCTCCGCCCTGTAATCTCTTGCAGGGAAAAAGGTTGAAAATGCACCTCAGCTAAGTACAACACAGCAGATGTCACAGGGGCTGTGTGGCTGAGTAGCTGAGACCACAGGTGCTGTGGGCTCCGCGAAGGTGGACACTCGCTCTGAGCTGCAGAGGTGGGGAGGGTGTCCGGGGAAGAGGCTGATGTGAGCAAAGAGACGGAGCAAGAACATAGGAGTTGGCCAGGCGCGGTGACTCACGCTGTAATCCTAGCACTCTGGGAGGCCGAGGCAGGCGGATCATTTGAGCTCAGGAGTTTGAGACCAGCCTGAGCAAGAGCGAGACCCCGTCTCTACTAAAAAATAGAAAGAAATTAGCCAGAC